>NC_138228.1:43305747-43819256 GCF_964197995.2 Scardinius erythrophthalmus
CAAAGAATCTTACCCAGCTTGTACCTGAGATAGAGAGAGAGAAAGGGGAAGAGAGAGAGAGAGAGAGAAGAGAGAGAGAGAGAGAGATGAAGAGAGAGAGAGTAGGAGAGAGAGAGAGAGAGAGAGAGAGAGAGAGAGAGAGAGAGAGAGAGAGAGAGGGGGAGCGAGAAAGACCACCTACTCCATTCGTACCCAGCCAAGAAGAGCCCCAGATAGAGCATGCACACCTTCCTTTATCCTGTTTGCCCAGGTGATATGGGGAATGGGGAAAACTACCCTCAAATGGCTTAACCAGTTTTCTCTAAAATTCTATAAACCTTATTACCTTTTATTTTATCTATCTGGATATGAGATATCTGTACCACTCACTTTGAGACATTTCAAATTACACCAAAAACATAACAGTCAATGATAAACATTCACATTAAACCATATTCTTGTGTGAGTTCTTAGTAGTTTGCGGAAGTGAGGTCGTATGGGGGAGGTCAAATGGTAATTAGCCCTTTGTCTCAGACCAGGGCCTCAACCAGTATTTTCAGTCTTACACTAACTCAGGAATTAAGCGAAAAAGTCCGATTTTTTTTAAAACATTTTTTTATTCCATTGCGGACACATAATAGTTTCCATAATAACAATTTAGCTTCCATAATAGTTTTATACCAAAATGGGTAAGTTTACAGCACGGGTTAAGAGCTGGTACCATATCTCTAAAATTAGGTCCTTCCTGATGATATAATTGCTACATCTGAAATGAAGGTCATCATTTATTTTGATTCTTCTGTGCCTACAACTTACTAATTATTCGACAGTTATCTTACTATTGTCTTTAATAGACAAATGCTTTCTTACAAAAGTTTGATGAGCCTTAGCTTAATATTTTATAATTATAAATAAGAAATTATCAGGGTAAATAATTGTCACGCCTGCCAGCCCTAGTCCTTTGCCATTCCATCAAGAACTACATTTCCCATAAACCTTTGCCTGGACTCATTTTCGTGTGATTACATCCACCAGTGTGTCATTAACCTATTAATGTCTGTGTATATAAGCCCTGTGTTTTCTCACACTCTTGTGAAGTTTTGCTAGTGTCACAATGCGTTTCTGAGCGCTCTCTCTTGTTTCTCGTCATGGTTTATAGTTTGATCTTCTCCCTGTTTGCCTGTGTCTTGGACTGTCATTTATCTGAGCCGCTTAGCGCGCTCATGCCTTTACTCGAATCTCACTGAAAATAATGAAAGAGTCCAAGTGAATTCAGAAATCCAGGTGAAATCTAGGAGAATCCAGGAAAACGGGCAGAAGATCAAGAACATAAACCATAGCTGTGTTTCCACCGCAAGAACTTCCCCAGGAACTAGGGACATTGGGGTGGTTCTCCGTGTGTTTACACCACAGGAACCAGGGTCTAAAGGAAGTTCCGGGTAAATATTTCCCCCTTCGAAAATATAGATGAATCTTACCTGTCCAGGAGAAAATTAGCAACGTTGTCGGCTGTCTTCAAATTCTTCTCTGTTTTCAGCCGTCTCCATCTTTCAAAGGCATCTCCTATACAAATCCTTGTTTTATTTTGGTTTACTTTGTCACAACGTATTTCGGATTCATAACGAGGTCTTTTATGTTTCGTAACGTTAGACATTTTTTATCCGACACGTTTTTGTAGCTGCAGCTGTGGTAACTAGAGCAGAGCTGGCAACCCGGATGCCGAAACACTACTGACTTCGTGATTGGTAGATAGGTGGAGGGAGGCGCATCAGGCCAAAACACAACATGACAACATCAACATCAGTTAATACTGTCAATACTGAACATGCTGATTGGTTGAGTTCATGCTGCATTTTGATTGGTTGAAAAAAGTTCCTGGGACAAATTGTTTCGGGTTATTTCGGTGGAAACGCGGCTCATGCATGACAAGGGAAACAAGAGAGCGCGCTCAGAAATGCAGTGTGACATTAGTAAGACTTTGCAAAGATGCAGGGCTTATATACACAGACATTAATTATAGGTCAAAACTGAATCTCTCAATTTTTATTAGACTGCAGTCACTGAAATGGATGCCTGTTGGTCAGAAGCCCACCTACCCTGCGTTTTTCAGGGGAACCCTGGTAGTGGATCAGCCCACAGATACTTTTGTGAAGCTGCCGGTGAGTCTACAGCTTCATTAGAACAGCCTTAGAACATAGAAGACGGCACAAATCATGTTGTTCTGGACTGTTGGCAGAACTGGAGTAAAGGAGTGGTTTTTGTGAACGGGCAAAATCTTGGACGCCACTGGTCGGTTGGTCCTCAGAAAGCCCTCTATCTCCCCGGTCCCTGGCTCAAGAGTGGAGATAATGAGGTGACTGGCTGTGTGTAAATAGGTGTCACTGTGGTGAAGTATAGCAAAAGCCATAAACTGGTTCTGGAAAATTTATTTTGCATGCAGCAATAATAAAATCTTTAAATCTATGAAATGTAATACATGTCAATCTTATCTATCTTCTTTTATCTCTAGATTGTTGTTTTTGAGGAACTCAAAGCTGCGGAAACAATCCATTTGGCTGAAAATCCAGAATATAGCAAGACAGTCTAAGTATCTACACAACTGTTTTGCACCCTTCTTTGAAACACACCTGCAGTTTTACAATGTATCTCAGGCTAACATCCATCAAAACAGCAGATCTGAACGTAAATTACTTGAGGCAAGACAAAAGGGGGAAAATTTTGTAATAGTACATCACCTCCCCTTTTGCTATATCACAGTATATTGAGAAAATTGTTTTGCATTGCAAGTTCTGAAATGTTATGTTTAAATATGTGAATTATGTATTATCTAATTATGTGCTAATTTGCATACATTTCCAGAGCAGAAATCTAAACATTGGATAAAATCAGGTTTAAAGTTCTTGTTTCATTTTGTTGCCATATTAGAGTTTAAGGTTTTTACAAAGAGAGTTGTGGATGTCTCAGAAATACTGTCAACGTCCAGAAAGCCAAAAAAAATTAATTAAATAAATAAAAGGAATAAAATGTATATTAATGAATGTTAAATTAACAAATCCCTCCATAAAAAGTGCTACTGATGTGAGGAAAACAGCGTTTAATGATATGTTGTGTAATTGAAATCTTCAGATGCAAATAGCTAAAGTGTAATAAAATAAACACTTTATATTCTTAATATAACCTTAATATTCCTTGTGTACTAGCTGTATTAATTAATCACAGATCATACACATAACATAACCCAGATAGCAGACCAATACTGAATCAATGTTAATGCATTAATCAAAAGATCATTGAATCAATGTTGAAATTTAACATTGATTTTTCATCAGGTTCCTAAGATGCTCTTAACATATTTTTATATGTTATATGCCACTCAAAAAAACAACAACATCAACAACATCAAAATCATGCACTCAAATGTCATTGTGAAAAAAAACAACATTGCGCTCGCTTTATCAATGCATATCTAAATTCGCGCCTACGGTTTCTCCAGTAAGGACTTGCGCAAAATGGCATTGGTGTCTCACAGCAGCACTTCCGGCGGCATCTCCAGCAGCCAGGACTTTCTCTGGCACCTGCGCTGTTTATAACACCCTGCCGCTGACCAGTTACTTAATTCAGCGTAATATTTTTACTGTAAAAAACTACATTTGAAAAAAGAAATAGCATTATATATAGGATCTATAGCCCATTTATATGTATGTAGCAGCCTATGGACAATTAATTATTAACAGATTGGATCGTGAGAAGGACACGACCTTATTCCTATGATTCTGTTGTCTATTAAACCTTTTAATCACGATCACATCCGAATATTTAAACATGCGTTCGTGCGCTGGTCGTGTCCTTGTCCTGATGTAAACTAGGCCTATATATCTGAAACAACTTCACAAACAGTGTTTTCAACCACAATGTATTGCAATTTCGGAGTTGCAAACATCAAATAATAACAAAAGTACTGGGGTAAAAAGTTTATAGTCTGGAAATGAACGCTGATATTGCGGCATATGTTTTATATGCTACTGTAAACAAATGCCTCATTTTATCTGATTAAATTATTATATTTATTATATTTGCTACATTGCTACATATCCTGGTTATGAACGCAGTAATGATGTTTATAAAAACAAATGTATTTGCTGTCTGTGGCGATGGGGAGGGGAAGAGTTGAGGTTCTATAGTATACTGTTGGGGAAGAAGTGGGTGGAGCTACATTCTGGGTCAAATTTGACAACAAAGAGAAAAGAGGTGGAAAACATCAAAATGGCTGGGCCTAGGGACTTTGTAATGGTTTCTATAATTAGGAGTATAAAAATCTCCATAAAGAACATGTTCATTTCAGGATTTCCTTTGTTTTTTGGTGATAAAAAATCATGGATCATCTGGATGATCAGACATATTGAATAGCAAATACAAAAAAAACCCACTCGTTTTGAGATCCTCAGGTGTTTCCTCAGGCATTATTGTGGCTGGATCTGTAATTCTGTCTGTAGTAACTTGTAAGTTAATGAATAGCTCAACACCACTAACTCAATGGAAGTATTGTAATGCCTCGCATTAATTTGTCTTTAGGCAGTTTATGTGAAGAAGGTCATCACAGGCTTCTGCCTCTTCTTCAGAAAAGGCTTGCCGGTGTAGAGGAGAAGTTCCAAGTCCTATGTTCAGGTTACATCCTGGCTTTAGGACCAAATGCTGCTTCTCTGCTGGGCCTGGGGAGAAACCAGAGGACCATGAAGAAGATGATTATGAGAGTTCAGATGACAGTGATTTTGAAGCAGTGTAAATGAGTGTTTCTCAACAAGTGTGATGCACTTAGACTGCATGTCAATTCTGAGTGGACTGCAGGTGTGTTTCAAGGAAACCAAAAAACTTTAAGTGTAAAGGATGTCTGATACAGTGCTTTTATTTTGGATTTATATTACATTTGGATTATACATTTTGGAAATATATTATTTATTTTTACTGTTGTTTCCTGCAGTGTGTAAGCAACATTAGCTTCATAGATGGATAGGAAACTAAAAATAAAAAAAAGTTCCATCTTTTGTCCATTCTTCTCTTTTTTATTGTTAAATGTTTCTTGTGCATATGTTGTGTGTTTTTATTATTATTATTATTATTATTATTATTATTATTATTATTATTATTATTATTATACTTGTTATATATATATCTGCTCCAACTGCAGATCACTGTCCACATGGTAAGTTCCTTTCGGGTCAATTCCGTGCTCATCACTTATCACCTCCCAAAAACTGACCACACAGAAGAAAAGGAGTCAATATCAACAATTTTATCACCTTAAATGTCTTCAAAAACGATATTAAAGCAGCGCTATGCAGTTTTGGCAATTTAGCTTTCTCTATAGAGCTCCCCCTACAGCTTCGGAATAGATATTGACAACACTGTCGTCAAAACTCGTTGGCGACTCTCGCCCTACCATCTTCTCCCGCTGGTCATGTGCATTTGTTTTCAAAGAAGCCGGCGAACGCACAGAGCCATGTCCACTGAGGTATGTATGATACACAGAAGGCTAGCATATAAATTTTATGTAGTGTATGTGTGCAGTTCAGTAAGGCAATTCGTTACATCGCGAGACCTGATATCACGCGATACTTCCTGACGCTGAGGCTGTCCCAAAGTTGCAAGTGTGGTTTTCCCTATCACTGGGCGCTAGGGGGTGTGATAACAGGGAACGTTCCCAGAACATTCACTAACGTTCTTTAAAAGTTGTGTGAATGTTAGTACAAAACGTTATTGAAATAATGTTTTTGGAACGTTGGAACATCTTTATGACGTTATTTGTGATTGATGAACGTTCTCATAATGTTGATAGAAAATGTTCTTAGAACAACATTCTCAGAACGTCCTTATAATGTTATTAGTATTTTCTGAATGTTATATTTAGGCTATCATAAAACGTTCTGGGAAAATGTTTCTTGCTGAACAATCACTACATTTATATAATATGCCTCTATACATTCATTAAAAATTGCTTTTTATCTGGGCTAGTAAAATTCATTTCGGGGCTACCAAAATCTGAAGAGTGCCTGCCCGAAGGGCTACCAGCGATATTGAAATTTTGCGAGCCCTGATGCTTAAGCTCAACATACATGACTTGCAACAGGATTTTCTAAACACAATAACATGCTACACTTAAGATGCCATAATAACAACATAATTTCATTTTGTATAATACAATTAGTACAAGTACAATTTTGTATTTTTATTGATGAGGTAAAGTAGAAGTCTGGAATAAAGTTTTGTTTTATGTTTTATTATTACAGATACAGGACATAAAGGTGATGCTCCTGTCAAAGTTCAGAAGTTTTTTTGTTCAAACACTTTTAGAGTAAAGGGCATTTCAATGTCTTGCGGTGTCACCTGCATTGATTGTGATATATTTAAATAAATTACAAAATACATGTTATGCCTGCGTAAACACTCTTAAGTAATAAAATAATAAACAAAACAACCAAGCCACGAGTTTCCTGGGGCCTGTTTCAATAAGGAGGTTCAACCAACTCTGAGTTAAAACTTGAACTCTGAGTTGACTTACCCTGAGATGGGAAACTCTTGAGTTTTTGGTTTGAGAACAGCTGAAATGAGTTAGTTCAATCAACTCTGAGTTGACTGACTCTGAGTTAAGCGCATGCACCACAACTATAAAAAGCCATTATCAATGGAGCGCAGATATTATGAGTCACCATGGCAACAGCGCCAGACAAAAAGAGGTCTTCATATTTCTTCACATTTTAATTACTGTTATACAGTGATGGGTGTAATTAATTACAAAGTAATCTAAATACTGTAATTTAATTAAAGGGATTACTCTTAATTCTTCTGTCATTTAAAGTTAAATCTGATGTAATTGTATTAGACTATAGAACAATTCTGTATAGCCTATTTAACATACATTTTTAAAAGGTATATTTGTTATGTAACCTCCCTCTACACACTTTGGTCAATTCAAGAATAATTCATGCAATTGTATATTGTTTATTTGAAAGTATTAAAAGTGCTGTTTCTTGTCTCTCCTTGTATAGTTCAAGTGTTTAAGGTTGACATGGGATTTAGTAATTAGTAATAAGTAGACCAATAATTTCTAAAGATAGTCATTATTACATTAATCTAATTACACTGTTGAAGATGTCATTTGTAGTTAGTAATACAAGTAACTTGCCCAACTGTTATAATATCAGAGGTGAAACTGGAAGAACAGTATGTTATTCAACCTAATTTTAATTTTCATGTAGGTGCAATCCTGCAGGCATTAAAAGAACATGGCAGCATCTGAAAATTATGGGTGTAGGCTATCTGACTTTTCATCATGGGTGTAGGCTACCTGACTTTACAAACATGTGGCATATTAAATAACTAAAGCATCCAGTATCTAGCAGTGAAGCAGCATTTTCAGCTGAGGGAATTCCTGGAGGGACTTCAGAGCCAGTCACTCCCAAAGATCCAAGGGCCTTCATAAAATGTAAGAGATTTACATATGTGTTATTTTTTATATAGGCTATTTTTGATATTTCCATTTATTTTACTTTGGGTTAGGATTTTTGTCGGTCCCAATAGATTCTGATGGTAATATATGTCTTTTGGAGCCTCCTGTCCCAACAGAACCCCAGGCAGTCGTAAGCAGCCTACTCAATACACCAGAAATTATGACAAATAGTGTTATAAAGTGCACTCAACCAAATGCTCAAAGAGTTTCTGCTGCCACAGAGAGGCCTACAGAGGTAATGTTAACATTATGTGTCTACACATCAAACAATCTACATTTTTATGTGGAGTAGCCTATAGAATCTAAGTTTAAATCTAAGTATAAACGGGTATTCTTATCTCTCCCTCCACCCCCAGAGTGTGGAAGAACAGCAGGAGGACGGTCCATCAACTTCTGTTGCACAGATGAACAGTTCAGTGATTTCCAGTAAATGCCACAGTTTAATTCTGTAGAATTTGTTTGGAACTACATTATGTAACTCTAATCTACTACTGAGTTTTCACTTGCCAGTTAAGGAGTTATACAGGGTGGGCCATTTATATGGATACACCGTAATAACATGGGAATGGTTGGTGATATTAAAGTCCTGTTTGTGGCACATTAGTATATGTGAGTTAGTATATGTGTATACCCTGTTCTCCCACTCTTCACACACTGAATGGCCCCCAAGGTCTCCCGATCTGACCCCCTTAGACTTTTATCTTTGGGGTCATCTGAAGGCAATTGTCTATGGTGTGAAGATACGAGATGTGCAGCACCTGAAACTACGGATACTGGATGCCTGTGCTGGCATTTCTCCTGCGGTGTTGCTATCAGTGTGTGAAGAGTGGGAGAACAGGGTTGCATTGACAATCCAACACAATGGGCAGCACATTGAACACATTTTATAAGTGGTCAGAAACTTGTAAATAACTCATGAACGAATAAAGTTACGTTGAAACCAAGCACACCATTGTTTTTCTTGTGACATTACCAATAAGTTTGATGTGTCACATGGCCCTCTTCCTATTGAAAAAAAACAAAAGTTGTATCCAAGATGGCCGACTTCTAAATGGCCACCATGGTCACCACCCATCTTGAGGAGTTTGCCCCCTCACATATACTAATGTGCCACAAACAGGACTTTAATATCACCAACCATTCCCATGTTATTACGGTGTATCCATATAAATGGCCCACCCTGTATAGACTTCATCTTATTTAAAAAAAAAAAGAAAAAAAATCTATATTTTATCTATTAATAAAAGATTAATTTCATTAATAAAAATATACTGAAAGAATGAATGAGGTGTTTAAACACCACTTCCTCTTTAAAAAAGGGGAGGAGACCGAAAGAAACTCTGGGTTTACCGAAGAAAACCTGCTCCCGACCAGGTTAGGTTCACAGAGTAAGTTACCATAACTGACTCTGAGTATAAGTTACCTCTCTTTCTGAAACGGGCTTGACTTACTCTGCTTTCTCAGGTTTAACATACCTCCCATTCTGAAACAGAAAACTCAGAGTTTCCCTCATTTCAGGGTTAACATACTCAGAGTTTTCACTTAACCTCCTTTCTGAAACAGGCCCCTGGTGGTTGTAGGCTACAGATCTACAATGACGGGAGTTACGTTTCAGCCTTCTATTGGATAGAACACAAATTTTCCTTCAAATTTGTAGAACACTTTTAAATGTGTTACTATGTTATCTCGAGTCTTGTAGATGTGTCAGACAAATAGAATAAGTATTTAAATGTTATTGCATTCATATTTAGATTAGTTGTTGATTTATGTTGTATATTTGTTTAGACATTCACCAGAGGGGTATTGCACAAAAGTAGAATTAAGAAAGCCAGGATAACAGAACAGTCGCGGCTTGACCTAGTTTAATCAGTGCATCCTGGTTTAATCCGTTGCCACGTTCATGGCATTCTAAAAAAGATCACGAAATCGATCACAGAATCACTGATGCAAAAATGGACAAAACCTGTGCGGCATACTTTTCGCCTAATGAGCAACAGCTTCTTATGGAAACGTAGGCTATGTAGAAGTGAAACATATAATATGTAAAAAAAGGCAATACAGCTGCTGTAATAAAGCAAAGAGAGAATGCCTGGCAAACAATAGCGGGCCGATTGAAATGTGTAAGTAGTCCAAATAACCAGTGCTACACTGAAACCCTCATAATTACAATTCAAGGAGTTACTTGTCATTTTCAAAAATAATTGTATACTTTGCCTTAAAAATGACCAGTGGACATGCATTTAACATGAAGAATAATTGCAAACACTTACCCACTATGTGCATCTATTTGATCTATTTAGTTTCTTTTATGTCTATAATCTGTTTAATCTTTTTACTCTTATCTATTTGTATGTAGGCTTTGTTTCTAATTGATTTGATGTAATCAATAATCAGATAATTTGCTCTATTTTAATCCATCTAATCTATTTTATCATTTGTATCTTACCTATTCCTCTCAAAGAACAAACATGTCTGGCCAAAAAAGGACTTGGCAGCAAGTCAAGATTAAATACAAGAATATTTTGCTGGCTTGTAAGTGACTTGTTTGCAGAGAACATAGGTGACATGTTTGCTGACATTTTATTGTCTGTGCTGATTTTAGCAATAATAAAAAAAAAAAAGTCATATATCTGGTACGGGGGGTGGCCCTCCAACCCAAGACTTCACCACAGCAGAGGAGCTGGCCCTGGACTTAAATAAAGGGAAGCCAGTGATTGAAGGGATCCAGGGAGGGACAGCCACTGACTCTGGCCCAGCAAGGGATACTGGCCTCTTCATACAAGGTACATTATTGGCTACTGCACATGGAAAATATTGAAATCCATATATATTTTGTTATGTGGACTGTGTGACTTTGCCTTACCTTGCAGTGGCTGGTAACACCCTTACACTTTTGGAGCCACCAGACTATGATTTGCCAGTGAGTACTCTTTATTAAATCATAGACTTTGCATGTCCTGTCAAAAATATCAATACAAGTATTGAATATGGCAGAGGGAAGCCACATCTACAGCAGTGGAGTGCACTTCTGCCGATGATGAGACCGTGTCTCTGGACTCCAGAAGGCTCGAGGTATCATGTCAATTTTGTGGAAATAGACACATTTTTTTAAAGTTCATAATAGAAAAGAAGTCAGGGAAGTGGTACTAATATAAAATATAATTTGTTAAAGGACCCTGACATTGGGCAGCCTGGTAACATAGTGAGTATTGCCTAAAGTAAACTTACATTATGCAAAAATTCTGCTATGCTAACTAAAAGGTGTTCACAGAATTCACAAACTGTCAGATATCTCTACACAACACATCTTAAGAGACAGATCAAGCTGACAGAAGTCAAGATTGATGTGAACAAAAGAAAGCTGCAGGACATGGACCTTGAGATGCAAATTAAACGCAAGACACTGAGGAAACTAGAACTGGAAATCCAGAAACTAGAAAGAGAAGTAAGTGACTTCAGTTCATGCTGTAACCATGACTGTAACACAATGTATTAATCATCATCATTTTTTCTCTCCAAAGCTCCAAGCTGACAAGTGATAACAGCAAAATAATAAAAGAAAAATATTCCAAAACCATTGTGGTCTTGTAACTTTTTTTATGAATGTCAAGTACACTTTATACAGGGTTTCTGCAGGGTTTGGTCAGTCAAATTTAAGACTTTTTAAGACCTTTTTATGACCATTATGATTTAAATTTATGACCTACACGAATTATGAAAAATTCATTAAAATTCCTTTTAAAAAATGTTTTTCTACTTTCATTGAAAGTAACAAGATGTATTATTTAAATGCCTAAAGACAGCTCAAACGCCTTCTTACCCAGTATGCAATATGCTTGATACTGATTATTTGCAATGGGCTTGAGCCAACTACTAAACACACCATCTTTGAGCCATGGCTCGTTAAATGTAGGCCTACACTTTCCCATTGTGATAGACCGGGAGATTTCAGTTAGGGCTGGGCAATATGGCCAAAACCAATTATCATGATAATTGTTTTATATTAGTCAATATCGATAATTATCACGATAAATGTCAAATCTTTATTTCTTTCAAGTTTAAAGGCAGACTGTTGCTTCTAAGTGAAAGTTGTAGAAACCAGAGCGTTAATTGTGGTTTTAAACTAACTTTACTCTTTATTGTCATAAAATATAATGACAAACACTTGCTAAAACAGGTGAACATTTCACAAATCTGAGGTAGGACATTCAAACATTTGTCGTTTGTCCTTAACAAAATAAATATCTTTATTGGGAAAATAATTACTTAGTTTCTGCATGTGCTAATAGGGGTCAAGTCTTGAAACAGGTTTGTGTTGCCTAACTTTGATGGCACGTATCTTCAGGAAATGTACACTCAAAAAAATGATTTTAGCTCTTTGTTCAATTTCATTAATTAAAATGAGCATATACAACACAACCCTTCATAGAAATGATTCCAGCTTAATTTCATTAAACATAATCAATGTAATTTTTAAAAAATTTGGTTTACCAAATTTTTTTTAATTGAGTCAACATGAATATTTTTCGTTCGTCTTAACCGGATGTCACTCAAAAAAAGAATTTTGGCCTCTTGTTAAAATAATTAATTACAATAAGCAAAAGTAACACAATTGTTTAATATTGTCACAACTTAATTTAATTGTGTTCAATCAACCTAATTCATTTGTGTGAAAACTACATGAATCATTGTTGCTGACATCTAACTGGGCAGTGGATCTGTAGTTCCCAGCATGCTTTGCAAGGGACTGCATTAAGAGGGTCAATTTAGGGAAAAAGTGTTATTTTATGTGTTTTTCAGTAAATGGAAAGATGTTGTTAGTTAATGTTAGTGTTTAATGTTCATTTATGTTAGAAACTTAGAGGACTTTCTGTAATGTTTTTGAATTTTGTGGTTACCATTATGCAGAAGAGTGGCGACTGTGTTTAGGCTGTGGGCTCAGTATTATGCTATATGTGCATTAAACCTCGTGTTCAGGCTGTGGGCACTCAGTATACACTGTGTAAACCTCGCTTACAGACCTGCACAAGTAATAATTCAATTGAATACTAGTAGTGTCCATCATTAGAAGTGACCATAGAGTCAAATTAACAAAAATTATAATGTTGGTTATTTAAGGCAGGACAAAAACTAAATGTAGTTAACCTGACAAAACTTTATCTAGCAGGAATGACTAAATTAATTTAAATTCATACAACAAGATTACAACAAATTATTTCAAACTATTTCGATTTTGTTGGAAAAATGTAATTCAATTTCGTGGAAAACCTTTCCTTAATTTAATTAAGTTCGTTCAACAGATTATTTTTTTGAGTGTATGAAAAACAGTAGCCTAAATACATTATTAAATACTGTAAATATTCCATTAGTCCTTTAATACATTATCAGCACTAATAATATAATAAAATTCAGTATGTATATCCCACATGGTGCAGTTAATATTACTAGGCTACCGTTAAAGTAATCCATGATAAATGATGGGAGATTGTAGACGGAAAAGCCTTTTGACTGTATCGTTGTGCAGAGTTTCTCCTGTTGGTCAGCGCGGTTTCATCTGCCTTTAAACTGGTTTAAATCACTGAGACAGTGTGTTCTTCGCTGAATTCAAGCACTTCTCACTGGATCTTGTAACCGAGACCGATCAAAGTAAACGCATCTGTTCTATTGAGCTCGCGCTGCGCTGCCGTTTGGACTTGGAGCCGAGCGGGTAAATGGTCCGTGTGGCGCGCGTTTCAAATGAGCGTTCCGCTTTTGTCGCATTTAACCTGTGCATTTAACATTATGCCGCCAGCGCATTTTCAGGGGGAAAAGGCAATGGTAGAACCAACGAATGAACGAGCATATAAATTTAAGACGTGGCTAAATGAAATTTATGACCTTGTATGGAAAATCCGGCCGTTTTTGTGACTTTTTATGGCCTAAAATTCTTATTATTAAATTTAAGACGTTTTATGACTTTTTATGACTCCGCGGAAACCCTGTTTATAGTTATTGATCCAGTGAAGTGGAACTAGAATTTGGGAAGATAACCACAGTGTGTGCTACCGATGCCAAATAAAATGCATGTACACATGAAAAAGGTATTTAGTCTACATTATCCTTTATTAAGGGATGGGCTAAATCAAAACTAATTTAACTGAAATAATTTGCAATGTGTTGTTCTCTAACAAGTCTACCATTTCTGTTATCTGGGAATATGGCAGCATTGTCCCAATCAACATCCAAAGCAACTCTGGGAGCCCTTTCTTTTCTTAGGCTGGCAATATTGTGCAGCCCTGTGCAGGCAACAGTCACGTCACATGCTCTGTCTGGGGAGACCCTCAGGTGGTGCAGGCACTGACATCGTGATTTCAGGAGGCCGAAGGTCCCTTGGCCTTTGGAATTAAAATAGCCCCACATCATCACATAGCCTTCACCATACCTAGAGATTGGCATGGAGTACTTTCCATAAGATCATCTCTCAATGCAAATCAAACCAGCTATTAGGCTAACTGAAATAAAACCATGCCAATCTCTAGGTATGGTGAAGGCTATGTGATGATGTGGGGCTATTTTAATTCCAAAGGCCAAGGGAACTTTATCAGGATGCATAGTATCCTGGATCCATGAAGTAACTGGCCTTTAAAAATAAAAATCTGCCTGCCTCTATGGGAATTTAACATAGGGGTGTCCAGACTTATGCACCCTGTATTTTAAGGAAGAACATTTATTTATTTACGATACATTATTCATTCACAAAGAAAATTGGTGTCCTTAAAAGTTGGATTTTTCCTAATTTTTTAAATTAAGGCATTAAGTTCAATTTCCAAAAGATGATTTTTTTTATTCCTCTTTTTAGTCAACTTTAGCATGGGTGTCTAAACGTATGCATAGCACTGTATCTCATCAACTGCAATAAAATATAATATATATTGATATTTTTTCTCATTCAACAGTACATTTCTACTCTATACTTGCATATATAGATATACATAGTCTATATTCTATTTCTCATATTGTATAGTATAGTTCTTTTGCACTGTGTTGGAATTCATTGTGGACAGCAAAGTAATAATTGCTCAGGAAAATCTGCTTTACTCACTGGGTGTATGACAATAAACGCTTTAAATCTCAAATAATATATATATATATATTCATCAAACCTCTGACAGTGAAATGAACAGCAGTTTTCAATAATAACTAAAATAACAGTACGCATACTTAGATGAATGACAGTATATCTAGCATTTTAATGCAGGACGATGAAGTGACTAAAACACATTAATATCTACAGGGTGGGCCATTTATATGGATACACCGTAATAACATGGGAATGGTTGGTGATATTAAAGTCCTGTTTGTGGCACATTAGTATATGTGAGGGGGCAAACTCCTCAAGATGGGTGGTGACCATGGTGGCCATTTAGAAGTCGGCCATCTTGGATACAACTTTTGTTTTAGTTTTTAGTTTTAGTTCCGCTTACAGCCGGTAAGCGCCATATTGGCCATGTTTGGCTAGACTGACTTAAAGGTCCCATGACATGAAATTTTCACTTTCTGAGGTTTTTTAACATTAATATGAGTTCCCCTAGCCTGTATATGGTCCCCAAGTTTCTAGAAATTTCAATCGGTGTAAATCGAGCTTTTGTTATCTTTCTCTGCCTTTGAGAAAATGGAAGCTCAATCGCGCTGATCTTGAATCTCCTCCTTGTGACGTTATAAGGAGGAATGTTACCTCCCCTGTCTCTGCTTTGCCCGCCCAGAGAATATTTCTCGCCCATGAGAAAATGAGCTAGGAAGGAAGTAGGAACGCGCGCGCGATTTTAGTTTGTCCACGAGAGATATCATGGCTTTTGAGCGAGCGAAGCATAACAATTGCTCAATAATTGGATGTCCAAATGAACACGAAAGGGTCAATACAGAGCTGGGCTTGCTGAACGTCTGAAACTAAAGTCTGGATCACTCTCTTTGGCTCAGCTACACACCTCGGAACAGTAAGTCAACTAATGATATATAAGTGTGTTGCTTTACTGTTTATGTTTGCCTAGACTGTTACAAGTAGAATGTGGCTGTCACATTAGCTATGCAGCTATGCAGTTTATGTGTGTGAATACACACACTGTAACGCGAGTGTTGTACACTTCTTTGTTATTTGGATAACCGTTTTCCTGTTGGTTATACGGCGCGCGCGATATCCGCATTTCAAGATCGCAGAGCTTGATGATGTAATTGTAATAAGATAAATTACAGATGTTACAGATCTCTCATGAAAAGGCAACAGTAGGTTAGCGTTAGCTACATGATAATAACTGTAAACCATCCGAATAAAGTACCGTATCCAGACATAATATTTTAAACTAACCATTCGGAAATGTCCTGCTGGAGCCGCTGAGTTGCAACTTCTTCATCCGTTGCTTCTCCATCCGGATCAGATTCTGGGTCAAACTGAAATGCTTGAACGACTGCGTGTCTCCGTGCCATTGCAATATATCCAATGTAAACATGCATGGTCTACCGTTGCCGCAGATGGTCAAGGCCACACCCACCCTCCACCTTGCGCCGCCTTTCTCCTCCTTATTAGTATTTAAAGCTACAGACACCGAAACGGCCTGTCTGAAGGAAGCTC
Organism: Scardinius erythrophthalmus; assembly: GCF_964197995.2. Classification (NCBI taxonomy): domain Eukaryota; kingdom Metazoa; phylum Chordata; class Actinopteri; order Cypriniformes; family Leuciscidae; genus Scardinius; species Scardinius erythrophthalmus. Next base: position 43,321,836 of record NC_138228.1, read on the forward strand.
ATTCTGGGACTGGCTTATAGTGGCTATAATTCTGCACTGAGACTGAATTTTTGAAAAGAGATTTCAGATACAGTACTAGGGACCACTAAGGCCTATATTAAAGCCTACAAAAAATAGCATGTCATGGGACCTTTAAGCAGTGCAGTGCAAATGATACTCTGGAAAACACAGACTCTTAACTCTTGTTGACTTTATTAGGACTTTTACATTGATATTTGTAACTTCAAATGTTGTTTGGTTTTATCAAACAAGTGGGGTATAAAGGAAAAGTAAGAAAAGCCAAATTCATTGTTTGACAAAGAATGTGTTTGAAATGGTTAAAAGTAATTAAAACTTTGTAGAAATCTTAATAAACCAAGTTCTTAATTTAGTTAAAAATGTATACTCTAAAGATCTTTGGCTAAAAATATAATGAGATCTATTAATTAACCTAAATATTAAACCAATTGAAGGTAAAAAAAAAAAAAGTTATTTGGTTAAAGATACTTGGTTAAAAGATAAGAAAAAATAAATTTTGAAAATTAAAATACCAACTGATTTGTTTTGGTAAAGCATATCTAGTTGTGTGGCTACAATGATACCATAGAATAATTCTTTATTATGAAAATACTGCTTAAAACTACTGATTAGAATAAAAATGGAAACCTTGTAATAGCAGTAATGTGTTTATCTGAGGTGAATGTGAATAATTTTGTTTATTTAATTTGGCTGTCAACTCAAATAATAATCTTGTATTTGTCATCTCTCTTTTGAGGTTTTTCACCTGTTTACTGCCAACCAAAGAATGGTAAATAAAAGACAAACAACTGATTCCATGGCTGTTTATTGAGTGAAATCCAGTTAAGATCTTCATGTGGAGGGACTGTCCTTTTCAAGTGGGGAATTGCACAAAAAATACATCACAACTTGACAGTAACAGCACATCATGGATCAACTAACTATGTATCACAGGTTTTTTTTTTTAAATCTCAAATCCTGATGTATAAGTGATGCTGTCCTTAGCAAACTACGCAACCGATTAAAGTGATTTCAGGAGACATTTTTCTGTACCAAAGACTGATTATCAGATTGATTTTCTTTTCTCAAAAATGTATTAATGTGGAAAGAATGTTGTGTGGCGTACGTGTTGATGAGTCAACTGATCTCCTGAGCATTTGAGAGAAAGCTCTGAAGGAAGCATAGGAGTATTTTTCCCCGATCGAGGCATTCTGCAAAATGTAACAGAAAAAAAGGAAGACATGATGAACACATCATGTCAAACAAATGCCTGCATAAGCAATGAAAAATCTGACATACCTCAATTTTCTCTTTAATAACCCAGCAGTCTTGGGGAAACTCTTCCATTACAGAAATGAAGTACTGTACGCAAGTGTTCCAGTGCCAAATAAGGACCGTCATCAGGATAACTAAGACAATCCTGAAAAACTTCATGACTTTTTCTATCTGTACATCAGACACCTAAAATGATAGATAATAAAACAAAGTATCCACAGAACAGTAAGGATGTACAAAATACAACCAAAAATGTTTGTAACCGCTCAGTCTAATACTGACAGCTACTGAGGTGGTTATCCCAGGAATCGCCCTGGCTGACGCGCTGTGTCCTTGTTGTTCTGTTACCATACTGATTTGGTCTTAAAAATCTGCAGGCTTTGTTGTGTTGCCGATTATTCCGTTTATTTGTTTTACCGTGCAGAGGTAAATGTCCATTTATCCAGTTTCAACGGCAAACCATATCCGTATACATATACATACAATAGACTTGTCAACAATCAGTTTCTAGCGCCTATGCGCCACAGCGGTCAAAAACCTTTTGCCCTTCCGGGTCCCTGCCCCTTGGCAGTTTGGATGCTTCCTTTATAACTTTGACCTCAGGTAACATTAGAGCGACACCCACTGTACAAACAAGAAACAACACCCAATATCTAAATACACAAACACCACATTTGGCTTCTATACACTGGCCCCTAATTGTTAATGACCAGCAGTCATTACAATTTAAAAAAAAAAAAAAACATAGAGCCAAAATGTTGCGATCCATCAAAATACAGTCAAGCCCAGCATGAACAAACATATTTATACTCCATGCAGCAAATAGAGCTTTGTCACTGGCCTTTCCATGATGTTAGTTTTAGTCTGTAATCTTACAGACCGCACAAGCCCATGTTTGTCGGGAAAAACCTCCGGAACCTTGCCAAGTGGCCAAGAGCCACGAGGAGCTGAAGAATCCATTATTATCACAATGTCCCCAGCAATCAAACTCCTCTTCTTTTGATTCCATTTTTGCCTCTTTTGAAGCAAAGGCAAATACTCTCGCATCCATCTCTTCCAAAAAAGGTCCGAGAGGTATTGTACCTGTCTCCAACGTCTTCTCCCATATTGGTCGTGAGGATTGAACACTCCAGGTGGCAAAGCTGGTTTACCCTTCAGAAGAAGAAGATGGTTAGGAGTAAGAGGTTCCAGGTTGCTGGGATCATTCGAGAGCTTAGTAATAGGCCGATCATTTAAAATGGCCTCCACTTCACAGAACACCGTATGAAGTCCATCATCATCCAATGTCTGCTGCCGTAGGATATAGAAGTCAAAACCCTTCGCACCAGGCGGATCATCCTTTCCCACACGCCACCATGGTGTGAACCAGCTGGTGGATTAAAACTCCAACGGATTCCAACCTGAGACATGGTTCCTTGAATCATATCCTGGTTCAAATCAACAAGAGCCTTCTTAAGTTCCCTTTCCGCCCCAATGAAATTGGTACCGTTGTCTGACCTCAGATGTTCCACTTGTCCTCTCCTGCTGATAAAACGCCGCAAAGCATTGATGCATGCATCCGTTTCCAGGGATTCTGCCACTTCCAGATGGATGGCCCTGCTTGCCATACAGGTAAATACAACTCCGTAACGCTGACAGGTCGATCGTCCCCTCCTTACTTCAACTGGTCCAAAGTAATCTACTCCCGTGTTCGTAAATGGCGGTAGATCAGGAAGGATTCTCACCTTTGGGAGGTCTGCCATTTTTTGTTCCACGGCTCTTCCGTTGTACCGTCTACAAAAGCTGCATTCAGCAATAACCTTCCTAACTGCTGAATTGGCCTTGTAAATCCAAAACCTCTTCCTCACTTTAGACAGCGTATGAGTCCGTCCACCATGGCCCAGAGTCTGATGTACATGCTTAAGAATAAGCATGGAGATATGCTGATCCTTGGCGAGAATGAGTGGATGTTTAACTTCCTCAGGCATCGCTCCTCTGTTCAACCTTCCTCCAACTCTTAAGAGTCCCTCCTCCACCATTGGATCCAGTCTATATATGGAACTCCGTCTACTCACTGCTGCTTTCGATAACAGAACGGAAATCTCCTCCTTGAATCTCTGTTGCTGGCAATACCGAATGATGGCAATCTATGCTTCTAATTGATCTTCCAGTGTCAGGATTCCACTCCTAGATGTCACTGTGCCCCATTGTCCTTCAGCATTATTCAATCTGTCCTGACTGGTTTCCTTTGGATAATCGGCTACAGCAGCCTCCAACTGCCCCTTCAGGCGCCCCTTTGATAACAACATGACCTTTAACCTGAGAAACCAAGCAACTGCTGTCTTCAGCCTCCTCCAGTCAGAAAAGTAGGCAATTAGCTTGTCAGTAGGACTAGACACGGCACACACATTGATGGCATTTGCGGTAGTCCTTTTCCTCACCTCTGGATCATTCAAGTCCAACGACCATTCAGACACAGGTTTAGGCCAGTCTTCCTCCTGCTGCCAAAGAAATAAAGGACCTCCTAGCCACGTGCTTTTCTTCAGAAATTCAGAAACGTTCTGACCCCTCGATGCATCATCCGCTGGATTATCTTTAGAACCAATGTGTCTCCACTGTGAGGGTTCAGATATTTCTCTGATGGTCGAGACACTGTTGGCCACAAATGTGTGGAAGCGCCTGTCCTCGTTACTAAGGTACTTTAACACTGAAAAGCTATCAGTCCAGAATATTGACTCCTCCAAATGGAAATCCAATTCCTCCTTTAACATTAAGTCCACTCTGACAGCAAGGACAGCCGCTGTCAATTCCAGTCGGGGAATAGTTACAACCTTCAGTGGTGTCACTCTGGCTTTACCAAGCAGAATTGTGACCTGAATGTTGTTTTCATGATTTAACATCCGGATGTAGGTTACCGTCCCATATCCATCCTCACTGGCATCGGCAAAGTGATGTAGTTGCGCATGCCTAACTTCTCCAAAATACACTGGCTTAATGCACCTATCCACCTTAAATGTAGTCAGCAGCTCCAGGTCTTTCAACCACCTTTCCCATTTGCGCAAGATGTCCTGTGGCAGAGCATCATCCCATGAACAATGTCTCCGACAGAGTTCTTGCTGCATCAATTTAGCAAGAAAAGTGACAGGTGCCAGTAACCCAAGCGGATCGTACACTGAGCTGTTAACTGACAACATACCCCATCTGGTTAGAGGCTGTTGTTTTATCTCCAATTTGAACCTGAAAGAGTCGGTCTCCACGCACCATTGTAGACCCGAAGCTCTTTCTACTGGAAGTGTATCTTAGTCTAGATCCAGCTCCTTAAGGTCTTTAGCCCTCTGATCTTCTGCTATGGCTTGCAAGACGATGCGACTGTTGCTTATCCATTTCTCTAAGATGAAGCCTCCCTTTCGACACAAAGCAATTAGATCTCTTACCATCTGAATAGCTTCTTCATCTGTGGCTGAGCTCTTTAAACAGTCATCCACATAAAAATTATGCTTAACACATTGAAGAACTTCAGCTGAAAACTCAGAATTATTATCATCAGCAGTTCTTCTCAGTGCGTAACTTGCGCAACTGGGGGACGAAACAGCGCCAAACAGGTGCACCGTCATCCTAAACTCCACAAAATCCATACTGATGTCAAGTCAAGTCAAGTCAAGTTTATTTATATAGCGCTTTTCAAAACACAGGTTGTATCAAAGCAGCTTCACAGTATTAAATTAAAATAATACATCAATGTTTGTTTCTAGTGGAAAACGTCCACGTTTGGTAATGCTGATCAATAGTATTGTTGATTGATTAATTAAATTAAATAATATCCCCAATATCCCCAACTGAGCAAGCCAAAGGCAACAGTGGCAAGGAACCGAAAAAACTCCATCAGGTGACCTAATGGAGAAAAAAAAAAAACTTGGGAGAACCCAGGCTCAGTCGGGGGCCAGTTCTCCTCTGGCGTTTATAAACTAGAGGTCGGATTTAACTGTAAGATTAAAAATATTATATGAATGCCTGGCTGAAGAGATGCGTCTTTAATCTAGTTTTAAACTGGGAGAGCGAGTCAATGAACAGTATCAGGAAGACTATTCCAGAGTTTTGGAGCTAAATGTGAAAATGCTCTCCCTCCTTTGGTGGACCTAGATATCCTAGGTATGACCAAAAGCCTTGAATTTAGTGATCTTAAAGAGCGCGATGGATTATAGGGCGATAGAAGATCGGTTAAATAGACTGGAGCTAAGCCGTTTAGGGCTTTATAAGTCAGTAGCAATACCTTGTAGTTAATACGGGACTTTATAGGTAACCAATGTAGTGATGATAAAATTGGTGTTATATGATCATATTTTCTTGATCTAGTAAGAACTCTAGCGGCGGCATTTTGGACTAACTTTAGCTTGTTTATTGAGGATGCAGGACAAGCAGCTAATAAAGCATTACAGTAATCTAGTCTCGAGGTCATGAATGCATGAACTAACTTTTCTGCATCAGAAACTGATAGCATATTACGTAGCTTAGCAATGTTTCTAAGGTGGAAAAAAGCTGTTCTTGTAACATATGAAATGTGATTATCAAAAGACAGGTTGCAGTCTAATATAACACCCAGGTCTTTTACTTTAGATGATAAAGTAACAGGACATCCTACTATGTTAAAGTTGTATTGTGAGAGGTTTTGTGGGCAGTATTTTGAACCGATGATTAGTACCTCTGTCTTGTCTGGATTTAATAAAAGAAAATTGCGCGTCATCCAATCTTTTATATCTTTAACACACTCTGTCAGTTTGGATAATTTAGCATTTTCATCTGGCCGTGATGAAATATAGATTTGAGTGTCATCACTAGGGTTGGGTATCGTTTGAATTTGAACGATTCCGATTCCGATTCCAATTCCTTGTTTCGATTCCGGTTCCTAACGATTCTCGATTCCGATTCTTTTAAGAGGCAGGGTCAAAAAAGTTTAAATCAATTTTAATTCTATAAACTTTTTACTTTTTATGAACTTTACTATGAATTTCCCACAGGGCTGTTTTCAACTACAATATAAATATCAAATCTATTTTAAACAATTTTTTTTAGGACATTTTAAATGAGCTAGCTAACCAACGGTCTTTCTGAAGAAAATAGTCTGACCTTCTCCATCAACTGAAATATAAAAAAAATTGCATCACAATAAGTGTATTGTGATTGTCACTAACATTTTAGTAACTAAACTGAATGTTATTAGGTTTAGTGACAACATGTTACAATGTTTACATGGGACAATTTCTGGTAAGCTACGCTTTTTTATTATTTCAATTCAATTCAATTTTTGTGATTTGATTTAATATTGACTAATTTGGATAAATATTAGGTTGGCTACTCAAGATGGGCGTTCATTTTCTCAAGAAAAAAAAAAAACAACTCACCTAATGCTGTAAACATACAGAGAGCCCTATCAGCTGGCAGTATTATTTAAGGTTAAAAATAACTCAAATTAAATATAATGCGTTTTTTATTATAATAACAACTTTATTTAATGATACAAGTAAAAATATAATAAATATGTAATACAGTACACGTTTAGCAAAATGCTCTCTATAGCTCTTTTTTTCTTGCCAACTACGTGCTATAGCCTATATGTTCATTAAATGACTTTCCTGAGGTAAATATGACATAATTGTTCTCCAGCTACGTTATTGACCTCTTCACGCTGATAAAAAACACTGATTGATCGATATTATGTATGAGGAATATACATTTCGGTAAGTTGTACTGTATCTTTCAACAGTGTTCGTGTTTTTTTACTATTAGCTAGTAGAGATGATCGGTTCACGTGCGCAAGGGATCTGTCACGTCACATTTACAAGTGCCAAAACGGTATTTATTGTTTTAATCTCGTAATAAAATAGACAGAATTTGAGTGCTGAGATTTTTTGGTATATCATAAAGTAACTGCTCTGTCTTGTCTGTCGGTCTCCGTGTCCTCTTTGCTTCGCGATTTTATTGTGCGTGAGAAAATGGATGTGTGGCGTGAGAGCGTGTGAAAAGTGTCAATTGCGTGTTTCCCACAGTGAATGCGTGAGAGTTGGCAGCTCTGCATGTGTAAATGTGTTTGCATGATTTTTTTGATTTTTTTTTACGTTCGCCGGCATCGCGCACAGTTTTTAAACGGACGAGCAGAGGATGATAGAATATGGTTGCAACTTGCAAGATACCAAAGAAAAAGAAAACATCATATAAGTACGTTTTTAAGGTTTAACGTCAGGTTTGTTTGCTCTGAAAAAATTTTATGAGACGCTGTGTGAGTTAAGGCAACTCACACAGTGTCTCATAAAATGTATCGGTTCGCAGTTTAGCATAACAATCCATATACGCTTACACCTGTGCTAGTGCATTTACCATGCCGTGTACGTTACAGTTTACAAATGTTTAACTAATGTGGGGAAGGCTATAGCTGTCTGTCAGTGTTCAGCGAGTTAACTTGGCAGTTTGAAATCGATTCGGTAGTTACTTAAGTTCAGAATAGGGCTAGAAATGATCAAATTGGTAACTTAGACAGCGGTTTCTTCTTCCGGTCGGCGGACTGTGAATCGAAACCAGGAATCGAAATTTAAACTTTTGAACGATTCCGGGAAAATCGAAAAGCTAGTCCCGGTTCCAATCGATACTCGATACCCAAGCCTAGTCATCACCATAACAATGAAAACTAATTCCATGTTTCCTTATAATATTTCCAAGTGGCAACATATATATTGAGAATAACAGAGGGCCTAACACAGATCCTTGCAGCACTCCATAGTTTTCTGAAGTTATGATAGATTTTTCTCCATTTAAATAGACAAAATGGTAGCGGTCAGATAAGTATGATCTGAACCAGTTTAATGCTTGTCCTTGAACACCAGTATAATTTTGTAGTCGATCTAAGAGTATTGTGTGATCTATAGTATCGAACGCAGCACTAAGATCAAGTAAAACTAGTATACAGCCTTGGTCAGAAGCTAATAGTAAATCATTTGTGATTTTAACGAGCGCAGTTTCAGAGCTATGATGCGGTCCGAATCCAGACTGAAACTTTTCATAGATGTCATTTTCTTGCAAGAAAGAGCCCAGTTGAGCGGACACAACTTTTTCTAGTATTTTAGACATAAAAGGAAGATTTGAAATGGGTCTATAATTTGCTAGATTATGTGGGTCTAATTGTGGTTTCTTAATGAGAGGTTTTATAACTGGCAGTTTAAATGCTCTTGGAACATGACCTAAAGTTAAAGATGAGTTAATAATATTGAGGAGAGGCTCTTCCACTACAGATAACACTTCTTTCAGTAGTTTAGTTGGTATAGGGTCTAATAAACATGTTGTTGTTTTAGATGAGGCGATAAGTTTATTTAACTCTTTTTGTTCTATATTTGTAAAGCACTGTAATTGTTCTTGCCGGGTGATAATTGAGGCTGAATTATAAGGCGCGATTGAGGATTGAACGTTTACAATTGTGGTTCTGATGCTTTCTATTTTCTCAGTGAAGAAGTTCATGAAATCATTACTACTAAACTGTAACAGGATATTTTGTTCAGGTGACGTCTGTTTATTTGTTAGTCTAGCCACGGTGTTAAATAAAAACCTAGGATTGTTTTGGTTGTTTTCTATTAGTTTGTGGAGGTGCTCAGCCCTGGCTGCTTTTAGGGCCTTTTTATAACGTGACATACTGTCTTTCCATGCGATTCTAAAGACCTCTAAATTAGTTTGTTTCCATTTACACTCTAAATTACGGGTTTCTCTCTTTAGAACATGCGTAGTATTGTTGTACCATGGTGCTTTACTTTTCTCTCTGACCTTTTTTAATCTAATAGGTGCAACAATATCCAATTTTCCAGAGAGAATGGTACTTATAGTAATAGTTAATTCCTCTAGTTCATCTGTTTGTTTGGGTTCAGGCAGCAGCAGAGACACTGCATGAAAAGTGGGATTTTCGTCCCCGTAAACGGTCTGTGAACGTCGCGTTCGCCTGTGCCACATATTGACGGAAACGAACCATGACGTATGTGCAGAGCTCGCGGAGGTGATAATGCCTCTAATTTGCATATGAATAGCAGCGCCCACGCCTTGCCAGAGAACGGCTTGAATTTCCTCACTCAGTATTGGTTGAAACCAGTACATTTAAACAAGAAAAATCACTCGTGATTGGTTGGCAGATCTGTTACTATTGGTGACCCTGGGTCATTAAAAAATTTAAACCCCACCCCAAAATTATAATAATTATATATAAATAAAAAATTCAATATATATATATATATATATATATATATATATATATATATATATATATATATATATGACGTTATGTTGTATATTCATGTAATTGTTATCCTATGAACTACACTATTACCATCATCAAGGACATGAATTTATTGAGGAAAGGAAAATTTGCCAGGGACTGTTTATTCAAAGAAAGAGCTTTATTAGCACAAACACACAACTTATATCATATATCATATATGTACAAAGCATAGGAGATTTGCCCACACAACAAATGGGAAGCTCATGAGAAGCACAAAATCCTACAGCACCGTGAAGTGTCTGTTTTCTGCTTCAGAGCTGAAGGTAACTAGCGGCATTCTGTCTGAATTCGGTCCATTTTGCAGACGTCTGTGGTGCGTTGCCCTGTACTTTGGAGTCGCCTCTAATCTCGACTGCAGCGTGGCACAGAGCTTGGTGAGCTCCTGGCTGCGAAAGGACGGAGGTCGCACAATCCATCCAGACACCCCGCCGACGATGCCGTCTTCCTCATCAGACATCAGGTCTATGGTAGCGCACTTCCAAAGGCCCACCTCATCCTCAGCTAGCACACTCTGTCTCGCTTCTAGCGGCTGTAAAAACCAATGAAGACAATCAGTATTGCACATAGCACTGCGTATGGACACAACACATCTATTAATGCACCTGAAAAATAGTCACATTGACCAAAAAACGAATCTAATCTAATAAATCTTACCGTCTTTCTTCTCGCTCGACTCCGAGCTGAATTCTCCACAGCTTCCGCCTGCAATGCAAGATCTGGTTGTTTGTACCTGAAGCTGCTGCGCACTGTCGCGTAATATGTCTTAAAGGCAGCTGGAAAACAATTAAATGAGAGTGATATTAATAAGAACAACATAAGTCACAGTAAAATTAATAAGAAAAACATACAAAATTAAACAATAAAGGAGAAAAATGCAACCGGGTGAAACTGAAGAAATACACACCGGAAGCAAACTATGCTTTTTTAAATTGGGGTTAAAATAAGTGACAGCGGTCAATGGAAGCACAATTAAACAGATAAAAGTCTGATTAAGAAAAAAGTTCACCTTGTTCGAAGAGATTTCACAAGAAAAAATTAGATTTCACTAGTTAAAAAAAAAATAAAAAAATTGTAGAAACAGTTTACAGTAAATTTGAAGATGACAATCAAATGTAACAAAAAGTTTAACCAGTGGATCAATGCCCAAATCCACAGAATACTTAATTCAAACTGAAATACAGTGTAATACACTGCAACAGGTCAGATTTAAATTGATTTCTCCAAACCAAAATATGTTACAATTAAATACGATAACACAAACTGGAATACGGCAGTGGCTGAGGTAGGCCTAAGTTACAAGAGAAATAAGAGCACCTCAACAAAGCCACAACCCACGTTTAATCATGCAAAACCAGAAATATGCATTAAACCATAAAGTTACACTGTATAATCACAGAATATAGATTCAACTCATTAACAGATTAATCAAATAAACATGCCATCAGTAATTTCCCCCATAAACCATGGAACGTACATACCCAATCCTTTACCGTCCGATCACCACGAGGTTCACTTGTTACACATGCGCTCCACATAAATCTATAAACAAAAATGTACACATCAAATGTTCTTTTAACTTTGCTTCACAACTTGTGCATATTAAAGATATTGGAGTAATATTTACCAAGAAAGAAGAACGTATAACACAGAATTCGATCGATGCACGCACCACATGGAGCTCTCCTGAACAGTGAAAAATGGCTTCTCTGGTCGCGCGCACGCGTCCAGCACAAGTGAATAGTATCGCGAGAAGAGAGGGATTTCTTAAAGGGGCCACAAACATTTTTAATGCAAAATAGAAACGAGGTATATTTACACTACTACAAGGCCAGAATAGTAAAAACGTTATTTACACACAATGTCGTCATTATCAGCATCATGTCAATTGATCTAAGTAAGTAAAAATATATGCACAGAATTGAGAAAATAGTATTTATAGACATAAATTGTAGCCTATCACAGGGCAAACATGTGAATGTTCACGGTACATTTTATGCAAACAACTCTAATCATAGTTGTAACTCTATATGTACAGTAGGCATAATTCTTGTCATTGCGTACTGTATGTGTATGCAGCATGAGTCAAATACAATCTTCTGTTCGTGAACAGTTGTATTATGCACAGTGGTTGAGCTCTAGGAGATTGTAATGCTGTTTGCATGGAATGCACATTTTACCTTTGTGGCAAAGCCTGATTGAAATTAATTGTTGAAATAAATGGTTTTGTCCTTTTTACATAACATTGGCCATTGCTAATGACACATAGAAACTAATCTAGCTACTTTCATTAAATATATAAATTTAAGCTAAAATTTAAGAGTCTATAATTAGGCTATACTGAGCCTGATCTATTTATACCAGAGATTTTCTTAGAATGAAGTAAATACCTTTTAGAAAAATGTTACCTGGGGTAAAACTCCCCCTGCCCTGATTTGCATTTGTATAGCTCACAGCATTTTCATTTACATGTTAAAGCCTCCCCTAGAATAAGGGGGAGGGGGGGGTCATGGGGGGACAACTGCCAAGCAAGGTCCACGTCAATTTCCGACAATTCACGTCAGTTTTCGGTGTTGCCTGCAAATTGCCGTGTGCAGTCGTAAACAGTTGTTCAGTATTATATTGAGAGCACTTTTTGTTAAACTTACTATTGTGAGGAAGAAAATACTTCAAGAATGTCTTCCAGTTTTAAAGGTGTGTGAGTTTTATCATTTTAATTATATGCACTAGTGTATGTATATTTTTTATTACTATTTATTTATTTTTGGTACATTTCTTAAGAAGCATGATTTATTTTTAGCCAGTTGTGGTCTGTGCAATAAATATTAAACGTTCTATTGATTGTGTTTTGTTGTTCCACTATAGTAGTGATAATATTTTAATATTTAAGTTAATAGGTGTCTCTCACATTGTCCTACAGCAACATTAAACTAGTGTAGATTAGTGTACAATGTTTTATAATAATAAGATGTTCTATTTAGTGTCCATGTAATTCATTTAACATTTCATATTGGGGGTATCCAAGAAATTTCTTATATTTAAACTTTTTTTTTTTTTAAAGGGTAACTAAACCCTAAACCAACTTTTTTTAGTAAATGCTCTGTAAGAATGGGGCTTTATTAGTGCTGTTCACTGATTCAAGTAATTTTTTGACATTTGTGTTTAAAGTGTTTTAATTTTACAAAATATGGTGTAAAAACGTCTCAGTGCTGCCCTCTTCAGGTTGAACAGTGGCTACTGCAGTTGAATTTTCCTATTGGAAGTTGTGGTACACTCTGACGTCAGAGGGTACCAGTTAAAGGGTAAGTTCGGTATTTTACACTTAAAGCCCTGTTTACAGATCGTTTCTGATGAAATAGAACGGTTAAGATTAAAATTTTGACACATGCTGCTGTCCCGAGAATTTTAGGTTTCTTTCGCTTTCCCCCCCACCTCCAGAATGGGTGTATAGGTGCACTGGAACATATCCTTCCTAAAACGCATTAAACTTTCGTTTACAAAGAGATGAAACTCACCGAGTGGTCAGGGGTGTTCACTGATATGCTCACACAAAAATCGCTGCAAAAGATGCTTTCCAACAGGTGTTTTACCATTCGTTGTAAAACTGTGGATTTATTTTTCCAAACGTCTCACACCTGTAGATTCTTCCGTTGAGAGCTTGAATAATAGACACTCCAGCCCAGTTGGTGGCGATAATGCACCTTTGCCAATTGCAAGCAAACTGCTGGCATTTCACTGAATACACAGAAGAAGCAGAAGAAGAAGGGGCGGAGAAATACCGTACCTCACACAGCTCTTTCAATACAAGTCAATGGAGTTGGACAAAAACTACGATAAAACCTGTTGGAAAGCATATTTTGCAGCGATTTTTTTATGAGCATATCAGTGAACACCCCTGACCACTCGGTGAGTTTCATCTCTTTGTAAACGAAAGTTTAATGCGTTTTAGGAAGGATATGTTCGAGTGCACCTATACACCCATTCTGGAGGTGGGGGGGAAAGCGAAAGAAACCTAAAATTCTCGGGACAGAAGCATGTGTCAAAATTTTAATCTTAATCGTTCTATTTAATCAGAAACGATCTGTAAACAGGGCTTTAAGTGTAAAATACCGAACTTACCCTTTAACCACGCCCTTGCCTACAGAGAGATACATCTCAGATGCACGCCCCCTCTCCACTGGGCTCTGCCTACTTTTCCAGCATTTTTCAAATATTGCCAGTGGGTGGAGTCAAGCTCTGACCAAGGGTTTAGTTACCCTTTACGCCGCCTTCACACTGGCAGTTGAAATCAGCTCCGATACGGCAGCGAAACGACCGGAAGTCATTCATTTCGCAGACCGCATGCGAATGGGTCCGAACCAGGTGCGAACGAGTGGGGTGCGAAAAAAAAACGTGTCCGTTGGCCATCCGGATGCGTTCAAAAAACTTAACTCTTGCGAAAGGCTACGGACAGTTTCTATCCGAAAATCCCAACGGAAGTTAGCGTTGCTATGGTACTGATAAACAAACCTGGATTCTTAACTTTCTAATAAAATAAATTATGATTTTATAACGATTAGTTGTCATGTCATTTTTTTATTTTCATGATGTTTTAACGTTATTAGGGCAGTTAATACAATTAAATAATTCAATATTTAAATATACTCGCTTCCGAGGCTTCCGACGCTTTTCATCGTTGTGTATGACGTCCGCTGGGGGCGTATTGCCTATATTTTTCCTCTCAGGCGGAGGACTTCTACATTCCGATTGGTTGCCGCCGAACCGCGTCATAGCTTATTACCATAAAGTTGACTTGTTTTCAACTCCTCTCGCCGCTCTCGCCGTCCAAGACGCGCCGCGCCGCCCTCGCCGCCGACTCTCATTGAAAATGAATGGCTTCCGGCCACTTTGACGCTCTCGCCGCCGGTGGTGTGAATGCACAGTTAAGGCCCTTTCACACTGGACGCGATTTTTACGCACGAATAATTCGCGCGATGGTTTTATTTTTTGATCAGCTGTTTGTGTAATGAGTGCTTTCACACTGAACGCGAATGTGCTGCGGCGAAAAAACGATTTTTTTTTTCCGTTTCGATGTCGATTTTTTTTTCCTTTTGCGGTGACAGAAAAGACTTCAGCCAATCATATACTACAAGGACAATGATTGTGTGGCGTAGCTAGGGTTGGGCAACGATTAATCGTGATTAATCGCATCCATAATAAAAGTTTGTGTTTACATAATATATGTGTGTGTACTGTGTATAGTTATTTAGTCTATATAAATACACACATACTGTATGTATGTGTATATGTAAGAAAAATTTGGTATTTATATATAAAATATTCATATATAATATAAATTATGTATAAATATATCTACAGTATATACATGCAAATGTTTCTTAAATATACACATACATATGTTTGTATTTATATATACAAAATAATTATACGCAGTACACACACATATATTATGTAAACACAAACTTTTATTTCGGATGCGATTAATCGTTGCCCAACCCTAGGCGTAGCATTGCCAACCAACTCGGTTATCACGACTGTGAGTATGTTGTGTGATAGTTTTAGTTGTTGTATAGTCCTGTGCTGTGTAGGCTAGCAGGCTAAACTACATTTGGGATAGAAAGCTAATCGTCAAAGATAGAGATAGAGACCGTTAAAGGCGGCGTTAAAGTAACGCAATAGTTACTTTCCCCGTAATTAGTTACTTTTGTAATGATGTAATTCAGTTATTAACGCAGTTACTTTTTGTGAGAAGTAACTAGTAACTATAACATTACTTTTTTAAAGTAACTTACCCAACACTGCTTGACTGCACTGAAATATTCGGCCAGACTCCATCACCTAACGTAGACTAACCATGTTCCGTACAACAACGATGTTCCGTACAGATGACCTTTTCCGGCCGATCGCTGAATAAATACTAACAGGTTATACATAAACTATATATGAGTGTAATCATCATTTCTCCCTCTTTTATCCCTGACCAAGAAAGAGAATCCCCCGCCGTTTGTTTCAGAGAGATTTCAGTAAGTTTGTTAGGTGCGCCCACTGCGCCTGCTAATGGAGGGTAGGCAAGCTGCAGCCCAGATATTAGCTTTAGGTGGGGAGACGATTACAGCGGTGAAAATGTACATTTCAATTGGATTAATGCTTCTCACAGTACTAAAGTCTTCATGAAATGATTATTATGTTATCACAAATCATTAAATATATTACCTTTTATTGAATAACTGCTTTGAAATGGGAATTTTTAAACGTAAATTCCGGACGATGGCCGCTTGGCGCCACTCTCGCATTGAGACAGGCAGCAGAGATGCAGCACGTCTGTCAACACAGACTGCGTGCAGTGATGCTTATATTCATAATATTTTAACATTTAAAATAGTCATTCTTTTATAGACAATTAAAATAAATAAACAGCTCACAAATGATAATTTTAAAGTCAATTTTTGCAGTTGAAATCAAGGTATGCACTCTGTACGGAACACCGTTGGCAGCCTGTACGGAACACCGTTGGCAGCCTGTACGGAACACCGTTAACGTCTGTGAGCTCCGAACCCAGGCGGAGGAGGGACTTTATCCCACTTTTCTCAAATACTATTGGTCCAAAATTGGCCTCTCAACAACAGAGGAGTGGCCGTTGACGTGCGGTGAGGGTGAAAGGCGAAAAGTGTACGGAACATGGTTAGTCTACGTCTCTGAGGTCGTGAGGTTTCTCGCTCTTTCTCATCGACCCGTAACAGGCAGCCCCGACGCTCACTCTCCCTGATGAATCTTTGTTTGAAACTGTGGGGAATTGAACATCATTCATGTTTAGCAATAATCGTACATCATCAAAACACTACATCAAATATCCTGTAAAGTTGTCAAAGTTACACACTAACGTTAACTAACTGAGCTAACGTTAGCTAGCTTGCCAGTCTGTTTGCTAGCTGTTGTATAACTTACCTTCATAGTTGTCGATGTAACTCGATATAGGCTATACATTTTTGAATCCTCTTTTTTTGCTCCTCGGGGCTGTGCTTGCCGCTTGTACTAGCCGGTGTACATCGCTGATGGTAATCTTCGGTAGGTCTTGAAGGCATCTTGAGTAAAACAGCGCCATCCTGCTGTTATATCTCGGGACTGGAAGTTTACAAGCGTATTAGTAAAGCGTAAATAGAATTACGTCAACCCGTGCAACTAGTCCATTACCATGCAAAAAACATGGCATTGGCACACATCACATAATATTCGTAGCAGCACACGTTAACGTTACGTATTAATTTCATTCTGTCAGGGTTGGTTAACGTTAACGTAACCTGAAGTGACTCCATGGTTTCAAAATCCAGCGGTAGGTTTCGCCTTCAGATTCGTTTTTCACTTCAATTTCAATTTTCTCGAAATCTTTAAGTTCCGCAGTGCTCGCAAAATCGCATGCCCGACGTCCCGGGGCTATTGTGCTTTCAAGTCGGACAACCAAAATGCTAGTCTTGTTATAATCAGATTCAGCGTGTTCTTCATCTTAAATCCGCATCGGCGCCGAGCAAAGCACATGTCAGAAACAGAGGACAGGGTGTGTGTGTGTGTTTTCACCTGCGTCTCATTGGTCTGTCAATGTCAGAATATTTTAGATGGCCAATCAAATCAAAGTAGCCGAGCGCGAATATAGAGCGACTCGCTTCAGTTTAGGGGAGAGTGGGGTGATTTGTGCCAGGGGGGGAAGTAGTTCCACCCCTTGCAGTGTTGCCAACTATTTTCAAAGGAAAGTAGCTAACGCCTCCCCTAAAAGTAGCTAAATGTCGCTAGATGACGTAATACGTCAATTAGCATATTTATGACGTCATCGAGGCGTACTTGCGTTCTGCCTGCCTAATGTTTTTTCTCATTAAAATCATGCTCACATACTGTATTTTAATATAATATAATATAATATAATATAATATAATATAATATAATATAATATAATATAATATAATATAATATAATATAATATAGGCTATAGCCGAATGTCCAATAAAGCTGTTCTCATTTACTTTTTTTTTTTTTTTTTTTGTCAGACAATAGAACAAGTAGCTATTGAATGACTGTTTTTTTTTATATGTGTAAAATTATCTGAATTGAGAGAGTTCGGGAACTGGGTGAACTAAAGCACTGTGATAGTGAGTAATACAAGTAATAAGCACAAGAAAAGAAAGGAAAATAAAATGGTCAAACTAAATTCTTTAACTATAAAACAAAAGATAAGTGATAAGTCCGTCCGTGGAAACAACACTGCTCATTCACGTCTGTTAGCTGCCGTTCTGCAGCTGCAGCCCTCAGCCATTCACAGAACAGGGAAGACGCAGAGAGAGGTGTGTGGCGGCAAGGAGAAAGCAAATCTCGTGCTCGCAGGACTCATGCTGGCAACATTTGGAGGTTACTGAGGTTTGTTCAAAAAGTAGCTAGATTAGTCGCTAGTCGCTTTTTTGAAAAATTGTCGCTGACGGGGTCTGAAAAGTCGCTAAAAATAGCGACAAAGGCGCTAAGTTGGCAACACTGACCCCTTGTTCTGGAAAACCATAGAATAATTTGGTCATGTGACCACATAATTTTGAAAATCAATCAATTTTACTCATCCTCCAAAGAAGAGAGATACATGGCATTAGAGTTAAGCAAATTTTAGTGCAAAAAAACTGTTTTTTCCCTTTCAAAGTAAATTTTCTATGATTAAGGTTTTTTGATTGTAGTGTCTGGACAATTATAGACAAGTTTGAAAACATTTCACACATGTTTTAGTGCTTTAGTAGGCTACACAATGAGTCTATACAGTTAGCATGATGTTAGCTCTTAACTGCTGGATCATGCTAATTATTCAAACTTGTGGGTCTGGGGTGATTTGTGCCAAAGGGCATGGGGTAAGTTGTGCCAGATCCAGACCACCTAGAGACCTACATACTCACAGGGGATAATCTTGAGAAGTGAGGAGATGGGCATGCCTCATCAGTGTTTGACTTAGGCCTACCTGCTATTTGTTTAATTTAGCTAACACTGATTTCAGTTTTGAGTTTGCACTATGTTAATAAAGAGAAGTTTTATTCAGTTTTTAAGTGGCCTAAGTCACAATAGGATGTTTAGAAATTAGCCTAGTAACTTTATTCTTATGTTACATAGTTGACAGACAGCGTTCTGTCAACAGGCATCTATTGCCAAAGCCTTTTTTGCCTGAAATGATTCACAAATATCATATATTGTGTTGCTATGGTGCTCTAAATGGTTGCTAGGGCGTAGCTTGATAGCTTCACAATGATCCTGAGAGACTGACTGGTCGTCTGAGTAAAATGAGCCCGCCCCCTTGTCTCTATGACACTGTGATCCAGAGTTACGTTCAATACAAAATCCCTATGCAATTGACCATAGTAGGAAAAACGCATGCTATGGTATTCCAGGGTGACAATATCTAAATAAACCTTAAATTAGTAATTTTGTATTGAATTTGTCTTGCTTTCATATAGCATACGGTTCATAACAGTAAAATGTTCTGTTTTACTTCAGAAAGCACTGGCACAATTTACCCCAACATATTTCCCCAAAAGGCACAACTTACCCCGCACCAGGGGCAAGTTGTGCCATGAGACCACTTTTTTCTCAAAAGCTATATTTCTGAAACTATTTATTTCAGATCCAAAGTTATTATTCTCAGGGATGCACAACATCCTGAAATACATGTACATCCTTAAGTTGAAGGCATTACTGTCATGGCCTCACTTTAAAGTCACTTTGAGTAAAAACTGGCACAACTCACCCCACTCTCCCCTACGGTCAAGTGCGAGATAAGAATGGATGTAAGTAGCTAAACTAAACATTTCATTTTTGACAGTTTTTTCAGGTCATAAATGTGAAACGAATGACAAAAATAATCAGACAAACGAATATACTTTTGTCGAATTTCGCCATTTTGAACTGAAAATAGGCCTATACGTGACTAATAATTAGTTTACTGTCATTGCGAGGGACATTAACAGTCAGAGCATTAACAAAGCCGTTTTCATGTTAGGCACAAGATTAATAATGAATGTGTACATGTTGAGAATTAATATACAATTTGTAGCCTTCAGTAAATTAAAAAAGTTCAGCTTTAGGAGGGGAAGAGACAGGGCAAGATGAGGAGACAGAGAAAAAGAAAGAGTGATGGATAAGAAGTGAGAGCAGGTATCATCTACTGCCCACTGACATTGTTTTAAAGCAATATCTTATCCTTTTTTGGCCTTCAAACGTCTTGAAATGGACATATCAGAGAAATAAAAAATTTGATCCCCCTAATAACCTTAAATGTAGGACCTCTTTGATTATAAAGCCCTGTCTACGGCTCTGTATCAGGAATAATATCAATAATGAAAGTGTACATACTGTGAATGAATTTACTAAACTTAGGCTACCTAGCTTTATTAGTAGTTTTCAGTAAATGAACTGAGAAAATGATTCATAAATCAATCTATCAGTTCACCCTATTTTTACTTCACTGACAGACAAAAATAAAAAACCTATATCAGTCAAAGCTCAGCTTTAGGAGGGGAAGAGACAGAGCAAGAGAAAAAGAGTGTGATGGAGATGAGAGAAAAATAATCAGCTGCCCACTTTAAAAAAAAATAGCTTTGGTTTTAAAGCTATTGTTATCCAAATTTGTTGGCCTTCAAAACATCTTAAAATGCACATATGTAGATCAGAGAAATCAAAATTTTCTCGGGGATGCCCCTGAACCCCCCTGACTAGCCTACCTCACATTCAGGACCTCAGTGATGATAAAACCCTGCCATCTGCATGGTAATGAAACTTAATGCATTAGACCCTAAACTAAAGTGTTACTTTTTTTTTTTTTTTTTCATCATACCCTCATTGGGGGCTGAGCCACACACACAGACTGATTCATGTTCCATACTGGTCACACACATTTCAGTTCAGGTAGAACCAGATGCATATTTGTTGATATTTTGTTTTTTGAAAAAATTTTTGATTCATTGTTTTGACTCCTAACCAATTTCTACATTAAAAATCGTCTTTTTATCTGGGCTTGTAAAATTCATTTCGGGGCTACCAAAATCTGAAGAGTGCCTGCCCAAAGGGCTACCAGCGATTTTCTAAACACAATAACATGCTACACTTAATATGCCATAATAACAACATAATTTCAGACTACCAAATATGTATTTTTATTGATGAGGTAAAGTAGAAGTTTTGATGACATTCCGGCAAACAATTGAAAATATTCTGGAATAAAGTTTTGTTTTATGTTTTATTATTAAAGATACAGGACATAAAGGTGACGCTCCTGTCAAAGTTCAGAAGTGTTTTTGTTCAAACACTTTTAGAGTAAAGGGCATTTCAATGTCTTACGGTGTCACCTGCATTGATTGTGATATATTTAAATAAATTACAAAATACATGTTATGCCTGCGTAAACACTCTTAAGTGATAAAATAATAAACAAAACAACCAAGCCACGAGTTTCCTGGTGGTTGTACACAGATCTGCAATGACGGAGTTACGTTTCAGCCTTCTATTGGATGACTGCGCTGTCAATCATGTTACGGCACAGACTGATATTCTCAAAGGAATTAACGTAGAGCGCTGAATGGGCCAAGCAGAGACAATTACTCAAACAGCGGAACAGTTGTCCCGCCTATTGCGTACCTCTCGGTCCATTCGCGTTCATCGGCTTCAGCAACACCTGCAGACGGGGAGGAAGAGCTGGCAGCCAGGTACAGTGTTGTTTAACCTTAACAAGGCCTTTTCAAGATCAGACATGACAGCGTGCTGAATCTAATGACCATAATATCGCCCTTTGTCCAGTTACTGCACGGTAAAAGTCAATTTCGTAGCCCACGACATAGTAAGCGGCTTGTTCTTTCATTTGTTTTGCAGGGCAGGTCTCTAACTGGCAGGTGGACATTAGGTCGTAAACTGCCAACCAATCCACTCTAGCGATGGACATTTCCGTGGTTTTGGGCTGTTCTCTGAGTGCTGCCCTTGGGGGTGTCATCCTTGTGTCCTATAAACTGGGCTTACTTTACCAGCTATTCCATAAGGTATGATGAAACTATCTATCTGTCTGTCTGTCTATCTGTCTGTCTCCGATCTATCTATCTATCTATCTATCTATCTATCTATCTATCTATCTATCTATCTATCTATCTATCTATCTATCTATCTATCTATCTATCTATCTATCTATCTATCTGTCTGTCTGTCTGTCTATCTGTCAGCACAGTTTGAGACTTTCACCTACTTATACAGTTAAACTAGTTTGAAGCAGTCATACATGGGTGGGAGACATGACATGCAATTCTACCCGTCCATGATGTCATAACCTAATAAAAATGGGTATTTTAAAAAAATATAAATCTTCATGTTGTTCCTCAGACAAGATATTATTACAGCATACCATAACTGTAGTTGGTGTATAAAGACCTCTACTTCAAATTTTTATCTAAACATCAAAATTGTCATGTGGTGTGACTGTCCGGGATATGTGTGACCTTACTAATATGACAATATATATCAGCAAAGTATAAATAATTGATAGATTTACAGTTTAAGTAACAGAATTAGGCCATTTCAACAGACACAGAAAGTGTTGATGTCTGTGTATGATTTTAAAGCAAGTTCTGGCCAAATACATTTTGTCCGCAAAATGGGCTTTCTATGATGAGACACTGCAATCTATATTTTGAACGGGTAATAATTTGGATATCATTATGATGAAGAGGTCCACACTCAACCAGGAAGTTGCAGTTTCATCTCTGGAGTGGTTTGCAAGGTCAAGAGTTGAGTTCTGGCTTTTTAATTTTTAATTAAAAAGCTCTGTATCTGACATGCTCACTAGTGGTCAGTGTTTTGTGTCTTATGGTGTGACATTATTTACATAAAAATGAAACACTTTTATACAAATTTTACTTATTAATTCTTAAAAATCATTCCTGCCATGTGGCAATTTACATGCTAAGTATAAGCTAGCTGTTTTTAGTTAACCAAAAGATTAGCCTAACTGAGCAAAACGTCATATGGTGTGACACTGTATCATATGGTTTGACTGTTTTTCTAAGTCACACCAAATGATATTTTTGTCACACAATATTACATACACCTTTTTTAATGATAAATAAATAAGTATTCAAAACATATTCAATGATAATAGTGAATGTTTAATAGTGATCATTAAATTACCTATACAATGAATGTATTTCTTTTCAATTTTATACTTAATTTAATGTTATTGAAGTGAGATGGTGTTTGATTTACTCATATTTATGGGTTTCTTATAATTTTAAAAGTTTTAAAACAATGTTAGTATGTTTTTTGATGAATGTTAACTGAATTGAATTAATTGAATGTTGAATGCAAATAAAATACAGTTTTTTGCATTGACAAATTATGGAGTGGTGCAGTTTATCATATAGCGTGACACTATATAATTTGGTGTGACATTCAGAATTGTGCCAGTAAAAATACTTTCTTAATTATAAATCATAAAAAGGTCAACAGAACACAAGAGAAATAGTATCAGCAAGAGTCACAAGCATTTTCATAGATTTATAACTGGGTTTAACATAATTAATCTAAAATATCTGGAAAGGCTGAGGAGAGATGACTTACTTTGCATGATGGTTTAGAAAAACAATACAAAATCTAATGAATCTGCAAAAAAGAAATGTTAAATCTTAAGAGAGTAATGAAAACTATTTATGTTGAAGTTAGTTAATTAGGAAGAGTATATCCCATTTTCATTTTATATAGAATAACTTTTATGTCACACCATATGACAATTTTAGGCACGAATGCAACAAATTGGTGAATAAATCCAATTACAAATACAAAATCTAAAAGACCACATATGTTGTGGGAAAAGCAAGAGTCAGTACAACACAACTCAATATTTTTTATGCCTAATATTTGAAGTAAAAAATAAAAACTTTTTTCAGGCTTATATGTCTCCCACCCACATATCTATCTGTATGTCTGTCTGTCTGTCTGTCTGTCATTTTATATAACCATAACTGCATGTTTAATGCAGTTATGGTTAAATAAGATGACAGACAGACATAAATGCATGTTTACCAAATCAAGAAGCAATTTCTTGCATAATAATTATTAAAGTATATGTGACAGGTTACTTGCATGACTGTTCTTGCAGCAGCAGAAGGAACTGGACTTTATTTTTCTTACATTTATGTATTTTTATGTACATTTTCTGAAGTCTTATAATAGCTTTGTGTGAGGTACAGACTGTAATTTGCGGTGTTACTCACTGAAAACACTGTTAACTTTTGCGAGTGGGTCGAGCCAGTGAGTTGAACTCAAGAGTCTCATTTGTGAACAAATTATTCATACTGTTTTTTCAACTGATTCATTAGGAAAGATCTGACACAAAAAAGCGATTAATTCATGAATCAGACATCACTATTTCTTTTATGAACTCTCATGAAGGCGAGCAGGGGCTCTCATGGTTTTTGTTTCAGTCCAGTGCACTTCTCTTCTGGTGCTTTTTTTAAACGTGAAAGCTCTAGTCTTCATTCTTTGTAAATGCATGGAAAAAATAACCAGTACTTTCTAGAAAATGTCTCTTTTCTCTAGTGTACACTCATAAAAATAAAGGTTCATGCAGTAGAAGAACCATTTTTGTTTTTATAAAGAACCTTTCAGTGAACAGTTCTTAAGTGTGAAAAATATTTTAATAACCTGACGAACCTTTTACCACTATATAGAAACTTTTATGCAATAGAAAGTTTCCATGGATGATAAAGGTTCTTCATGGAACCATCAGTGATAATAAAGAACCTTTTATTTTTAAGCGTGTAGAGAGATCTTCTATATTTTTTGACCTCATAATGTTTAATTAAAATTATAACTAGATCTTCCAGTGAAAATGACAGACTTCTCTCTGGCGACGTATGCAGGACTTCTCCAATCATTTAGTTCATTTAAACTCCGGCCCTGCTAGCTTGTGTTCATCTGCCTTAATTTTTGAATGCAATGCCTACATCTCAACATCCAATCAACAACCATTGCACAGAATCTAGTGTCCGTTCTACATTTTAGCGAGTTTCTATTCTGATAATCCGTTATATAATTTCTATTCAGAAAAGAACTGACTACTTTTATTGTTCATCCCTCTAAGACAGAGAGACAGAGCCCTCGACATGGAGGAGAGAGTGTGGCGGAGGTTTTGCGGGCTCATGGGGTCAAATTCGTCTTCACATTGGTGGGAGGACACATCTCGCCCATCCTGGTGGCCTGTGAGAAACTGGGCATCCGCATTGTCGACACCCGCCATGAGGCCACCGCTGTGTTTGCTGCCGATGCCGTAGCAAGACTTTCTGGTAAGACTGCTCATAAACAGAAGCGGACAGATCACATCTTGTTAGAAGCTGTAGAAGAAGCTGAAAATCTTCTGTTTTGGTGTTTAGGCACTGTCGGCGTGGCTGCGGTGACGGCGGGGCCGGGGCTAACGAACACAGTGACTGCGGTGAAGAACGCTCAGATGGCTGAATCACCGCTGCTTCTGATTGGTGGTGCTGCTGCTACTCTCCTGCAGGTCAGGAAGTGCCTTATAGTATATGAGTCACGTACACGTGCACTTCATGCGCATGTCACCTGCGTATTTGCTCTTTGCTCTGGTTATCTTTTCTTCATATTTCTTTCTGTGTCTTGTGCAAACATTAGATATTATCTCAACTCAGGGGTGATACTCAGGGAACTAGCCTTGACCCATGACAGCGAGGATTTGGTTATAAAAATCGTAAAAGGGAAAGTCACCCAGAAATGACAATTCTGCCATCATTTCCATACCCTCATGTCAATCCATACCTGTATGACAGAGGTCTTCAATCGTGCTTCTGGAGGGCCACTGTCCTGCAGATTTTAGTTCCAACCCTAATCAAACACACCTGAATCAACTCATCAAACTCTTTAGGATTGCTTGAAAATACAAAGGCAGGTGTGCTGAAGCAGGTTGGAACTAAACTCTGCAGGACAATGCTTGTTATCATTCTGGAGGGCTCCAGTTGCACGACTGAAGACCTCTGCTGTATGACAAACAAGTCTGAGTACCATTGACTTCCATTTTATGGAACAACCCAGATGCCACAGACATAAATACTTTCCCACAGCGCTGCATCTAGCAATGTACCTATTGTTCCAGAAGTGTGCAAGTTCACACCAAGAATGATAACAATTATGATACCTAGACCTAATGCATAGCGATAAATACAAAGTTCTGTCATGAAACTCTAGATGGCACAGGATGATGGGTGCTTCTCAATCTAACTCAATGGGCTAGCAATCACATCATTCTCTACAGGACACAGCTGATTGGTTTCTGTTGCATCAGCTCAAACTTTCAAATACTTAGTCAGTGTTTGCTGTAGTAGTTTGCAGCGTGCTTTCAGAAACCCCTCACCTTCCCCAGCTCCATATGTATAGATCTGCTGTGGTTAATTCATGTGTGCTATGTCTTACATGCTCACAGCAGTGTGTTTGTGTGTGTATTGGCAGTAGCAAGTCCTGTACTTGCTCTGCAGCAGCAATAATCAACAGCAGCAACGATATCATCATCATCTATTCCACCAAGACCAAATACATTAACATGGTCATAACTATTACCATGCCAAACACTCAGAGAGTTGTCATGACAGAACTATATGTTAAATTAAAAAAAATTTAAATGCTCAAACTCTTTAAGGTTGGGTGGATTCTGATTGGCTGTTGATGTTTTTATCATCCATCAGCTGGATTTTTTTTTTCTCTAAAAGTGATTCCAATAATATTGTTCCTCTGCGCAGTTATAGTTGTAGTTGTGGTGTGGACTTACCTCAACTCATAGAATTAGAATGATTATTAAAATATATGTACATTATAAGTTTCTTAAAACCTAACATTATAGTTATCGTACTTGATGTGAGCTAGGTGTTGCACAGACTAGTCAACTTTAATGCTCTGCCATGACGCTTTAAGCTTGACTTCGACTAGTCGCTGATCATTCATGGCCTAAAGAGGGCGCAGCAGGATAAGAAATCTTTGAAGTCCACTTTTACACTCCGTTTCCAACAGTTAAAATGACAAATAAATGCGTACTCCATGAGCGCTCCACAAGATATGCTTAATTATATCATCTGGATGCTCAAAATTGATCGAGAATCAATGCTGATTGTACACATAAGTTTATCACCTTTCTAAACTAATGCGCTGCTGCATTGTAATGCGCACACATCACGCGCAGATCGCGCACACAGAATCATTCAGTAGCGCAGAAAGATATTGTCAACAATGTTCTGTGATTTATCAATAAAATAGCTTAGAAACTGAAAAGTTCTAGCATATATTTCTTGGTAACTAAAACCCACAGCTTCACTGTTAGCAGAGAGACACTGCCAGGTGCAATTCACACACAATCACTTTCTCTCACAGTAATGCATTCATGTAAATGTAATCTTTACTGTGCTTCTTTATCTATATCTGATTTGGAATGAGCAGAAATCTGTGAGAAATATTATGACCCAAAGACAAAAAAACTGATAAAAATAAGCTGTTATGTGAGATGCCATTGCTGTGCACAAGGCAAACCGCGTTCGAGTCTCCGCTCGAGGTTCAGGCTTATTTGTTCATTAATGATGTCATCAGCGACTTGTCGTCGTCGAGTCGACTTTAATCACATAATAAATGTCGACTTAAACAAATCTGAAGTCGTTCAACCCCAAGTGTAAACGAGGCTTTTTTCAGATAAATAATTGTTGGGTGTCAATTGCATCATACTCTTTATTCTTTGTCATTAATATAATGTGTGACTGTTTCATTACAGGGTAGAGGTGCGCTACAGGATATTGACCAAATGTCCCTCTTCAAGCCTCTCTGTAAGTTCTGTGCGTCAGTGAGGACTGTGAGAGAAATTGTTCCCACTGTGAGAAAAGCCTTGGCCGCCGCACAGTCTGGCACACCAGGTACAACAGCGCTGAAATTATCCATCCCTGTCATCTTGTCTCCTTTTGCTGAAATTCACTCTACTGACAGTGAAATACCAATCACATGATTTGTGCAAATCTCAGGAGTTTTTTGGGGGTGGGTGGCTTTATATGAACGTATCTCTGAGGGGACCTGACTCTTCAGAGAAGTTAATTAGTTCCTAATAAAGTAGTTTATAAGCGCAGTGCTGCTTTTTGTGTGTCGTAACCGGGGTAACTGCTGCATTTCTGCTTTTTATATAACTGACACCTACTGTAAATTTGCATTTTCATTTAGCCCGTCGGCCACTTTTGTTTAGACCAATGGATTTTTTTTATAATAATATAATATATAAAAAATATATATAATCATTTATTATTTTGACTCCTCGCTTTTGTCTTTTTAAACAGTAGTTTCTTGGCTGAAATATGAGGTTTATCACTGTATAAAACTTGTATTATTTGAACTGTAAAGCCATTTTTACCATCATTTTACAGTTTATGATTTTTCCATAGACATTGGAATTGTTTCAAATTCCATAGCTACCTAAATGTGTAGTTCTATTCTAATGTCAGAATTCTCTATAACGATTCTACTTTTTTTTAAGCAAAGTGAATTCCATTCTTAAATGATTTAATTATATGTAACTGAGCCTTGTTTGTAATTCTGTGAGTGTAATTCTATTTCTTTGATTTCTTTGACAGGCCCAGTGTTTATAGAGTTTCCCATAGACACACTGTACCCTTACCATGTGGTGGAAAAAGAGTTTGCCCCTAAAAACACTCCCAAAGGGCTAATGGGAAAAATCATTGCATGGTACAAACATTTATCAGTATTCACATACTATTATTCTCAGACCTGATCTTCTTATTAAATGACAAGTGATTACATTTAAAAATGTTTGATAACTTTATTATTATTATTTGTTATCTTTTAGGTATCTCAAGAATCATTTAACAAACTTGTTTGCTGGAGCTTGGGAGACACGTGATCTGACCCCTCTTCCTGTTCACATCCCTCATGCCACCGAGGATGAGGTAAAGCTTGTCTACACTGTTATGGCATATTTCTGTAGATGCAGTCATAGTTATACAGTTACTCTGTAGATGCAACTGATCAATTATATGATAATGATTAGGGTGGTCCTTATCAAGTCCAATTTTTTTTTTTTTGCAAAATGTTAGTGTCTTAACCTCTTAAACTGTTCCTTTTAACTTCAAAATTAGAAATATGCAAAAATGTTGACAAAAAAAATATATTTAGAGGTAGCTCAATCATGTGGAAGATTGCCTATGTTAAGCTGTGCGGCGTTATTGTGATATGCAAGTAATATTAAGTTGCTACAAATGAACTACATTTTATTGAAATCAGAGCAACACTGACATGACAACAATGACAACAATCTCAAAAAAAGCACAACGTTTTCAACAATCCCTCATTTCTGATGCTCAGCAGCCAGTGTTGACTTTTTGCAGTCTGGATAGATCCGTCGGTGATCTTCCACCACATGAAGGAGAAACTGCAATTGTTCTTCAGAGTGTGTGAGATAGCCATTGTATTCTTGAATCAGAGCCACTCCTCTCTCGGCGTGATCGTTGACTACTTTCATTGTATGTATGGTTGCCTGTGCCTCCTGATAATCTGCTCGATTCGGCCAAAGTTCCGGGTCAATTTCAAGGAACATAATGTAATTTTTTAAACCAAAAATGTGCTCTAAACCCAAACAATAACCAAGGTTATTATCAATATGTATTGATTCCACCAGGAAAGGTAAATCTGCTAAACCGGGTCATGGATGGATTAATTTGGATTTAGTTTCTACAATAAGTAAACTGAGATATGTATCTAAAATACATATTTAGGAATATATGGTGCATTAGATGCTTTTATGGAGATTTTTTTGGAATTTTACTAGCCAGGTACAATATCAAATCAAATTATCTGTTTTTACGAAAATCATCAACATCTCAGAAAGTTTAAAGCTATTGAGCTACCAGTAATTATTTTGTTACTGCCATAAAAATTGGCATGCTGTATTTTCTTATATAAAGGAACAATTTGAAGGGTTAAGAGCATGACAATTGGAGACTTTAAAAATAAGGACCACCCTAATAATGATTCAAGAATTGCTTTATCCTCATCATCAAGTCTAAATAAAGCACATAACATAACTACACCAGGGAAAAACCCAAAGCTGAAGGAGAAATGTTGAAATGTTGACTTTTGCCCCAAATACATAAGATAAGATCACGTTGCACTTGAATGACTCTTGACTGACCCTTTACTCTTCGCAGGTCCAAAGGTGTGTGGAATTGGTGAGCAGAGCCAAGAAACCTGTCATACTGCTAGGCAGTCAGGCAACATTACCCCCCACACCAGCAGATGATGTCAGGTACATTTCAGCTTTCTTTGAACAGTTCAGCACAACACCTACCCTAAATTAAAAACGTAATACTGTAAATGTAATTATAAAGAAATGTGTTTAAAAAATGAAAGTGCACATATAAATTATTAACAATAAGATTTACAACATGCAGAAAATAGTTAGGATGAGTTTTCATTTCATGCCGACTTTAAGATCGTAAGAAACATAAATTTAGTATGTGTGTTCAAACTTTTGATTGGTACAGTATGTATGGAATACATTGATCAAAGAAAATGCATTTGGTTTGTAAGAACAAGTCTAAAACAACAGCAAATGATATACATTATTGATCAAAAGCCTTTGACTCAGATAAAAGCACCCAGAAATTGTGCTTGTCGATAACTCAGTCAATTTTTAGTCACAAGATTTTTTTTTTTTTATGTGTCTCACAGAAATGCCTTAGAATCTTTAGGCATTCCCTGCTTCCTGGGCGGAATGTCCCGAGGGATGCTGGGAAAGAACAGTCCACTGCACATTAGACAGAACAGGAGAGATGCCTTAAAAGATGCTGATCTCGTGCTGCTGGCAGGTGGGAAACAGCGCCAGCTACTGTACAGTTGGAACATGTGCAGAATTTGTGTTGCGTTCATTTCTTTGTATGTTTTGGAAAGTCTGGGAATATTAGTGAACTTTAAAATTGTGATTTCCAGGCTTAGGAAAGATAATGAATTCAATTCTAAAAAGTAGAAAGTAAAACCATGGACATTAATAAAATATTACAATGTTTTGCATAGTTTTTGTTCCTGAATGTATTTGTTTTGGTGGATAGGTACGGTGTGTGATTTCAGACTGAGTTATGGAAGAGTGCTGAACAGACGGAGCAAAATCATCGCAGTCAACAGAGACAAGAGTCAGCTGCTGAAGAACTCGGACATGTTCTGGAAGCCAACAGTGGCCATTCAAGGTGAACAATACATTTTATTATACACTACCTTTCAAAGGTTTAGGGTCGGTAAGATATTTTAATGTTTTTGAAAGTCTCTTATGCTCTTAAGGCTGCATCTATTTTAAAAAAAAATATGGTAAATACAGCAATATTGTGAAACATTATTACAATTTAAAATGTCATTTATTCCTTTGACGCAAAGATATTTTAGCATCATTACACTTCAGTGTCACATGATCCTTAAGAAGAATTTGCTGTGGTATACTTTTTTTCTTATTATTATATTATATTATTTTGGGGCAAACTGTAATACTTTTTTAACAAGATTCTTTGATGAATAGAAAACAGCATTTTTAGAAATAGACATCTTTTAAGACATTATAAATGTTTTTATTGTCACTTTTGATCAATTTAATGCTTCCTTGCTGAATAAAAGTATTAATTTCTTTCTTTTTTTAAATCGTACTAACCCCAAACTTTTAATCTGTAGTGTATATATTAAAATACAAAAAAAAAAAAGTTGATATATTTTTTTTTTACAATCAACAGATTTGTTACAAAAAAAGCAAATACATTTACATTAAATGCCACCAATAAAACTAGACACATAATTTATATAATTACATTATATAAAAACTGCTGCATTATATAAATGCTGCTGATTAAAAAAAATAATCAGCAGCATTTAACTGAATATTTTGATAGAAAGCAGAGGCTTAAATTAATCAGTGAACCAATTCACTAAAATGAAACTTAAAAGATATATAACATATACTGATATTTGTGTTACGTGACAAGGTTTCCTTTCCCAACTGATTCAGGCGATGCTGGTTCCTTCCTCCTGCGTCTCTCGAAAGCCCTGAAGGGACACAGATGTCCAGAAGAATGGCCTCAGAAACTGAAAGAGGGAGATGACATCAAAGAGAAAACAAACAGGTGATCTTATTCCAGCCGTTGTACTGGTGCTTGGATTCATTGACTGTGGTTTCCAGGCCATAAAAGACACATTACGTCACCGTTCGTTCTTCAAGTCTGTGGTTCACGACGGGCTCCTCTTTGCTTGGCATTCTGGTGGAAAAGAGGCAGACCTACACAACATAGCCAAACACCACATACACACCTGTTAAACATTTAAAAACAGCTTGCAGTAATCCCTCCTTGTAATTAAAAGATGTGACCATATACTTTTCACATGTTTGATGCTATCTATCCATATATTTTTTGTTAATGCCCTTAAATGATGTTTTGTCCTCAGAGCAAAAGCAGATGAGAAGACAGAGAGGCATTTGAACCCTTTGAGTGTTTTGCACCGTGTGGATGAGCTCTTGGCTGAGGACAGCATCATCGTGGCTGATGGGGGTGATTTTGTCGGCAGTGCTGCATATATCATGAGACCAGGAGGCCCACTCCGCTGGCTGGACCCAGGTTAGACACAGAGCCATCACAGAAGATACCCATGTTAATGTCTTCAGCATTCATATGCATATGAATGGAAGTCAATGGGATGAAAAGTGTAGTGTGACCACCCCTTTAGGCTGACTAGAGCTTTTTTAACGCATCAGTTCTGAGTTTCATTACACACACTTAGCCGTTTTATCCATTTGAAACATTTAAATTATATCAATATCTCTTTATGAGGTTATTTTACTTCTAGAATAACAGGTATTAGTTCAGCGCCTACCTGGAGAAGTGACATTTGTCCTTTGGTCCTGACAAGTGTCTTTAAAATAAAAGAAGAAAATGATCCTTTCTTTATGATTGTTCATACAAAAATAAGTACAATATGTTCATCTATATTGTACTTATTTTTGTATGAACAATCATAAAGAAAGAATCATTTTCTTAACCAGGTTAACAACATGTATTATGACATGTAACACATAAGAACATAAGTTAATTTTAAGAAATGCAAAGTCAAGTCACCTTTATTTATATAGCTCTTTATACAATACAGATTGTTTCAAAGCAGCTTTACAGTGATAACAGGAAAATTAGGCACTTTTGCATATGTTCAGATGAAGTCAGTTTAGTATTGATTCAGTTCCGTTGTAAAAATCATCAATTGTTAAATTAGTGTCATCTATTTCATCTATAAAGCAGTTCTGCAAAAAAAAGAAAAAAAGATGTCATCGTCCAGCTCAGTTCAGTTCTCATACAACAGCGTCAGTACAGTCAGATCAATAATATTGTTGAATACTAAGAGTCCCCAACTAAGCAAGCCAGAGGCGACAGTGGCAAGGCACCCAAACTGTGGACGAGGCCTTCACAGGGGATTGTCTAGTAGACACAGTCTCTGCTGACATTTAGGGCTGTGTTGTTGTAGTGTCTGGATATGGACCAGATCCAGCTG
Source organism: Scardinius erythrophthalmus (assembly GCF_964197995.2). NCBI lineage: Eukaryota > Metazoa > Chordata > Actinopteri > Cypriniformes > Leuciscidae > Scardinius > Scardinius erythrophthalmus. The sequence goes on from NC_138228.1 coordinate 43,355,002, forward strand.
ACTACGGTAACCTCGGGAGACAGGCAGACTAATATTAGCGTAGATGCCATTCTTCTTTTGGAAGTGTTATAGTAAGTGTTCCTGGTTCCGGTTGACCTAATTTATGCAGCCTAACAATCCTTTAATGGATGTGAATTATAGAAATTGATCATGTGTTATGTGTATGCCAGGTTAAAGAGATGTGTTTTTAGTCTAGATGAGTGTGTCTGCTTCCCGAATAATGCCAGGAAGACTGTTCCAGGGTGCTAAATAGGAACAGGATCTACCGCCTGCAGCTGATTTTGATATTCTGGGTATTGCAACTGGTCAGAATTTTTGAGATCGCAATAGACGTGAAGGACTATAATGTGTCGAGCTCGCTCAAATACTGAGGAGCTAAACTATTTAGTGCTTTGAAAGGAATTAGCAAGATTTTAAAATGCAGTGTTTTATAGGGAGCCAATGCAGTGTTGACAGAACCAGGCTAAAAGGGTCATACTTCCTAGTTTTAGATGCTGCTGCATTTTGGATTAGCTGGAGTTTGTTTATTAAGCGTGCAGGGCAACCACCCAGTATAGCATTACAATTATCTTGCCATGATGTCATGAAAGCATGAACTAACTTTTCCACATTTGTCATTGAGAGCATATGTTGCAATTTAGATATATTTTTAAGATGGAAAAATGCGGTTTTACAGATGCTAAAAATGTGGCTTTCAAATGAAAGATTGGTATCGAAGAGCACACACCCAGGTTCTTAAATGACGACGAAAACTTGATAAAACATCCATCAAGTGTTAGACAGTATTCTAGATTATTATGTGCGGAGGTTTTTGGTCCAATAATTAAAATCTCAGTTTTTTTTTTTTTTTTTTAATTAAGTAGTAGGAAATTACTGGTGATCCAATTTATATTAACTATGCTTTCTGTTTATTTTGTGAATTGTTATGTTTCGTCAGGGCACGAAGAAATATAGAGCTCAATATCTTCAGCGTAACAGTGAAAACTAACGCCATGCTTCCTAATGATATCTCCCAAGGGTATCATGTATAGGGTGAAAAACAACGGTCCTAGTACTGAGCCTTGAGGTACTCCATACTGAACTTGTGATCGATATGATACCTCTTCATTTACTGCTAAAAATTTGGTAACGGTCAGATAAGTATGATTTGAACCATGCCTATTCATTTCCACTAATGCCAACGTAGTTTTCGAGTCTGTTCAAAAGATAGGATCAAATGCAGCACTAAGATCCAGTAACACTAATAGAGAGATACAACCACGGTCGGATGATAAGAGCAAATCATTTTTAACTCTAATGAGAGCTGTCTCAGTATTGTGATACGGTCTAAATCCTGACTGGAAATCCTTGCAGAGACCATGTCTTTCTAAAAAGGAACTTGGTTGTAAAAATACTGCCTTTTCTAGTATTTTTGACAGGAGAGGTAGATTTGAGATTTGAGGTCTGTAATTATCTAGAAAATAATCTTAAATTAAATCAACAAATTAATGCTTTAGTTAGTTCTAGTTTTTACCAACTTTGCCGGTTAGTGAAAGTTAAACTGTTTTTAAGCAGACAAAGTTTTGAAACTGTCATTAGTGCTTTTATCTGTACGTTGGATTCAGAATGCAGCTGCCCATCTACTTACGAAACCCTGCAGATGCGACCATATAACACCTATTTTATGCTCCTTGCACTGGTTGGCAGTCCGTTACCGAATTGATTTCAAAATTCTTTTATTAGTCTATAAAGCTCTTAATAATTTAGCCCCTAAATATCTCACCGATCTACTTGTTTCTTATAACCCATCCAGACCAGAACTGTCACCTCCTGTTTGTTGAGCTTTCGCTGTAGCCGGCCCTAAGCTGTGGAATAATCTGCCACTGTCTGTCAGAACAGCTCCTACGTTAGCCGAGTTCAAATCTATGTTAAAAAAAATTTAATTTAATTGAATAATTCTCTAGGATAAATTTGCATTAAAGGAGAACTCTGGTCAATTTTAACATTGAGCTCATTTTTTTTGTACATTTGGAGTGCTGTCAATACAGAGAACAATGACAAAAATCGGTGTTGCCTACACCGTGTTATCCTCTTTTTAAAATTTGCACCCTGTTGACTTCAATGGGGCAAGTTTTAAACCTGCTTTTAGCCTCTTAACATCCTTGATGTGTCATTACAAGTGCACAGCCATGTGAGTGATTCCTTCAGAGTGATCACGGGTGAATCTGACTGCAGTAGATGTGAAAGATATTAATAAAAATGATGTTAATTCAGCCAGCGCACATACCTGTATTTTCTTCCTGTTTTCGGTCTAAGTTCATAGTAATCGATTGTCGAGTTCACGCGCGTGATCATAGGTAACTAAACCTATGTGTGTGAACTCGACAATCGATTACTGTGGACTTCACTCTAAAGGAATCACTCACATGGCTGTGCACTTGTAATGACACATCAAGGATGTTAAGAGGCTAAAAGCAGGTTTAAAACTTGCCCCATTGAAGTCAACAGGGTGCAAATTTTAAAAAGAGGATAACGGTGTAGGCAACACTGATTTTTGTCGTTGTTCTCTGTATTGACAGCACTCCAAATTTACAAAAAAATTAGCTCAATGTTAAAATTGACCGGAGTTCTCCTTTAATGACAGCCAGCTTACAAGTTTTTGGTACCTAATGACAATGATGAATTATTAATATTAAGAAGAGGATCTATGACATCTGGAAGCATCCCTTTCAGTAGTTTAGTCAGTATAGATTTTAACATACATGTTGTTAAGTTTGATGATTTAACAAGTTTAGACAATTCTTTTGTCTTCTATAGCAACAAATGAATAGAATTGTTCCTCAAGGGTGTCTACAACGACATCTTATGTGATACTGTAGTAGACTTGTAGGTTGCATCATGGTTATAATTTTCTTTCTAATAGTGTCAATCTTGCAAGTAAAGAAATTCATAACGTCATTACTGCTGTTCTTGGAAACGTCTAAAGTTTCCTTTTCTAATTTACAAACTAGGAAAGTCATTTCTAGTTTGTAAATTAGAAAAATGATATAGGTATATAGGAAGTATATAGGAAAGTGTAAAGCATAGAGAGCCACATTCAGATGACTCTCCAAAATTTGTGTCACTGAAGCCTCTACTTCCAGGTCAGGGAGCTGCCCATCCAAATCTATGAGAGCCAATGAGAGTAGAGCGCTGTTTAGTCCACCCTCACAAGAAGCTTATGCCATGGTGAACGAAAAGTTGGTAAACGAAAACTTTGAAAATATAAATGAAAAATATGGCAGTAACTTTATGATGATGACTATAGTGTTTACTTCATAATCCATGATTTGTGAAAAGTAAGCTTGGAAATTTGTGAATAAAGAATGCTGTTTATTTAAATAACATGCTGCATTTTTGCCATTGAGTTAATTGTTTTAAGTTTGTCTTCTTTCCTCATTGTGTATTTGTGTCAATTCCATGAAAAGCTCTTTTTTTTGCACAACTCCAATTCCATAATAATCTCCACCTCTATTTTTTATTTTTATTTTATTTTTACCTGACAAATGCACTCATAGTCTTTGTGTTTTATCATGACTTGTGGCTTGTCTTTGCACCAGGGGCTTTTGGGACTCTGGGTGTTGGAGGAGGGTTTGCGTTGGGAGCGAAACTTTGTCGACCTGAGTCTGAGGTAAGATCTTAAAGTTAACTTAAAAGCAAATTTTTTTTTTTTCTTGTTAAATGTATTTTTCTCAGATCTACAGTTGAATCACAATGCAGCTTTAGTCACATTATAATTGTGCATGTAAACATAACCAATATCTTGTTTACAGGTATGGATCGTTTACGGCGATGGTTCTCTCGGATACAGCGTGGCTGAATTTGATACCTTCACACGCCACAAGGTAACAAACAAGCCCTCACAACAATGATTGTAACTTTTACAGTATCAAGATCAGAATGTATTAAAATTTATGTTTTGTAAAAATGCTCAACATTTATCTAAATTCACCCAAAAGTAAACACTCATGCCGTTCCAAACCCATAAAACCTTCGTTCCTCTGTGAAAAACGAAAGAAGATATTTTTAATTAAGAGATTTCTGTCCCGCCATTGAATGTCTATTCTATCAAAAGTTTGAAAGTTTGAAACATTCATAAAGAGATCCTAAAATAAACCCATGTGAATCGAGCGGTTTAATCTAAGTCTTCTGAAAAGACATATTGCTTTATGTAATGAAAAGATTTTATTTAGGGACTGTTCGTTATTTATTTAAGGGGCCACCGGAGGAGTTTTGAGATCTGTTGTCAAAAAAGACATGACCCTCCCTTCGCCAGCAATATTGTTTTCTATGACCCTCCAAAATGATTGTGAAAAAAGGCATGACCCTCCCCGATAATTTATTGATTAGCCTAATTCTGTACTGGTTTGCGCTTGGCAAAGATGTTCAGATAGCCATTGTTTGTTTGTTTTTTAAACCATAAACTCTTGCTTTCTCATCTGGCTGTAACGATAGACCAAACCTATACGATTCGGTTCGTATCACGATTTTTTATTTTAGATTTGAAAAAAAAATCATGTTTTCGGTGCTGATGCGGTGTGACTCGTTCAACATGTGGGTGGCGTTGCGAATAAAGCATCTAAAAGCTGTCACAAAGAACCGGCAAAAGTAATGATTATTAATATGTCATATATAGCTAGACATTTTAATTGTTTTTAATAAACAAGTGTTTTCTGTGTCTACTGCAAATATGAAGTTGACGATGCGTCGCGATCTTCAAGGAGAAAGCAGTCTGTTTTCCTTCGTTTTGAATTGTTCTGTTTAAAAGTAGACATTGCAAGCTTTCTATATATTTCTCAGGTCTATGAGGCAAGTAGCATAGGCTACCTTACGCTGAGTTTCGGTTCATTTATGAGACAAGAGTCCAGTTCACTCGCCCGCGCCTCCGTGTCATGATTATCTATTTTCTACTATATTTAGACTACTTCTTATTTATTAAATCCAGATGAAACATTGATTAAAATTAAGATAAAATTAATAAAAAAACGAAATTCACTTTAAAGAAAGGCTTTGTGCTATCTGTTTGAGGTCTCTGTGCAATTTTTAAAGTCGCTTTAGAGCAGTCATGTCCGTGCGTAATGGAGAACTGTCACGTCCGTAACATTTTTTTTTCACATAAATGCAAACACGAAAAATAAAATAAAAATAATATAAAATTTAATTTTCTGTGGAGGCCGATCTTTATTCATCCGGTGGGTATATATATATATTGGTTTGCACAGTGTAATTTATAGAATTACTGAAAAAATATTTTGCCACCTAAAAGTTAAAGATTTTTTGTGTGTCACGTCACATGTGTATTAAATATTAAATATAAAACGCATGTGTAGACTGATATTTTTCTAATGTCTTGACTCCTTTCAGACGTTTCAAATAAATGCATTTTCTGAGAATTTTTATTTTAAGTTTTGACTGCAAATGTCTCGTCCATTCACTGGAATCGCCCAATTTTAACGAATTCATCCTAAACTAGTTTTTGTGGTGTAGGTCTATGTATTTTATGTTAACTTAAATAATAGCCTACTAATAGTGATTTAAAGATGTGGTAGCGCTGTGAAGATCGCGAGTCGTCAACTTCATCTGTCTAGCCGACACTGACATAAAAAATAACTCTTTTATTAGTAAACAATTAAAATGTCTCCTGCTGTATTGAACATATTTGCCTGTTCCTTACAAAACACTGACAGTGGGGTTTTTGACGTTTTTTTTTTTTTTTGAGCAGCTGCGGACAAATTATTTCGACACACACACACACACACACACACAATATTGATAAACAGGATTTTTTTGTTGCTTTTTTAATACAATAAAAATTTCATTTAATTTATTGTTTAATAAAATTATAAGCCTATTATTTTTAGTTCATTAACAGCAACAACAGCTGTAAAGATGAAGTTGACGATCGCCATCTCCGTAGTAGTGAACAGGCCTAGAGAGAAATGCACATTACATAACCAGAGAGTAGCCTATTTCCTTTCGTTTTAAATTGTTAAAAAGACATTTCAAGCTTTCTTAAGATATATTTCATGTATGTGAGGCATATACTGAGTTTCGTTAAGTTAGGATGAGATGCGCTCCTGTTTACGAGTGCAAGTGACCACGCGGGCGCCTCTATGATTGTGTTGTCTGCTATATGTGGTATTTGGCAATTGGTTGATAAAAAAAAAAATATTAAAATTAAGATACAATTTATACAAAACGAAATTCACTTTAAAAAAATCGTTTTCTGCAAAACAAAACTTAATTAAGTGGTCAAAATCATGTCTGACCCGCTCCATGTCTCTCGATATTGCGTAGCCTATACTCGTGTGTGCGGTTCACTTTTCATAATCAACATAGATGACAAAATAACATTATTATATTTTAACAAAAATGAAACTAAATGAGCTTATTTAATGGTAACAACACAGTAGGCCTACAGACTCTGTATTTGTACAAATTGCTGCACATTCATTTTATTCTGAATTTTGCACACACAAGTTGAAAGGCATTTGTTATGCATGCATGTAAAACATATCTGCAACATTTATCAAGTTCACTGATAATTATGCGTGCATTTATTAATTATTATCTTAATGAATAATGTAACAAGGACGAAGCATGTAAACTGTTTGTTTAGAATTTGGATCGATCATCGTAAATAGATCCGAATGAAGAAACGTACAAAACCATAGGCTATAGAAAATGGGTGGGCCCGGAGCTAAATGCCCACCCGGGCCCAATGGTAGCGCCGCGGCTGGTGGTAGCCCTACATCTTACACATCGTGGAAACAAAATAAGAATGGAAACTAAAATTTGCAGTTTTGCCCTACAGCGCACATTCTATCAGCAGTTCTAGCGCCTCAGTCCCAATACTGTTAAACTCGACGTACGTTCACATCACATGTTAACGCAGCGGTAGAGTTACACTCACAGGACACTGTGCACTTAACAAAGGTTCATTATTTGCTCGTGCTTTAAAGCTTTGCCGGGCAAACATTTCTTTGGCATTCTGTTCTGACATGATCCACTTTTTCTAAGCGCGAACTGAAGCGCACACTGTCAAACAGCGCCAAACTGGATTTTTGTTGGGTCAGACCCATCTGATATCGAAGGGGGGCTGATAACGCGAGATCAACATGGAGCTAAATGGAAAAAAATAGCACCAAACAAGCCACTTTGAAATGTTGCTGTTTTAATGAATATAAAAGTTGGGTGACCCTCCCCCTAGACTAAAAAAAGTTGGATGACCCTCCCCTCAACAAAGAATAAAAAGACATGACCCTCCCCTATTTTCCTCCGGTGGCCCCTTCCATAAATACCGAACGGTCCCTTAGTTGATATTTAATTATGAATTTTTGTTTTTATACATGTATAAACATTGATCAGGGAAGCTCAACTGCGGCTCAGCAGCACTTGCTTGATGCGTGAGAACAAACCTCATTGGATCGTGTGGAAGCTCTCATGATCAAATATGTGAATAAAAGCCTAAATTAAATCTGTCCATCATATAAAGTGATTGTTTCTCTTCAGAATACTTGGATTAAACTGATCGAGTCATGGATTATGTTTACAATGTCTTTAACAACTTTTTGAAGCTTTCAAATTTTTGTTGCGTGGACTTTTAATGGAGGGACAAAAATCATAAGATTTGTTACGAAGATGAATGAAGGGCTTATGGGTTTGAAACGACATGAGGGTGAGTAAATGATGACAGAACCCTCATTTTTAGGGGGAACTATCCCTTTAAATCTAGGTGTTAATTGCAAATTTGCTAAGTTTCAAAAGCATTCGTGGCATGTTGTTCACTTGCCTCATAGACCTCCATTGTAAGCTCACAACTACCAACAATACTTAATTTGTTTTAACCTACTTGAATATATTCTGTTCAAATGTATGCTGTCAATTAGCTTGTAATGACTACCTTGGCGTCTCATGTCAGACTCCAGTGATCGCTCTGGTAGGAAATGATGCGTGCTGGAGTCAGATCTCCAGAGAACAAGTGCCTATGCTGGGGAGCAACGTGGCCTGTGGTCTTGCCTTTACAGGTGAGGCGCAATCATTAAATTGTTGTTCACTGCACATGTCAGTGTTTTAAATCGCCAGTACATCTTGTGATCCACAAAAAATGTAATCTAATTATCTAGCTAATTTCCAAGGGAATATATTGTATATCGATCAGTCATGGTGATGTGTTGCATCACATGCTGTTCCATGTCTTCTCTTCCTTGCAGATTATCACATTGTAGCTGATGGTTACGGCGGAAAAGGTTACCTGATTGGCCGAGAGGATGAGTCGCAGCTTGACGACATCATTAAAAAGGCGCAGAAGGAGTGCAGAGAGGGAAAGGCAACTCTGCTAAACGTTCTGATCGGAAAGACCAACTTTAGGGAAGGTTCAATCTCAGTTTAGAGAGAGAAACTGTGCACCATCCGGCCTAGATACCCAAAGTCTTTCTTGTGTTGAACTTGTCATGCTCAAAATATACCATAAGACACAGCCTTTACTAAGTTATATAAATTCAGCTGGTTTGAAAAGAGATCAAAGCAACTACATATCAGATGTTCAGAAACATTTAGTCCTAAAACCAAAAAAGAAAATTGATATTATGAAAATTAAGCCTGTGTTTAAGACCATTTTAAGACGTGTTTTCTAGTATGACATTATACTTATGATGATTTCCCCCTCAGTTTTCACGACCATAAAGCAAAAAAGGGAGAAAATATAATTTAAATGAAAAAATATATATACATATAGATTTTTTTTTTCTTTTGATTTTGTGCTGAAATGTGAGTTTGGACATGTTTTGCAAGTTATGTTTTTACTGAGCTGAAAAGGAGCAAGCACAGTGCCTTCCAGTAAATATAGATTGGTGATTTTTATATATATATATATATATATATATATATATATATATATATATATATATATATATAGATAGATATGATTTTTGAGTGCCTGTATTTACTGAATGTTAAACTGATCTTGTTCAGAAAATCTGAAATTTGCTAGAAATATTTTTCAAAGAACTTTGTGTGAATCAAATGGCTCTATGTTTATTAAAAAATGTAAATCTTAACCAAAGTAATATCCTAACAGATACTTGGAAATACAGTCCTGTTTTTTTGCTGAAATATCAGACCTGGACATACCGTAAGGCCTCTCCTTGGTTTGTGATTGATCACTTCAGCATCACCCAAAAAATGACCATGTGGATATGGCAACATAATTTATCAAGATTTGTTGATGGAATAAAATCTCTAAAATACAGTGTTACAAAATGTTCTGTAGGTGTCAGAAGTAAAAATAAGTAATATAACCATGTTGCCTTCAAATACCCTATAAATGAAAACAGCATTTCTAAGACCATCACTTTTGCATCTGCTCAGGCCCGGTAATCACTACTTTATGGGCCTTTGTTTTGTCTGCTCACAAATAACCCTCTAACTACAGGTACCTGTTTAATCAACATTATGTAGACTTTCATGTGCAGTCAGTGAAAAGCAATCAAATACATGACCAGTGGGTGAAAAGAGAGAACACTAGAGGAAGAAAGTACTGAAAATAAGGATGCTCTTGTGTCTCTGTGCAAGAGGTTATAAAAAAACTTGACGCTTCATTAACCACAGGCACATCATGACCTGTCCGAAATAGAGCAAGCCTTGCCATTAACCCATTAACTTTATTATGGTAGGCAGCATTTGAATGGGAACATATCCTACTTTCACTGAGACTGAACTGCTATAAAAAGAGAAACTTAAAGACTTTACAGCCATCTGCCATTGAGCTGCATGTTTACAAATGCTAGAATTGATTATATTATATTATAAATATTGTGACCTTTTATAATTACAATAATTTTGTAACCAAATCAGGTTTTCACCAATAGGGCAGAACATCAAACACTTTCAGGATCCAATGTTTAATTTATCAGGAAATTACCATGATGTTCCTATGTATGTTGCATTTTCAAACCGGTTGGGATTCAAAATGCACAATGCGAATGATTAATATCTGCATTATTTTATATTAATTCAGTTGTACCCAATAAATAAGTATCCAAAAAAGGAATAATAATTCTATTATTAAAAGGATTAAATATGTCACTTTGCTGTTGTCAAGTTACTAATCGTTCACCCCCATGGAACTGAGCAATAGTTTGTCCCAATACCATGTGACCTGCATCACATGATTGCATTGGCTGACATTTTAAAAACACTGGTGAGTGGACTCTGATTTTCTTCAAAATTTCTTTGATAATAGTGCATTTAATGAGAGTGCAAAATATAATAATAATAATAAAAACGCTGTGTGGGTGACCAAATAAGACAAGAATGTCAACTATGTTACCTGTCAACTATGTTACTAAGAAATATCAATGTTGCTGAAGTTAGTCAGACATGATTCACTATATATATATTTTTATAGTTAACCCTGTTTGTAAGTTATAGTTTATATATAACTGTACTTTTCATAGTTCAAAACAGTATAACTAACAATATACTGTTCAGAATTTTGGGGTCAGTAAACATATTTTTTTATGTTTTTGAAATAAGTTAGAATATATATTTTTTGTATTTCTGTGATACGTTTTTTGAATCATAAGTCTTCAGTGTCACATAATCCTTCAGAAATCATTCTAATTGATTTTGAAAGATTTCTTATTAATATTATCAATGCTAAAAACAGTGCTGCTCAGTATTTTTGTGGAAACTGTGATACATTTTTTCAGGATTCTTTGATGAATAGAAAGTTCAAAATAACAACATTTATTTGAAATAGATAAATGTATTTACTGTCACTTTTATTAATTTAATGCATCCTTGTTGAATAAAAGTTTTTTTTTTTTTTTTTTACTGACCCCATGTTAGAATGATGTCTTCACATTATACATGACCCATTACTATGTAACAATCCATAATTTCCATGATTTTGACAGATGTCGGCAGCAGAGAAACAGCGAAGATACCGGGCTCGGCGGGATGCTGATCCCTCAAGAAGGGCAGAATATTTAGAAAAGCAGAGAGAGGCATGGTACAGACTGATAAGACTAGGAAATGTGAAACCAATCGCAGAGTTGAGTGAGAGCGAGAAACAAAGCAAAAGAGACAAATGGAGAAAAGCCCAACAGAGAAGAAGACAAAAAAAGCAAATGCTAGAAAACATAATTACTCCAGCAGACAGCCCTGAATTTGACCAGACACCTGAAGAGTCAAGGTAGAAAGCTACGTTTATGTCCTTTTAAGAATTTTTTTTTTATTTCAATTTATTTTTTATACTGATATGCTATAAAATGTAGTCAATAATGTGTCTGGTCAACAATGTTCAACTACACATCAACTATGTGACCCATTACTGTCAACTGTGTTTGTGTGTGTGTGTGTGTGTGTGTGTATATATATATATATATATATGTGTGTGTGTGTATATATATATATATATGTATATATGGTCACACTTTAGATTAGGGTCCAATTCTCGCTATTGACTAACTATTAACTATGACTTTTGCCTCAATAAACTTCTAATGACTGCTTTTTAATAGTTAGTAAGGTAGTTGTTTAGGTATTGAGTAGGATTAAGGGATGTAGAATATGGCATTAAAGGGGAACTGAAATGAAATAGGAAGTAAAGGTGATATAACAGATGCGTTATCATTGTTATTTGTGGTAGGACACTTAAAACTGCTGAAGTAGTTACAAGGGGGGAAAACAGTGATGTTAGTTTGTTGTTTTGCTACTAGGGCGCAGCCATCTTGAGCTTCAACGGTCTGTGACATCACTGGCATGGTAGGCTACCTTGACAGCTCCAGCAAAATGGCATCTCAAGAGCATGTGCTTTATAAGTGCTAATAAAACAGCCAATATATTTAAGTAATATGTGTGCTAATAAACAGCTAGTTAATAGTCAGAATACACACACACACACACACACTCACACAATTGACATTAACGGCTCACATAGTTGATGTGAGTAACAGTTCATATGGTAACACTAATTTTACAGTGTTCTTACATATTTTACATAAACTTTACTGTAGTATTAACTGTAAATTATGCATAATTAGGCCTACATACTATAACCCTAAACCAAACCCTAATCCTTAACCCAGTATGTACATGTTGTTAATAATACTTTTGTGTAATTACACTGTAACAACTGCATTCATATATAGTGTGACCATATTTTTTTAAATGACTTGAATGCTGTTTCTGACATGCAATAAAGTATTTTGCATATCCCATAGGTAGAACTAATATCATATCTGATGAAAATTATTTAGATGCAGACTTACGCTTAAGAAAAATGTCATTATCCATTTATAGAGTCAGAGAGTGTGTCCAAAAACGTGAAATCTGAACATTTAATGTGTAATGCCCTCCAAAAAGAATAATTAGCTTTTTGAAAACTGCTAATTTAATAGACTAGGTTTGGAGCACAGTTATTTTAGTATCAATGAGATACTATTATACTATTATATATTATGTTTTGAATTAGTTATAATTTTTAATTTTTTCTATTTTCATTTAAATTTTAGTTAAAGTTTTAGTAATTTTGTTGTGCGTTTTGTCATTCTTATTAGTTTTTGAAAAAATAATTCTATATATGTGTTTTTAATTTCTGTTTTAGTTAACTAAATGGAAATGAGAAATGTTGCCTTGGCAAGTAGCTGAAATAAAATAAGTTTATATTTAAGGTAAAGTTGATTTTATTTCATGTTACGAAAGTTCTGTTAAATTTTTTTTTATGGTTTTAGTTAACTATAATAACCCTGTTTTGGAGACACTGCCTGCCTGTGTGAGTGATGACGTGTGTGACAGTCTGGCGGATTAAACCTTCACTCGCATCCCAGGCACAGGCACGCGCACGCGCTCGGGGGCACGCGCATCACATGTAAAGCTCAGCTTGTGAATGTGAACGCGAGGATCCGCAGAGGAAGAGACTCTGACAGGTACTTCGCTGAAGGCTGACCTGAATTATTTTTTTTTAAAGGCCTTTAGTGTTTTTGTCTCTGAAGGCTGACTGGCACTGATAGCCTACTGGCGTTGAGATCTATATAGAAAGACACTTAACGTTTGTTCGATAGATAGATAAGATAGTTTGTCCTTAGTGTTTTGTTTTATCATCAGTAACGTTAAACGCTTCGAGGAAATTTAAGATTAAGTAACGTTAACTTACGTTACTCGTATCCTGCTTTTCTCTGTTCACCTCGGTAAGTAGTGTTTGGAACATTTTATGACATGCTCTTTGTTTCAGTATGCTACTTATGTTGTCGTTAGGTTTTTATTTTATTTTGGTTATTTAACCGTTACCGGTAACTTACGTTACTTGTGTAAGTTATCAGATTGGTAAATCTTTCCTTTTCAGCTATCTCGTCTTTCCTCAACTTAATGGATGTACTTTCTTAAATATTTTGAATATTAAATAATACCCATATATAGAAAATTGTGTGTAATTTTAGCCTGCATGCTAAATCTGTACTGTGTATCACATATGGAACAAAAGCAACAGGTGGCTGAACGTTTAGTTGAAGACACTTATCACTTTTTAAAACGTCCTGGTGTCAAATATGTAATAATAAAATCAGTTATAACTTAATAATTCGATTTTTAAGCGCTGAAATAAATCACACATGTAGCTAGCCTGTTAGCTTGCTAGCTCAAATAGGCTGTCTTGGGTTTTTGGCCAGAGTTTGCTGTTGTAGGTTATGATTGATTTTCTAGGCTTTTCATGTGCAGTCGAATCTGCCTCACATGAATATGAAAGAAAAACAAAGAGACAACAGAAAGAACAGAGCTGTGTGTTGACTGACCATCAGCTGCTGGCCCCTGAGTGAAGTGAGCACAACAAAGAACTGCAGCATCTTCAGTCTTGTTCCTCACATCATGAGCGTGTAAATACTCTGACATCTAGCTAGAAGAGAATAAATCTTTTTCAATGTCAAGGACAATTAAAACAATTAAGCTCTGTTAAGCTTTGTTAACCTAATTGAACACTTGATGTTGGTCTATCTATCTATCTACCTATCTTGGATCAACTCTTATTTTTTTTTGTAGGAGTCGAATGGCCTCTGTTGTTACAGTGAAGACAGAGAAGCGTCCTTCCCCCGACTCTGAGGATGGCGACACAGTGGCTAAGAAGGCTAGGTATGAAAACAGATGTTCATGTATTGCTTTGCTGCCTGCACATTCCTAAGGCGTGCCAAAAATTATTCATTCATTGCAATCAGCCCCTGTTTGTTCATCTGTTCTGACAAACATGTTTTTACGAAGAACTTCCTGGTAAGGATGATATCACCCAGGCGGTTTTATTTTTTTATATTCGGTAACACTTAACAATAAGTTTTCATTAGTTAAAGGTGCTGTAAGCGATTTCTGAGAAACACTGTTGAAAGTGAATTGGACCTAGCAGCACAACACACTTGTAGCTAATCAGCAGTAGGGTAGTATCCCAGTATCCCTACCCTTTAAGTTATCCCTAAAATCATAAGGAAATAATTGGTGAAAAAGAAAGAATGAAGCCCTTAACCCTTGTTGTAAGTCTAAACTTGAGATTAACTGTAAACCTGTCCCTCAAATCTGATTGGTTGATTGGAATGTTGTTCCAGGATCAACTTAGTCCCTTCTGAGTGACAGCTGAACGTACAATAGTCCACAAACATTACAAAATGTCTCATGAGTTTGATAGACCTCCTTTTACTGACTGTTTAAAAAAAGTCAGAGGTCAGTTTAAGCTGTGCATTTGTATACAGCTCTGCAGCGTAGCATGTCTCCTCTGACCTGACTACATTTCCTCCATCTCTGCTGACTATAGGAAGTTGTTGCCCAGCCTGAAGACCAAGCGTGCCCCTGAGCTGGTGCTGGTGATCGGCACGGGGGTGAGTTCAGCTGTAGCTCCTCAGGTGCCCGCGCTGCGCTCCTGGAAAGGTCTGATCCAGGCGCTGCTAGATGCTGCCAATGACTTTGATCTGCTAGAGGAGGAAGAGAGCCGCCGCTTCCAGAAAAGTCTGCAAGAGGACAAGAACCTGGTGCACGTTGCTCATGACCTCATTCAGAAACTTTCTCCGGTAAGAAAATTTCATATGTTTTTCTTATACGTGTTAAATAAAGAGTTAAACTTAAGTTTTTAAGTTTGAAGTGTTGATAGTACATTTACATGCATGCGTTTGGCTAAAGCAACTTACGTTTCATTCACTTGATCAGTTTTTGCATTCTCTGGGAATCTAACCCATAACCTTGCAGTATCTAGTGCTATACTAATTTTTTTTTAGCTACTGTACAATATGCTGGAGTAGATCTAGGTGTGTTAATTAATAGAGATTTTATTAGTGCTTATTTTAATGACACAGATTTCACAAATCAATTTGATTTAGATTCACAAGCTCTTTATTTGATTCGATTCAGATTAAAATCCAATGTCAATATTTTTGGATATATTATATTGGTCATACAGTACATTTCAGTATTTCTTAACGAAAACAGTCTCTCTACGAAAGCTGTAAACTATATAAAGAAGCCTGTCTGTTGCCCCTTTTTACAAGATGTCATATGTCTTAAGTGTCTCCAGATTGTGTCTGAGAATCTGTAAAGTTTCAGATCAAAATACCCCACAAATCATTTATTATACTATGCCCAAAATGCCCCTTTTTGGTTAGAAGCAAAAACACACTGTTTTTGTGTGTGTATCTTTAAATGTAAAGGAGCCGCTGCTCCCCACCTCCATTTCCAGAAGAGGGCTGTGCCTTTACAGCTCGTGCCACGGATACTCTGGCAATAAAACAACGAAACAGGAGAAACAGGATGAAGCCTTTCCACAGAACGCATTATTGCATTTAAGTGTTCTGCATTACCAGTATTTTCTATGTAAACGCCCTAGACATTTTTTTTCTCCTATTCAGGGCCATTCACACATATATTTAACACACACTGTTTATGATTTATGGCCAATATAAAAATAGAAGTGGTTGTATCTTTACCATTATAGGGTGGTTTTGTACACACACTACCAACACACATTTATGTTCAAACACCATGTAAAAGTGAATTTTTCATAATAGGTAGTACCCTTTAATATTACAGGTTAAAATTAACAACAGTCCAAATTGAATTGGTATTTATTTTTTAGAAATATTCAGCACCCAAAGAAAAACGTAAAGTTTAATTTAAATGTTTGCATTTGATGATATAATTATGTTTCTATTCCAGTTCGTTGTTAAAATATAAAGATTTAAATGGTGGTGGTCAAATAAACTTGTTTTCATGACAGATATTTGCAAACATACAATAAATGAGACCTCACTAACAGGTTAAGTAAAAATATAATAAATTATATATTAAACATATGTCAAGCATATATTAAGCAACTATAACTATACTCTTTAGTTATTTTGTCTAGCTGACTCACGAGCTGTAAACATTAAATGGCTTTCCTGAGGTAAATGTAACATTACATGACATTGTTTTCAAGCCATTTTATTGACGTCTTTCCGTGGGAGAAAATCTGATTGAGTAATTACATGAGACATGATACATTTCAACAAGTTGTACTGTTTCTTTCAATATACCTTCTTATGTTTATTAATGTTTATTTTATTCTATAACTAATAGTAAAGAGGAAGAGATGACGGTTCACAGCGATCTGTCTCGCCTCATTAAATGGCACAATTTTTTGTTTGTTTCAATTTCTTGATAAAATTGACAGTTTGAAAGCTGAGACTTTTTTCTAACCCAAAGCTTATTACGATTATTGAATGGCCGGCGCACTACAAATAACACAACAGAAAAAAAGCATAGATAGAAAATTCAATATCAGTTCATCAAAATGAAGTTCGATTAAAATTGACTAATCTATATTGTTAACCCAGCCTTAAAATCTTATGGCTAATATCATAAATTTGTAGTAAGTTTGTAAAGAAACACTTTACAAAATTTCCTGAGGGATAAAAACATGTTTAATTTTTTATTTTTTTTTTGTGGTGGTGGTGGTGGGGTTAGTGAAAATGTTGTCAGGGTAAGAAAAAATCCTTTCTGTTGAGCTCTGATCATGAGCACAATGCCAGGAAGTGCGTGGAAGAGCACAACTTTGAATTTGTCCATCATTAGTTCCTTTCTCTCTGGCTAGAATGAGGTGTAGAGCCACGTGCCACCTGTGTTGTTGTTTTTGTCAACCTGTCAAAACAGCGCACAGTGATTTATCCCTGTTTTTCATTGTCAAGCTCTTATATCAATTGCATCCAAACCCACCAATGTGGCTAGAGGATTTAGATGGCATTAGGCCTGTGAAAGGGAGTTAGGTAATGAATTTCAACTCCAGTGCTGTTGTTTCATCGCTTGGAATGGTTGTAGCTGAACAATCCACATCAACAAAAACAACTCTCCTAGAAAAACATCAGCCTACAGTCTTTCACCATCCCAGTAAATTTCCAAGCACAGTTTGTTTGTTATTGTTAATTGCAATGCTCTGGAGTTAAAGCTAGAGTAAGCAATTTCAGAGAGGCTAGCAATAGCGAGCTAGCTTTGAAAGCATAAGATCCCACCCTCCCTTTCAGAGCATCTCCAAAGCCACACCTCCTCCAAAACACATGAACGCACACAGCCAGAGCAGAGTCTGCAAAGCCTCACGAGAGACTACGTTAAATTACCTCGTCTCAAAGAACATAACATTACAATAATAATGAACTTAAACAACTTGCAGAGCTCATTCGTATAAATCCGAGTCTTCGCAGCTATTATTTACGTTCCAAAACTGACTGTGTTTAACTGAATACTTGCCAAGACGGGCATTTTTACATAATTTGGTGTGTATTTGACTGTTAAAACGCAGCACAAGCTGTTTGAGACTGAGAGCCGGGTTGTGCGCTGCACTATCAGTGCATAGATCAGTGGTGTGAGCGCGTAACCTGCGGGAAAGACTAAAATTAGGGGCAATACAAGCACTATTTAACCGGAGCGAATGAGACGAGTAAGTAGGGCTGCACGATTCTTGCTAAAATGTGAATCACGATTTTTCTCAATGGGAAATGAGATCACGATTCTCTTACACGATTCTCATTTTTTTAACCAAAGTTTATTGCACTCAAGTACAAAAAAAAAAACAACAACAAAAAAACACAGGACATTTAGTATAATAAAGTGCAGGAGTAACAAAAAATTGTCTCTTTTCTTTATTTTAGACCCCTTAAAGTGAATAATTTTAAAGCTTTATGTTGTTGAACATAAGAGAACATTACAGTAATAAAGAACCTGTGCTTTTTGCTCCAAGTTCTTGGCCAAGAACACTAACCTAGTGGTATTTTGAGGTGTTGCTCCCTTGTCTTTCATTGCTAACTCATACTGTATTTTGTGGTGACGTTTGAGGTGATTGTAGAGATTAGTGGTGTTACCTTGCGGGGGGTTTGACGTACATAGTACTTACATCTACTGTGTTTACGGGAATACTCGACTTGGCAGATTTATACATTTGTGTTTATTTGGCCGTTTAGGCGCGCAACCGAAGACAAAGGCTACTATGCTTGTCTGCGTTGCGCTCGGAGCGCGCGCACAGCATCCTGTCAGTATAATTCAGTTCTCTTTCACTGCTTATCGCGCTTTTAATATTTCTTTTCAATATAAAGCACATTCTGCCTTTTTCTTTATCTTTCATTCATGATTTGTTATTAATAACTTTAAACAGAATCATCAGCTGAAATCTGCGCGGATTATCAAAAATACGACACATTTATAGGACATAAAAGGGTCTCTGCGGCAAAAGTGAAAGTAAAAGCACAGCAAAGCACCTGTTTCAATAAAAGGATATATTAAAGTTTATATAGCCTACTTTTACATTTTCGCTGCCGTTCTAAAATGATTTTCGCCATTACCTTAAACAAGCTGCTTGAATCCCAGTGCAGGAGCTGCAGATGTGTGTCACTTCGCTGTCGGAGAGAAGAGAGCGAGAACGCGCAGTTAACGTTATTGCCTGTGCCGCTGGCAACAAAACGGACCGAATCGGAAAGATGTGAGACTGACCGGCCGTTCACTAGTCCGGGCCGTTCAAGCGGAAAATCAGCCGATTCTGATCCCTGGCCGGTCGATCGGTGCATCTCTATCTCATAATTACGGTTATGACATGGTGTGAACGCAGCATAAGCTCAGTGTTTTGGTTCAGGAGGAACTGTACGCCGCCCGGTACTGTGTCTACATCTCTGCATAGCCTTACAGAACACTCTGATGACGTGTGATGTCTGCGTGAGCAGGGTGTGTGGACGTACTGTATGTTGACAGGCAGGTAGGACATCCTATCATTGCATTGGGACCGAATGCAATGATTGGACGAAAACTTTTTTGGTCCTGAGACTTCCACAGAAGATATATATATACATTTTTTAATATTTAGACTACTTATTATTGATTGATTGCTATCAGGGTGTGAAGAGAGTTTCAACCAGTTTAACAAAAAGTGTTTATGTAAAACATCGCCTACCCAAACTTTAAAGGTCTCAAATCTCCACAGGTCTTTTAATGGTTTAACCTACTTGTGTGAGTTTTGAGCCTTAAGTGAGCAGAGCAGATCCTAGTGAATCAAATGACCTGTTGGAGTTCAGTGCAGAAAATGAGGCTAATCTGAACATACATCCAGGATTCACACCTCAAGAACAACAGGCCAAGGCTTGACAATAATCCAGTCAGCTTTTGCGTTATATATTTCTTTAGTTAGGCATGCTTTGTAATGATCTTTGCTTTGGCATGCTTTGCTTTGTAATGATCGCTGCAAGTCGGAGGATGCCAGTCAAAAATAAACATTAACATGTTTGAGCATGAAAGTCATGGTTCAGACTTCAAAGCTATCGAGTTACTGCATGTGTTGATAAGCACAAAAAAGTCCAAAACCTTCCAAATATGGTTGTTAATCTACTTTCTCAATGCTTGTTGCTCAATGCTGTTATTTTTCACTTACTACCTAAATCAGGGCTCCAGACAAATAAATCAATAGATAACATTGAATTTTACATGAATGAAACAAGGCTGTGAGGGATAGATTTACAGTCTTAATAATGTCATGTGCTGTATTCTAGATCACGTAATTTTAAAAACTCAAAACTTTCAAAGCTTTTTGTCTGCTGAAAGTTGTTTGGAAAGATGTTTCATCAAATGAACAATCTGAATGTTTTTAAACAATAGTACAATCCACTGAACACACTTTACTTCTATCCATCAGCCTCATTTTCATTCCTGTCAATAATGAAATATGCACTACACTGAGACTTTAAACAGCTGCCACGTTTTTTTTTTAAGGTGTAACAAGAATAAACTGGCATTTTACACTTTTTATGTCTGCCCTCCTTTTACAACATTTTCATTCATTTTTTCCCTCTGAAACTTTGATTCGCAACGTCTCATTTTGTCAACACAACAAGTGAAGTCATAGGCAACTCTTCACAGAACACACAAGTAAAAAGACATTACATGCACATTTTTAATTCATAACGTGTACATTTAAATAGTCTTAGGCCCTGTAAATCTCGTTTGCGTGGTTTACATCTGTTTTGCACTGACCACATGTGATCAGACGACCGAGACGGATGTTAATACCAGGTGTAAACAGTTAAAAGACACCTACACCTCTAAGATCAGAGGCATTAGTTCACAGCAGGTGTGGAGGTGCTGATAATTAGCCTTCTTCCTGAGAAAGTGGATTCTGCAAGCTATTCATAGCAGCCTCTCTCTCTCTCTCTGGTTTTCCATGTGCCTCGGCCAAGCTCAGAGAATGAATTCAGCTCAGTGTAATGAGATTGAGTATGACCAGGACAAGGGCACTGCTGTCAGAACTACTCTATTCTCAGCGCTCTCTACACAATCTCTCATACTTTCCAGTGTTAGAAATCAAATCATGTACAGTGTCTAATTAACACTTTACTGACTGAAATGGAAGTCACTGTAATGACTGAAGTACTTCTATTTCTTTTGAGATTCCACAGATAATGTATAAATCAAGCTAATTTAATTGCCTACAATTTTAGCTTAAATATATGAATTAAGTACTTGGTTTCTTGTATTGTGTTCCATAGAGCACATTTCAATGTCCTCAAAGATGATAATGTTTATATTTCCTTCTAAAAGCAGGCTATGTAACATTGTTGTACACTCCAAAAAGAGTTATTTAAATAGACCTGAAGTTGTTTTGTTTTTCCAAACATCTCAGATTTCTTTTTCACCTCTTGCGTTTTTCTGTAGCGGACGGGAAATGTACGCTCCACCTTTTTTAAAGACTGCCTCTACGAGGTGTTTGATGACCTGGAGTGTAAGATGGAGAACGTTGGGAAGCATCTCCTCCGCTCTGTGCTGCAGTTGATGGAGAGCGGTGCCCTGGTCCTCACCACCAACTTTGACAACCTGTTAGAGATCTACGCTGCCCACCAAGGGACCAAGCTGGAGTCTTTGGATCTCACAGATGAGAAGAAGGTACCTGTTATGTTTCCTTAAGAACTTTTAAGTATAAATTAGCTGAATAAGCATTACAAATCAGACTGCCCTATTAGGTGCTTACAATGTTTTAAATTTGAATAGTAAAGGAGGTCTAACTATTTGGATTCAGTCAATGCATAAATGTAGCATCAATGAAAGAAGATACTTGATTTATCTAAACCAGTGTTTGCCAAATTATTATTATTTTTTTGTGCCATAGCACAGTTTTGATAAGTAAAAAATCCCACGGCACACCACCAAGCATTAAAATAACAAAATTGCACAAACATGCTTTGCTTCAAATGGCATATTAAAACTGGATATTCTATTTAAAGTAGTTGGCTACTCACACTTAATGTGAAACTTGAGCTTAAGTCAGATATGAACACAATAAGGTAAAATAGGTAGCCATATCAGGGCTCCAGACTAGATCAAATGGTCGCATTTTGCAACCCCTTTTCCTGTCGGTGCGACTTTGCCCAACTGATAAGAGCTGCCATTTCTGTTGCATATGAGAAAAATCAAACGGCAAATGAAAATGCAACAAAACCGTACTATTAATTTGAGCTGCACAGTACGGACCGTTAATAAGCTCAGATCAATAATCGACAATGCAGTGCAAGCTCAGAACAGGTTTTCTCATGAGTCATTCTCGATCACGTGACACCGTTACTACACAGTGCTGAAAGATCTGGTGAGAAAGCGTTTGAATTCACTGCAGTATTAATAAAATCGCATCAAGATCTAGTGAGAGGCATTCAAATTCAGCACAGAATTCTCTGTTATAAACCACACAGATGTCAGATCAAAAAGCGCAAACCAGGACAAACATTGTGCCATGAATGGACAAGTTAAAGAGGGCTTTTCAGTCTACAAATCACCAACTCTCACCATGGATTTAATGTAGTAACGCTAACTGTAACCATGGTATTGTGGCAGGAATAGGCGAATGCTTTTACATTATTCATTTCAGGGTTCGTACAACCTTTTGAGAGAGAAATTCAAGCACTTTTCAAGGACTTTATCGTGCTTCACACTTTTTCCAGCACTTCATTAAATATAAATATTTAATGTTATCCAGCTCTAAATATTATCCAGTTTAAATATTATTTTTAATGTGATGACCAAAAACATTATTTGTTCATCAATAAAAGATTGTCCCCATTTGTAAAACTAAAAGTTTAAAGATATAGGAAAACTAACACGTGGCAAACAAATGCTTTTATTTTATTTTTATAAAAAAGAAGTGCCAGTAACTCTTCAGGGAAGCCAGAAATCGATACACACAGGCGGTCAGGAATGCTAAGGCTAGCTTTTTCAAACAGAAATATGCCATCTGCAATACTAATTCTACAAAGTTCTGGGATATAGTAAAAACTATGGAGAATAAGAACACCTCCGTACAGCTGCCCACAGCACTAAAGCTAGATAATATTATCACCACTGACAAGCCCTCCATGTTTGAGAACTTAATAAGCATTTTGCCATGGGTGGTCGTGCTTTTCATCTGGCGAACCCGACCCTAATTAACAGCCCCTCACCCTCTGTAGCACATAGCCAAAACTTCCCACGTTTCTCCTTTGCCCATGTCCTGATAGCCGACGTTCTAAGGGAGCTGCAGCATCTTGACCCCTTCAAATCATCTGGATTAGACAATCTGGACCCTTCCTTTTTAAAGTTGTCTGCGGTAATTATTGCTACTCCCATCACCAGTCTTTTTAACCTTTCTCTTAACTCATCAGAGTTACCTAAAGATTGGAAAACTGCTGCAGTAATCCCTTAATTCAAAGGAGGGGATAGCTTAGATCCAAACTGCTATAGACCAATCTCCATCCTCCCCTGCCTTTCAAAGGTCTTCGAAAGAATTATTAATAAACAAATTATTCACCATTTCGAATCTCATCACAGCCTTTCTGACATGCAATCTGGTTTCCGAGCCGGTCATGGGTGCACTTCAGCCACACTTAAAGTCACAAATGACATCATAACTGCTATTGATCAAAGACACTATTGCGCAGCAGTCTTTATTGACCTGGCCAAGGCCTTTGACTCTGTCAATCACAACATCTTAATTGATAGATTAAAGAACCTGGGTTTCTCAAATGATTGCCTTGCTTGGTTCACAAATTATTTCTCTGACAGGTTTCAATGTGTTAAGTCAGAGGGCCTACTCTCCAGTCCTCTGGCTGTCTCCATGGGGGAGCCTCAGGGTTCAATTCTCGGGCCGACTCTATTTTCTGTATATATCAGTGACGTTGTTCTTGCTGCAGGTGACTCTTTGATCCACCTCTATGCAGACGATACCATCCTCTATACGTCTGGCCCGTCGTTGGACACTGTTAAAAAACCTCCAAGAAAGCTTTAATAATATACAACATTCCTTCCGTTCCCTCCAACTGCTTCTAACTTCTAGCAAAACTAAATGTATGCTTTTTAATCGATCTCACACTGCACCTGCCTGCCCAATAAGCATCACCACACTAGATGGGTGTGCAATAGAGCAGGTAGACAAACAATTATAAATATCTAGGGGTCTGGTTAGACTCGTCACTCTCTTTCCAGACCCACATCAATCAGCTCCAAACTAAAATTAAATCCAGGATTGGCTTCTTATTCCATAATAAAGCCTCTTTCACTTTCCCAGCCAAACTCGCCCTCGTGAAAATGACCATCCTTCCAATTATTGACTTCGGTGATGTTATTTATTGGACCGCTTCAAACTCTCTCCTTAGAAAACTAGATGTCTCCATATAATACCCACCACTGCAACCTCTATAGTCTAATCGGTTGGCCTCATCACCTCATTTACAAATGTCTACTGTGTAAAACCCCACCTTATCTAAGATCATTAATCTCCAGAGCTACCCCCTCTATGAACCTTGGTTCAAGCAGGTATATCACTTTGACTGCTACTAAAGCCCGTACTTCCTTTGGCCGCCTTTCCTTCCAGTTCTCTGCTGCCAATGATTGGAATACACGTCAAAAATCTCTGAAGCTTGAATCCATTGTCCCGTTAACCACCTTCAAATTACTATTAACGAATCTATTGTCTGACCATTGTACATGCCAACTCGACTCACACTTTTGCCATTAATACATTTATTTGTACATTTTAATCTACCATTGCTGTCTCTGTTTTTGTTTGTTTTGATGTTTTTGCATATTCCCCATCCAGCAATGGTCATTTTCTATTTTGCCATTTGCCACCTTCCATATAAGCTTAGTCACTTTGTACCCGACAACAGTACCTCCTTATTAGACCTCCACTTACTTCCTCCATTGACTGTATGGCACAGAGCAACGCCACTTTATCTACCAATCATTTACCTCCATATATTGACACCTTTTGCACTATTTGTATAAATTTATAAATGTTTGATCTGCTGACCTGCATACTGCATTCCTATGCTTATTGTGTACTTCTTTGTCTTGTAATTACATGTGTAACTTTGTTTTTTGTACCTCGACGCTTTTATCTTGGCTAGGTCGCCATTGTAAATGGGAAAGTGTTCTCAGTGTGCTCACCTGGTTAAATAAAGTAAAAAAATAAATAAAAAATTGGCTTATTAGCCATTTCGACTCCCTAATAAAGTTTATTTATTTATCACGTTTTGCTTTTAAATTGATCCCTATTATAAAATATCAAATCATCAAGAAATACATTT
This sequence comes from Scardinius erythrophthalmus, assembly GCF_964197995.2. Lineage (NCBI taxonomy): Eukaryota > Metazoa > Chordata > Actinopteri > Cypriniformes > Leuciscidae > Scardinius > Scardinius erythrophthalmus. The sequence goes on from NC_138228.1 coordinate 43,380,108, forward strand.
TTATCAAAGTTTGACACTCTTTGTACTTAAGTATGAAGTAGGAAAAGTCACAAAGTCTCATGAAAAATAATAAAAGAATTACACAGAAAGTAAGTAAAGAGCACTCCTTTTATAATCAATGAAGCTGTCTGTCAGTTCAGTATGAGACCATTGAAGAACAATGGTACATTTATTAAGAGTAGAATATAAAAAAAAAATCCCTATAAAACTTAGGTTGTTGTTAAAAGTTAATTTTATCTGCATCTCAACTCAAGCTCAATGCTTTACTGTCAATGTTGATTTCCAAGAAATAAACATGTAGTATTATTAGTAACGACCGTTATTAATGCAACAATAGTACATTTATTAGTAAATTGCCTTCATGATTAACAATCCCCCCTCAGCGCTACCAAATCAGGTGGCAGGTCATTGGGATCTCAAAGTCCCAATGGCAATGTGACATCATATAGGGCGCAATTATTTAGTCTATGAAATTGCATTGTTTTTGTTGCTGAGTGGAATTCCCCTCAGAGATAAATCAGTCACTGGCAGATACAAAAAAAAACATCTGAAGAAGAGACCATGTAGACTTGTTGAATAATACTTATCATCAGATCATCAGTTGCTTTAAGTTTAAACTAAAAGTAATGAAATCAATTTGTGAAATTATGTTCTTCAGATGTTCAGGGCACTGGGTTCATCTCTGTTTGCTTTTGGCCATAAATTTCCTTCAGCACAAAGCAGTGAAAGCTTCAGCTATTAGCCATAAAATCAGCCTTATGGTCCCCGGGCCAAGCGTCATGTAGTGCATTAGTGCGTGTAGGCTCTACAGCAGCTCACCTGAAGGGCCCTCTGAAACACAAGTGACTGCATGTTCAGTTCTCTGTCTTTATTAATCAGGCCGTGTGTGGTTTTCCATAGTGTGGCCTTTAGGCTGGGTGTTTATACACCTTTTCCATCAGATGCCTCTTGATTAGAACCCAGTCATTAAAAGCAGCTGGACCTAGTGGGAACCGGATTGGGATCAGTGGAGTATGAAATGCTGCGGTGTGCATGTGTGTGCAGGTTCTGGAGTGGGCTCAGGAGAAGAGAAGACTAAGTGTACTACATATTCACGGTGTTTACACCAACCCCAGTGGTATTGTACTGCATCCTGCGGGCTACCAGAATGTTCTGAGGAACACAGAAGTCATGGTGAGTAAATGTTTTCTGCTCTCAGGAGAAAATAAAGCTGAACCACTGGAAGTTGATAATTCACTGGGGTGGCGGACACAGTGAACCAAAGCATTCTGGTCCGAAGAGATACTCCCTTTTGTAGCAGTTTTTATTGTTCTCTGTCCAGTCCTTGAATGGGAAGGAAGTTATTTTGATTGAAGATTATGAAGGCACATTAAATTAAATTTAAAAAATGATGTTCACAGATAAATTATAATAATAATAATAATAATAATAAAAATTGATTTCATGCTGGCTTTAACATTTGAAAATGCAGAACTTAAGACAACCATAAATATTAGCATTGTAATTTTACAGTTCTAATGAAAATACATATTTTTTTCTTAAATCCTCTATTTTTATTTTAAAGAGAAATATTACAATAGTAAAAATTATTTTGTTTTTATTTAGTAATTTTTATATTTGTATTTATTATTATTATTATTAAATAGCCATATTGATATATAATCACAATATTTTACATAAATTGTGCTCCCCTAAAAAAATTTAAGAAAAATATTGAAAAAAAAAACTTAAGTAGTTAAACGATTTTTAAAATTTAAGTATTTCAAACAAAATGTAGTAACATTTGCTGATTATTTGAAAAACTTTTGTCCACCAAATCAAAGTCATGTGCTGAGATTAACTTGCATAATTAAAAAATAAAATAAATTTATGAATTAATAATTCATGATATACATTAAACATATCTTTCAAGGTAAAAAGTATTTATGTTTTTTGGAAAATAACTTTTATTGAAAATGCCATAAACGTTTTTCAAAACCAAATGAAATCATCATGAACTTGTTTTGAATTTGAACTAACTTTTTTGTCTGTTATTTCTCGGTGATCCTTAAAATGTCACTCCATAACGTCAGTTCTGATATTGTTTTTGCAGAGGGAGATCCAGAAACTCTACGAAACCAAGTCTTTTGTGTTCCTGGGCTGCGGGAGGACAGTGGACGACACCACCTTCCAGGCACTGTTCCTCGAGGCGGTCAAACACAAGTCTGACCTTGAGCATTTCATGCTGGTGCGGCGAGAGGACGTGGGCGAATTCAAAAAGCTTCGAGATAACATGCTGGACAAAGGCATTAAGGTCATCTCGTACGGCAACGAATACGCCGACCTGCCGGAGTACTTCGAGCGGCTGGCCAATGAGATCTGCAACCGTGATGTGGACCGGGACGTAGTGACCAACGGTTGGGGTAAGCTTGGGCTTCACTTTTAAGACACGTTACATACAATGTTAGAGGTTTTTCACCTTTTCATTTGCTTGATTCGTTCAGGATCTCCCGTCTCACAAGGCGAAGAAAGTCAAAATGGCTTTACGACCCAGAAAAACCTCCTCCAAGGTTAGGACAGCTTTCGTGTTGTTGCCTGGCTTGCATGCTAAAGGCAATTTGGGCATTTGACTGGAGCATGGCGACGCCTTTTTCCCTCCTTTTCCCTCCTTTCCTTAAATGCATGCTTCTAGAACGAAAGAATCATAGACCTGAACGCAGCACAAGGGCTTCTGTTGTTGTTTTAAACTCACTACACCTTTCCACTGTCCTCTTCTGCACTTGAGCCCATGTGCGCTGTGGCTTCCTGTGATGAAATCAGCTGATGCTTCTGTTGTAATGAGATCTTCTTCCTGTCTCTCTGTCCAGACTACCACTCGTGACACAAGTGGCAGTCTGAGAACATATCCACAGCTCCGCCGCACAGGTCTGGCATGACCAGATCTCCACGCACAACAGACTCCTTTCTCATACTTAAACCGAGCGCCGTCAGTACCGGTTCGCTTCACACGGGACAGGCGTCTGTAAAAACACCACCAGGCAAACTGTGAACTCCTGCAACTCAGAAAATGTTTCATGAAACTCTTCGTGTGAGTGAAGGAGAAAATTTGTGGCTTTTTTTATGTGGTAATTGAAGTGTGGACCAAGAATGATGTTCAGGGCCAGTCTGATCTTAAACACGAGCGGTCAAATGTAGTGGTTCCTCAATTCCCATTTTTCACATCATCAAATGCACCAGCAATATTTAATTAGTGACTGAACCTCACAAAATAAATGTCCATGGGCATTTTTCATCCCAAAATTAAAAGGGAAATAAAAAATACATATCACGCTTACACACACTATATAGAGCTGGTAAGTCCCGCCCCTTCCGCTAATCCCCACTGGACCTCTTGGTTGAAAAATCGTCAATGCAAGTGAATGGGAGAAAATAATTATTTTCTGGTCCCGTTTGAATTTTGCCATGAATGTGAACATATGTTGTCTGTGAATTTTTTTATATAACTTTTCGTGTAAAGAATGCTACAATTTAGCGGTTAGAAGTTTGATACGGTTAGACTTTGTGTGAGAGCACTTTGTGGCCTACAACTCTTCGCTGCTTTCGACGCGTTTGAAACGTCACCACCACTAGCACACGGACACTAGCTCACGGATCCCGCTAAACATGGCTGTGTCTTTGGTGCACTTCACCGCCTTCTTTCAGGGAGAGGACAAAATCGTTGAGGTTGGCGAAAACCACGGGTAAGTCAACTTTATGGGGTGACGTCACATAGGCGACATGTAGTCTTTCTCGTTATGTCTTTTCCACAACTGCTAGCCGAAGAATCATACCATATACTGTCAAACAGACAACATATGTTCACATTCATGGCACAATTCAAACGGGACCAGAAAATAATTATTTTCTCTCATTCACTTGCATTGACGATTTTTCAACCTAGAGGTCCACTTGGGGTTTTACGGATGGGCTTACCAGCTCTATAGTACACACTACTGGTCAAAAGTTTGGAATAATTACGTTTTTTTTTTAAGTCATGCTCACAAAGGCTTTTTTTTTTTAAAAGCAAAATACAGTATGTAAGGGATAATGTAGAGCGAGGCGGTTGTTATAGCGAATACAACCCCGACAGGCTGATCGGGTCTTGAATCTTAATGGACACCCTGCAGCCAATCAGAATCGAGTATTCACCCAGACCATGGTATAATAAATATATAAACTATTTTTAAATTGAATTTCTAGGAAGAATGATTTACTACTGTTTAAAAGTTTGGGGTCAGTAAGAAATCAGTAATATTATTCAGCCAGGATGCATTCAATTTGTAAAATGTGCTAGACTAGTAAAGCCTTTTTATTGTTACTAAAAACATCTATTTCAAATAAAAGCAAGCACAACTGTTTTCAACACGGACAATAATCAGAAATGTTTCTTGAGCATCAAATCAGCATATTTCTGAAGGATCATGTGACACTGAAGACTGGAATAATGATGCTTAAAATCCAGCTTTGCATCACAGGAATAAATTACATTTTAAAATATGTTCCAAAATTCACAATACTACTGTTTTTACTGTATTTTTCAGTAAAAAAGTGTTTTGCCTTGGTGAGCATAATCTTTCCAAAACATTAAAAAAGAATCTTTATTCCAAACTTTTAACCTGTAGTTTGTGTACATGTTAATTGGTTGAAATATGACTCAGGGCATTTCTTTTACAACTAAATCTGCATTTCAGCTTCCATGAATCTACTTGAACCTGTCACGAGACTGAGGATAATGATATAATGCCGTCATTCCTCTCAAGCCACACAACTTTCAACACATTTTATTGCACTTGGACAGTTAGTTCCCATGTATAGTCTTAAATGCTTGGTCAGTAATGCTCTAAAATAAAAAAGTAAACAGTTGTTTATAAACTTTTTGTATTTTAACTCCAGTGGACCACTGTTTAAGCATCTCAGTCCACAAATGTCTTGGGTATTTATATGCTTATTTTAAAATAAAATATCTGTTTGGTACCAAATGTGTTGTCATTACTGACAGCAAATAGAAGCAGGGAATCACATATATTTATCTTATTTTTAACAGTGTACGAGTTGATGCGGCCATTTGTAACTTTCTTCTAATAGCGGCTGATGAATCTCTCGCACATTCACTGAAAGTAGCGTACTTTTGCACTACACCGATATTTGTATCTGAATAATGCGCAACTGCTCCATCACAAACATAGTCAGATGATTCTCAGTAAGCAACGCCCTGATGGATTTGAGTATAACGATTTAAACCAGTAATTTGTAATTAGTTTTGACTGATTAATAAGGCCTATTAAAGTTATGATTCAGGGAATAACACCTCATCAGTCATGCTGTATGTTTGTTTTTGCAATGCAACAGGCACGTCTATTTGTCTTTATTCTTTAGAAATGTGGTGAACATACCAGTACTGTACAGGAAACCAACTCCCAGCAGCCTACCAAACAAAACAGGTCATTACAGGCTATTATAGCAGCTTTATTTAAGAAATATTACACATTCTTAAAGTACATCAAATCTTCTCGATGAAGCTCTCCAGTCTTGCCATTGTGCTAGCGCAAATTAATGTGAGGAGAATTAAAACCTGACTTTGTTCTAAAATAAAAGCATGAAGGGATCTGAAAGAAAAGAAAGTGACAGTACAGTTACTAATGAATTAAAACAAAAAGGTAACTTTGTAGGGGTTCAGATAGTTTGGTATACGCAGCGTTCTACAACTCTTTGCTGAGGTGCCTCTCTCAGACCTTGACCTTTAAACCTCAAGCACCAAATCTTTCAATAACCTTTAATAACTTTCATATCAAGTGACATGAAAAGCCTGAGTAAAAAAGGAAGAATGAGGAAAGGCAGTTTTGGGAACAACTGCGAATGTAATGAGCTGAGGCACTATGGTAGTGAATTCTTGAGACAGTTTCGTGTGGCTGGCCATCTTCTGAATGTACCTACATTAAATCAAATAAAAAGTAGACAAAATACATTTAGAATATATTAGATTTCTTTTATGACATTTGAATTGCACCTCTATCTGTCTTTTTTCTTCTTTTGCGGGGAAGTGCGCATGAGAACACTTGATCGTTGCGAAGAGGCAGAAAAGTGCAAAAATACTTTCCTCATCTCATTCTCATCTTGAATGAAAAGATCTAAATGAGCGTTTGTAGCTGCTGCTCTCTGATTGGCTGTGCTGCATGTCAATCAAAAACGGTTGCTGAGGTGAGATCAAGTCAAATGTTATTCCTTCCACTCATTAAACTGAATCAAACACTTTTTTTTTTTTCCCTGGAACAAAACACAAGAGGGCTCCTAAATATAAACTGAATTTCAGTTAAACCTGTAGTAAACCAAAAAAACACATAGGCTTGTGTGCATTGACAGGAAGCTGAGAGCGGTGGTGCGGCTCAGGCCTTCATGAGCGCGCTGACCACAGCCCTGGCGTTGAGGCTGCGCAGATCGCTGTACGTCTGCCCGGTGCCCACAAACACGATGGGCTGACCCGTGATGTACGTCATGGAGATGGCAGCGCCCACCTACAGGAAACATGCAAAGTTCTTAACCAAGGTTCATTTCACAAGAACTTAAAACTAAAGAAGGATTCCAACAGTCGTACCTTATCATCGATGGTGTCGAACTTGGTCAGAACAATGCCATCGATAAGCCTGGGTTTGTCAGTCTTGGAATGATCAGCCAGGGCTTGATTAAATTTCACCTACAAAAATGCAGTAAACATCCATGTATTACAGACTGAAATATGTTATGAATGTCAGGACTGGTTTCTGACATCGACTTCCCACATTTAAGTAGATCCAATAGAAACAGAACATAGCATGTATCAGGATGACTTAAAAATGGGTGGGGCTTAGCAGCCCAGACGCTGTTTGTAATTTGTTGAATTATCCTACTTTTCCTTTTCCTTGTGTGTGTTCAATTTAATTCATTATTAAAGGCTATCAATATCATCATTATTTTTCATATATATATATATATATATATATATGTTGCCATGTGGAATCCTTAAGGTTTATTTATTTATTTGATCAAAAATACTATAAAAACAGCAATTTTTTACAATTGAACAATTATAATAGAATACTTTTTTTTTTAACATTTCCCATTTTTATTTAGTTAAACTAGATGTACTAAAATAGATCAAACTAAGACCAAACATTTCACAATAGGTTTCAGGTTTCTTTGATGAATAAAAAGTTCAAAAGAACAACATTTATTTAAAATAGAAATCTTTAGTAAGAGATGAAAAGTGACACTAAAGACTTATTATATTTAATGCGTCCTTGCTGAATAAAAGTATACATTTCTATAAAAAAATTCACTTTTTCAACGTAATAAAAGCAGCATAAGCATAATTAAAGTCATAACTGACTGAAATACTCCACCAGTGAGCTATTAACCCTTGCAGACCACTCTTTCAGAACCATCAAGCGCCCCCTAGTGCAAGACCACTTTTTGTCTCCCAGTTATTAACCAGAAACATACACTTTGAATAGAGTGCAGGTGTGACATCACTTTGTAGGCCAACCAGCAGCTGGTTCCCTCCAGAAAACCCCAATAGGATTTTCCCACAGGCTTTAGATTATCACTAAAAAACAAGCTCTGTGATCAACAAAAATTTATGATACTTGCATGTTTTGTCGATCAAGATAATTATCAAAGATGAACAACTTTTATGAATTTTGAAACCTAAATGCAGTTGCCAGAAGTAAAAAGCTAAATGTAGGCTATAAACGGACTACTAAACAGTCGCTCCACTTCAACGTCACCAAGCTTCCGACAACTCTTTCAGTTATCAAAAAACATTTTCCCAGAACATTAGAATAGTTTGTAAGAGCACAATTATAAGCATAACGAGGCTGTAAAAGCGGACTGAGTTTACCTGTTCAGCGCGATGACGTTTAATCTCCTCGACAGCCTCCCATTTAGCAAACGCCTTTTTCAAGACACTTAACACTTAAGACTTAAACATGAGTGTCTTGAACTTATTTATTTAACCAAAACCCCATTCATAAAACCCATTGACTTCAGGACGATGGAACCAGAAGTGCTAAAATGCAAACTCGCTTCCGCGTTTTGGCCTACAAAGTGACGTCATCCCTGCACCACTCTATACAACACTAAAGCAGTGCCATCTATAGACTATATCTTGCATTACACCTACCAGCTGATCCACAGCCTCATTGCCCACCAGTGCTTCTCCCACAAACAAGACCAGGTCCGGGGTGTTGACCGCGATCAGCTTCGCCAGAGCCGTCATCAGAGGAGCGTTATCCTGCATACGGCCAGCTGTGTCGATCAACACCACTTCAAAACCCTGGTTACGAGCTGGAGAAAGAGAGATGCGTTAACCAATGAGTCCTTGGGAAAGTTTCGTTTCTTTCATTAAAATCACGTGGATTTTACCAAAGGCAATGGCTTCCATGGCGATCCCGGCCGCGTCCTTGCCGTAACCCTTCTCGAAGAGCTGTACGGCGGGGCGTCCCGCGTGTTTCTCCGGCGGGTGCAGAGCGTTCAGACGCCGCTGGTGAGTCCTCAGCTGCTCCACCGCACCCGCGCGGAACGTGTCACACGCGGCGATGAGCACCGAGAAGCCGTTCTCAATCAGCCAATAAGAGATCTGTACAAGAAGAAAAAGGCACATGACCTTAATATGCTGACTTGCTGTTCAAGAAACATTTATTATCATTAGCAATATTGAAAACAGTTTTTGCTGCTTAATGTTTTTGCGGAAATTGTGATGCACTAAAAAAAAAAAAAAACTTTTACTCAGCAAGGATGCATTAAACTGATCAAGTGGCAGTAAAGACAAAATACTCTTTAAAATAAATTCTGTTCATCAAACATTCTATTTATTAAAGAATCCTGAAAAAGAAAAATCTGGTTTCTACAAAAATATTAAGCTGTTATTTTATTATTAATAATATAGATTTTCACAGTAACACTTTACAATAAGGTTCGTTAGATAACATTAGTTAATGTATTAACTAAGATGAACTAACAATGATCAATACATTTGTTACAGTATTTATTAATATTTGTTAATGTTAGTTAATAAATACAGTTGTTCATTGTTTGTTCATGATAGTACAAAGTGGGTTAATAAATGCTGTAGAAGTATCGTTCATTCTGAGTTCATGTTAACTAATGTAGTTAACTAATGAAACCTTATTGTAAAGTTTTACCATTTTTGTTAATATAAATATTGTTTCGACTTTAAAAATATCATTAATAAGTGAACACCGATAATAATTGAGCAGCAAATCAGCATATTAGAATGATTTCTGAAGGATCATGTGAGACTGAAGACTGGAGTGATGATAATGCTGATAAATTCAGCTTTAATGATAAAATTAATAATAATTTGTTACATTTAAATAGCGCTTTTCTCGACACAAATCGCTTTACATATGGAAGGGGGGAATCTCCTCGAACACAGCAGAACGCCACCACACACCAGCTTTGATCACAGGAATAAATTGCAATTTAAAATGTATTCAAATAGAAATAGTTTTTTTTTCCAATTGTAATTACATTTCTATTTTTGCTGTTTTTTTTTTTTTTTATCAAATAATTGCAGCCTTGGTGAGCAGAAGAGACTAAGAGATTAAGAAATCTTAGTGTATTCGTTTCTCGGGCATGCAAACCGCACACACTTATTATTTTTTTAACTTCACCTTGGCGAGGTTGGTGGACTTGCCGACGCCGTTGACCCCGCAGAAGGTGATGACGAAGGGTTTGCGCTGAGATCGAGCGTCCAGCACGTCCCTCAGGATGTCCACACGCCGCTTGGGCTGCAGGATCTGCACCAGGGAGTCCTGTAGAGCCTGCTTTACTGTAGAGGCCACAGCTGGACAGGAGAACACAGGAACATTTACAAGAGCAGAGACATGCACTCGATGCGCTGGCGTGAGAACGTGCACATGTCTGTGGGAAGGCTCTTGTTTGCAAGGGCTGTTCAGCAGGTGTGTGTGTGTGTGTGTGTGTGTGTTGTACTCACTGGTGAAAGTGCCCATGACTTTGCCTTCCAGTTTCTTGGCCACAGACTCACAGAGCTGGGAGGAGATTTCAGCTGCTACATTCTTGGCTAGAAGAACGAGAGACAAAATTCAAATTGCAGCTAGCTTGATCCAGTTATTAATGTAGGCTGGGTTATACTTCAGTTTAAGGTGTCCTTGTTACAGACTCAGTAATTATACACATGTACTTGCTTAAGAGTTAGGCTTTGGTTTAGGGTTAGTTGCATGTAATTATGCATAATTTACTGTTATTATACATGCAATTTTGTTTAACCGCAAGAGCGCCAAATGTTACATAGTGCACCTTTAAATTATTTATTTTAACTACATTTTTATTACGCTTTTATTCAACCTGTTACTGTACTGTTCAATGTATCATTTTTTAATAAGATTTATTTAAATCAAATGTTTAAATCAAACATTTAAACAAATGTTATTTATTTTACATTAAACAAATTTTACAATTTAACATTTTTTATTATGCTTTATTTACTTGTATCAATATCTATTTATATTAATTTTTTATTAATTTAAATTTGTTTTTATTAAAATTGACATTTTTTCCTACTTTTTCAACCTATATTCTACCTGTACTTGTAGATGTATTATTTATTTATATCAATTATTATTGATTTTAATCTTTTTTATTAATTTAATCTATTTATTTATACCCATTTTTTCACTTTTTTCTACATATAGCTCTGTATTGTTGGATGTATTTATTAATATACATTTTTATTTTTTATTTATTTAATACATATTTATATTTAACTCAAATTCTTATTTACTTTAATTTTTATTATACTTTCTCTACTTATAGTATAGTTTTTTGGATATATTTACATATCAATATCTATTTTTGTTATTTAAAGATTTTTTTATTATATCAAATTTATTTACTTCAATCATATTTTTATCACAATTTTTTCTGCCCTTTTCAACCTATATTACCTGTATTTTTATTTCCTTCTTCCTACTTTTCCCTTTTATTTAATTTAATCCTTTTATTTGCATTTATTCTAGTTATTAAAATTTTTACACTGTTTTTCTGTAAACTTTTACACGAATTCCCTAGCACACCTTCATGTAATTAAATATATTAGTAGAAATTTAACTAGAAATATGTACAGTCAAAATCAAAATGTCTCATTCATTGCAATGACTTTTCCAGGCCTGGAAAACACCAATCTAAAAAAATCCTCAATATTTCCAGTTTGTCCATGACTGAAGGAACCCTGTAACAATTTCATTAAAAACAAAAATTGTAAACAAGTGTATTGAATGAGGTGCCATGGAGCAAGAGCGACGTCATACCAATAAGGTGGTCTCTCATCTTGTCCAGAACTGGCTCCATGTCCTCCTGAGTCAGATTCTTAGATCCCACCAGGCCTTTCAGCATCCCAAACATTCCCCCAAAACCACCCTTTTTAGCTCTGCAGAGAAACAAGCAGATTCAAGATTCAAACCAAGACTCATTCAGCAGCAGCAGCGAGTTCAGATGAAGAAAATCAATGTTGAAAGAACAGAATCGAGATTTTAAAATGTTACCCTTTCTTGTTAGTGTCTGGAACCACAACTCTCTCCTCCTCCACTTCTTCATCCTCATCATCCTCATCTGAGGACTCATAATCGACACCTCTCAGGTCACCTTTCATTGAATCCACCTGGATCAGCTGAGAGGAACACAGACAATGTCATCTGCAAATCAATTAAAAGTGTTAAACAACCCTATAAACGAAACTTTTGGCAGCCTATAAAGGGATAGTTCAGACGGAGCGGAACGTGGATAATTAAGTATACCCGGGTCTTCCTAGCATTGTTCGGGGAGCAGACACACTCTGTCGGTTTAAATGACTAAAAACGCATCTCTTTAACCTGGCATACACATTATAAATTTCTATAATTCAGAAATTTCAGGCTGCATAAATTAGGTCAACCGGAACCGGGAACACTTCCCAGAACACGTGATGTACTCAATGCATCAAAAGAAGAATGGCGTCTACGCTAATTTTAGTCTCTGTTTATCCCGAGGTTTACTGTAGTCAGCCGGATCCGGGCTGTACACGACGACAACACAGCCCTGAAGTGTCAGCACCGTGTCAACTAGACTCTCCCCTGAGATGACCTCATCGACACGGCAAAAATTTTCACAACACAGATCAACGGAAATGACTAAAACCGCTGTATTATGCATGCCAGACAAGTAATTGGCAATGTCACTTTGTAAAGAAAGACTACGCACACATATGCATTCAAACACGCATGCCTATAGACTAAACACGTAATGCATGTGCATGCTGTCACTGTTTTCAGATTCACGTTTCTGAAGTTTACGTGGAGATGAAACCCGTTTTCAAAAACTTGCACTTTGAAACCTACTTCAAAGTTTGTGCTCTCAGGCCACCAAAACGCCGCTGTCGTGTAAATGAACAGCCAGAAGGCATTAAAAGTTTTCTGTTTTCAGTTGAATCATGTAAGCGGCACCCAAGTTAATTTTTACAACGGAAATTAATCGATCCAAGACTTACTTAAGCTAGACAATGGCTTTCTTCAGATGCTGTACAACCAAAACAATCTGTGTTGTATTAATTTCCTATTATCACTGTAAAGCTGCTTTGAAACAATCTGTATTGTAAAAAGCTCTATATAAATGAAGGTAACTTAAATCTGGACTGCTCACCGGTTCAGCTGAGGCCTCATGGTCTTGTGTCTGCGCGTCACTGTAGTTGTTGCCATTGCTTCCACTGTAGTCCAGCTCTCCAGCGTTCCTCCCACCCATATCCCACACCCGGTTTGCCTTTCCCTTTGGCTTCTGGGGTTTAGGGGACTTACTGTGAAATACAACAGCAATAAAAACTTTAAACATCAGGAGAGTTTATTAAGGAAGCTTGTTTCCGCCATGAAATAAAACAATTTAAAGATAATTTTGACTTTTTCATCTTACAATTCTGACTTTTTTCCCCTCAGAATTGTGACATATAAAGTCACAATTGCAAGTTGTAAAGTCCAATTCTGAAGAGTCCAAAGCCCATTTCTGCACTGCCTTTATCCTCAAACTTGCGACTTTTTATCTCACAGTTCTGCAGAATAGCGACATGTAAATTCGCAATTGCGAGAAAAAAAGTCAGAATTGTGAGATGAAAAAGTCGCAATTACCTTTTTATTGTTTATTCTGTGGCGGAAACAAGCTTCCATAGTTTATTATAACCTTCGGTTGTCAAAGTAATCAGATGGAATAATGTAGTCTAGAACTCAACTCGAGGGTTAAAGTGGAAGTCATTTAGTGATCTGTGATCAAAAGTGGCTTCACCTGCAATGCATTTTCACACAGTTCATAATGTCTCCCACCTGGTGGTCTTGTCTGGTTTTCCGCCACCCAACTGCTTGCTGATGAACTTGGCACGGTTCCTCTCAATAATCTCCTCTGCGGTCAGCCCATCGCTTCCATTCTCCACAGTCTTCTTAGAGACCGTCTGTGAAGCAGCTTTAGTCTGATCTCCTCCTGAGACGCCTGAGAATAGATGAACAAGAATGAAACGGTCACACTAACAAACGTATAAGCACTGAAAGCGCCACTTACTCATCTTTCACATTTCTCACCTTCCTTTTTGGCATTTTTACTTTTCTTGCCTCCTTGCTCCTTGCTTTTGTCTCCATCCTTTGTCTCAATCATAGACTTCACAGTTTTCTGGGATTTCTGGGACTCCTTGAAATTCTTCATAGGGGCGGGGCCCTTGGCTTTGCTGCGGTCCTCCGCCTCCCTGCAAAAATTGTAATTGTAATCTTTTATTTAAACAAGTAGTACGGTAGTCTCTTCTGGTTACCAAGGCTACATTTATCTGATCAAAAATACATTAAAAAAAACAGCAACATTGTGACAATTTAAAATAACTAAAGTAAGCATATTTTAAAATATCATTTATTCCTGAGATGCAAAGCTACATTTTCAGTGTCTTTAAATGTCACATGATCCTTCAGAAATCATTCTAATATGATGATTTGGTGCATCAAGAAGCATTTCTTATTATTTTCAATGTCGAAAACAGTTATGCTGCTTCATATTTTTGTGGAAACCATGATACATTTTTTTAAAAGATTGTTTGATGAAAGTTCAAAAGAACATTTATTTGAAATACAAATCCTAATCAATTGAATGCGTCTTTGCGGAATAAAAACATTAGAACATATATTTTTTTTATAGGTGCAGCTCTTTAAGTGACAGCAGCCTAACAAACCTGCTACAGTCTCTGTTTAAATGTTAATCAAACAACAATCGCTGCTTGACCGAATAACTTTTGCAACTTTAATAAGGATTAATCAATATTTAATTTATACAGTGAAGACTATGCAGCGCTGTTTTACATTTGATTATTCATTTTCTCTACCAGAAAATTAGAAAAACATGAAAAGCAGTGTTTATTTAATTTGTATGTTTGTTCTACTGTATTTGTGCTATTGCTTGTAATTTGATTATATGTTCCTATTGTATTATTGCTAGTTTATTTGTCTTTAACAATATTTGAAATTGATAGGAGTTAGGCTGACACAACCTTATTTATTAAGGTTATGGGTCAATAACAACGAAGACGATAACTAGGCCTATTTTATTTAGGCTATTTATTATTTTTTTGTGGTGGGGCCAGTGGAAATCTTGGCAGGGCAAGTAAAAATGATTAGCGTTGAGCCCTGTATACCTGAAAAAATTATTTTGACCCAAAGGTTTACTCTTAAGTGTGTGAAATTAGTTTTGCAGACAAAAACAAACATAAAAGGTCTTTTCTCACCGTAGAAGATTGTGGAAGTCCTCTCCAAACTCAAAATTATTGAGCAGAAACTTTAGGGCACCTCTCTGCTCCAGCTCATTCTTGTATCGATCTCTGAAGTGAAGCTGGACATCATCTATGAACTTATCCACGTACGTCAGCGTCAGGATCTTTTGAAAACCCACCTGGGACACCAGAAGCACACGATCAGGCATTTGGACGGTTGAGCCATGGGACATTGAACTTTATTTGCACTGAAAAGGGAAAATAAAACTCACCACAAACACAAGCTCAAACTCATTGTCCAGCTTGTATTTAAGATTGAGGGCATTGTGGTTGAAAGAGTTATTCCCAGTCCTCTCCTGCAAACAGAAAGCAAAAAAACACATTAAAATTCTAATGTCTTTTTCAAATATTGCCTTTCATGCGATGTGCAATAAGGGTATCTGTGAATGTAAACGGTCTAGAAAGTTGTAAAGTCAAAAGTGCAGCATAAATAAAGTTACTGTCTCCCAAAAGAAAGAATCGACTCTGAACCGTCTACACGAGTCGTCAGGAATTCGTGTCTCATTTCCGTGCCCTGCATACGTAACGCGGTACAGTTACAGTTGCAACATCTCATAACGTACGTTAAATAAACTGAGTAGCATATCAATAAGAAACGTCCTGCTCAAGTCATCTTTGCGATGGCGGTTCGGGTTGGTTAACTAGTTCTTCCGATGTTTCATCATCAGACTCACGATCGGCTGGATATGTTAAAATCTATGCAATATCACCGTCTTTACAGTGTTTACAATCGCTGAGCTTTAAGAAGCCTCCGGAGCTGAAATTCAGTTATGGTAATATAGGCATAGATTGGTAGACCAATCACAACAGACCAATCTGACCAATCAGAGCAGAGTAAGCTCTCGGAAAGGAGGGGTTTAGAGAGACCGAATCTTCGGACGAGTCATTTGAGAATCATTGAAAAATGTAAATATAAAATGAAAGTGTTTTTTCACCTTTGATGCAAGTAAACCGGTTGTAGGAGACCTCCAAAACAAAATTAAGAACCTTTCATAGGATAATATGGTCACTTAACATACAACTTGTTATAATAACTCTGATAACCTTTAATCAAGTTAACTGTTGGATGGAGCGGAGAAGAATGGACAGACCAAAATAATCCTTTAAAGGGATGGAGAGTGATACAAACACTTGGTTTGTTTTCATGCTAGGTTAATTTTAAATTAGATAATAGTAACATTCATGGAAAGAGGCTTTTAATGTTATATTTTGATTTTTTATTCTACTTTGAGTTAGCAGCTACTGTTGCATAATCATAAACTTTGACAAAAACAATTTGATAATAATGATAAAGTACTTATAAGAGTAAATAAATAAAAGCCCTCTCTGTCTGGGTTTGTATATCGCAACAAAGATTACAACCTTTTCAAGCAAAAAGACAAACGAAATTAGATGGTTACAATACATTCAATTCTAAAATTAACCAAAGTGTATTATATTAACTAGTAGGTTTTACACCATATAAGATTCCTACAAGTAATTTAATTTCTTTAAAGAATTCACATGTATCATTTTTCTAGAAAATAAAAAGTTACTATTCACAATTATGAATGTATACAAGGAGCAAGAGTACTAAAAGAATTATAATCGAAACATTAAAGGTGTCTATATTCATCTCTCCATTTGTCCAAGCTGGCACGTGCTGTATTACGCAACGCATTAGACTGTCCAACACGTACAGTCCAAAACTGAGATTCAGAAACCACCCAATGCTTCATCTGTAGGTCAATATTCGTGCTCTTTTACATCATCCAACACAGTTCCCATAGTAACCTGCCTACATTACACCCTCACAGCCTAACTAGCCCATGTGTTAGCTGGGCTAAGCTGGCGATATCTCCCCTGCCTATCTATATAACGTTAGTGAATTCAGCAATAATCCACAGCAGGCCGAGCAGGGGCTTTACCTGGAGGATGACGGAGCGGATGAGAGCGTTGACAGGCCCGGTAAAGGATTCAGAGACTCCGGCCCCCTGGAAACACCACAATACGATTCCCCCTTTACTGAAGATGGCGAAGAAGTCCAGCATCTTTGCCAAACACGAAACAACCTAATTCTAGGTTAGGACAGAACAAACAGCGTTCAACAAAAACGAAATAGGTGTAAAAAAATAAATAAGTACTCCAAAGTTGCCCTGCGCTTGAGTTACTGTGCGCACGCAGTGCTGCCCGCCGTGAGAATCTACACTCAACTCACGATCAGACACGTCAGTGGCATAATGCGGAAATGATGTAACTTCCGCCTCATATGACTATGCCTTGAAGTATTTGGCTTTTTTTTTTTTTTTTTTTTGCGATTTTCTTTTAAGTATGAGGATGTACTATTTTTTTTTATTTTTTTTTTATGATAAAAGTTTGGAAAACGAGGCATACATTATTAATCTTGTGATTATAATGTACAGCACTTAGCAATCAGTAACATTGTTTTCTCTGAGGTGCTTAAGGAATTATAAAATAGTAATATAATATAATACAATACAATATATATATAATATAGTTATATAACTATATATAGTTATCATGTAGTATTTTTATATGTATGTATGTAATTGTTGTTAATGCATTTATTAAAAAAATCAGGGCTTGAAGTTGCATTTGAAGTTGTTTTTACATTTTATAGAACTCCAAAATACAGATTTGTGTAATTAATAAATTAATTACTCTTTTAATAAAACATTTTATTTATACATTTTTATACAAGTTTTTTTCCCTAAAAAAAAAACAAAAAAACTCTAGGTGCGTACGTCTAAAAGTACATTTTACTAATACACTAATACTTTTGTTTTTGTATCAATATTTACATATTATACGAACGATCGTATTTTCACATTTCTGTGAGAGTTTGCAAATGGTCTTCAAAAGCGTTTGTCTCAAGGGACCTTTATTTTTGATTGGAAGTGACTCAGTGTCAGCTTTATACAGTCTCATGACTGGTACATCTAATAGCCATCAGGATTTACTGTATTCAATATTGATAATGTACACAAGAATGAAGGAAAAATGCTATGAGATTCAACTGACGTGGATTCCTGCTCATATTGGCATTGTGGGTAATGAGAGAGTGGACAAGTTAGCTAAACAAGCTGTTAAAAAAGAGAATATTGAAGTAAATATTAAGTTGTCAAAGTCTGAAGGAAAAAGTGTAATATGGAAAGAAGCCATTAGAGAATGGCAACATCAGTGGGACAGGGAAACTAAAGGGAGACATTTGTATGCTATTCAAAATAAAGTAGGGGTTGTGAAGAACAGGGGAGGGAATAGAAAAGAAGAAATAGTTATGACAAGATTAAGGATAGGTCATAGTAATTTGAATAGCACACTACACATTATAAGGAAGCATCCAACTGGTTTTTGTGGTTGTTGTCAGGTTGCAGAAACTATAGAGCATGTGTTGTTGAGTTGTAGACAATATAAAGAACAGAGGAAAAATATGATAGAAGAGTTAGGAAAAGTTGGAATAATAGGGACAGGAGTGAGGGAAATACTGCAAAGTGGGGAGAATGAACAAAGCAGAGGAAATATTTTCTTTTTTTTATCAAGAACAGGTCTGATGAGAAGAATATAATGTAAATGGACATGAAAGGAAAATAATCCGGAAGATGGCGGTAGTGCAACATTAATGGATGCAAGCTGCCGATAAACCCTAAAGAAGAAGAAGAAGAAGAAGACCTTTATTTTTCAGAAACATCACTTCCGCCTGGTCTTTAATGTCTGGTTTCTGTTTTCCCTCTGCTAAGTTGGCAAGATGGCGTCGGAACCGAACAAGACAGAAATTCTAACCATTTTTAAACGTTTGCGCTCTATACCTACAAACAAGGTAACACGCGAGGTCTTATTAAAACCTACCTAAGACTGTTTTCATTATCGTTATAACTTATTCAGAAACATCCTTATGTGTGTTTCATGTGGGATTACGTGTCATTTGCTAGTCGCTAAGCCGGTGCTGATGGGGCCTGAGTGCCGTCTAACACATATATGTTTACTATCAACATCACATCTCAAAAACAGACCAGTACTAAACTATCAAGCAATAATTACTTCGTATAAACGAGCTATTATGACTAAATCAGCTGTCTTAAAAAGAAATCAGATGATTGCAGGTTTACCTGCTCCATCTGTGATGTGAGAATGACGCAGTGGCGATGGAAAATTACTCATCCTGTTAAAATGTGCCTCAAAATCCACGGAGTGTTCTGTCTGTACTGTCCCATAGATGCATCAAACTCATTCATGTGGTAAAATCTGTATATTGGGGCATGGAAGCGGGAATTATTGTACGATCAGATCTTTTAAATTGACATAATGTTTGTTATTGACTTAAAATTGAACGGTTTGGTGAAGTTTTTGTACATTCCTTTTATATTCTCGATTTTCCGAATGTACACATTACTGAGTTTTTATGAACATGTGGTTTGTGAACCATATGTTGGAACTCTTTGTCACTTACAGTCAGTTCAAACAGGTTTATTTATGAAACGGTTTTTAAGTAAATGTTTTGTTTTGTGTCTAGGCATGCTTTGACTGCTCCGCTAAGAACCCGAGCTGGGCCAGTATTACATATGGAGTGTTTCTGTGCATTGACTGTTCTGGGATCCATCGCTCCTTGGGAGTACACTTGAGCTTTATCAGGTCGGTCTGACTCTCTATTGTCTTTCTCTTTAATTATATTATGCTGTCATGCAAATGTCTGTTAAAGTTTTTAGTCATCTGTGGCGTTCCACAATGCCACATTCATTTGTTATAACGAGGCAAGAGTTGAGGTGTATTGTCTTTTCAGATCCACAGAGCTGGATAACAACTGGAGCTGGTTTCAGCTGAGATGTATGCAGGTTGGAGGAAATGCCAATGCGGTTAGTTCTTAATTTTCCTATCCTATAATATGCATTGCATCAGTTCTTCCTTTAAAACTTAGCCTCTTAATTCAGCTATTTGCATGAGGCAATACGGTAGTTTTCTTTGTGCACAGATGGGGTTTTTCCGCCAACATGGCTGTACCACTAATGACACCAATGCGAAGTATAACAGTCGTGCGGCTCAGATGTACAGAGAGAAGATTCGACAGCTGGCCAACGCTGCGCTCTCCAAGTATGGCACTGAGGTGTGTATACAAACCTCATTCTGTTCCAGCGTTATCACTGCCTAGAAAGTGAACTATGCTCCTTGGGTTTGTTGTCAGCATTCATTATTAAAAGATGTTGTACTGTCATGCTGTTTACATGCTCTAAAGGCAGGGCCTGCCATTCAGCTTCGCTTCAAGACCCAGATTTTACAGAAGACATTTTATGGCAAACCCAACACTATACTAAATGAAATCGTTCTTTAATAAAATTAACAAAAATGAAACAAAATATATATCGAAATTTATTAAAAGAAACTTTATTGATATTACAACAGGCACTAAATGCCATTAATTCACAGAACTGCACATATTGTGCATATCATCACAAACCATGTTTTATCTCTGTTGCAAGTCAAGTCACCTTTATTTATACAGCGCTTTATACAATACAGATCGTTTCAAAGCGGCTTTACAGTGATGAAAGGGAAATGGTGCATTTCAGCTGTTGTTCAGCGGAAGTCAGTTCAGCGTTGATTCTCTTCCGTTGTAAAGATCACCAATTATTAAATGAGTTTGTTTTATCTAAAGCAGTTTGCAAATAATGATGTCATCGTCCAGCTCAGTTCAGTGAACTTATTTAATGTAGTCTGGGTTGTGTATTCTTTTTCATGGAAGAGTTTGATTGAATGCATGCTTTTTGTTGTCAACAACAAATGTCAAGCATTTTCTTCTTGGACAAGTGTATCCCAATTATTTATTGTTTATTTACTGACTTTATGGTTAATTCCCCAACACACACACACACACTTACTGTGAATCTATAATAACAGATGTGCAACCTAATAATAATTGCTAACCACATATTCTAAAAATGTTGGATTATTTTATATTATATATATTTTTTTACTTTATATATTTTAATAGTTCTATGTTGCTGTTTAGTTATGTAAAGCAAAAAGAGATTTGGATTTCACTTTTTTTTTTTTATATGCAGCTGTGGTGATATTGAATAAACTTTGAACTTGAGTCACTGAACAAACTCCACGTTCCAGCAGTATTCGTTAGCTTTATCTTCCCAGACTCACCTGACATCCAGTTTATCTGGAGAGCTGCATTCAGAACTTTTATTCTGCTTTCTGACCCCCCTTTTTTTCCCATCGTCCAGCTGTGGATTGACAGCTCAGGCTGTGCTCAGCCATCACCTGTGGAGAAGAGAGAGACTGACTTCTTCGATGAGCTCACACAGGTAGGACACACAGGCTGCATCTGAAATCACATACTCTCTTGAATAGGTACTAGGTCTTACTTTGCGACCACTAAAAAAGTATGTTCTATATAGTATAATGTGTAGTATGAATGTAAGCCAGATTTACTACATTCGCCATGTTGTCATTATCACGTGACCTACCAGCGTCAGTTTGCGAGCCAGCGCCAGTCAGTTATGTCTCTTCACTGCCATTCATAAATCCTCTCCCCCGTGGCCTTATGGGATATTAAAGTGTCCATCGTATGCACACTTCAGAATATTGGCGGAAGTAGAAGGTCATACTCTTTTGCCTACTCTTTTATAAGTTCTACATTCTTGTCGCATTTCGGATTCAGGTATAGAATTGTGCATTTTGACTAATAAATGCTGAGTTATGTCTTAAGGAACACTTTTATTTGTATTTATTTTACAAAAGTTTTACTAAACTTTTAGCTGAACAGTGCATCAGGAGGGATCATGTTTTTTGTTTGTTTTTTTGTGCGCCAGAAACGGGATTCCCTCAGTCTTGGAAACCTGAAAATATCATGGAATTTTGTTAATTATAATTGTGAGAGTCAAGAAAATAAATGAAATATTTTAATTTAAAGTTTTTCTGGTTCTCTAAAATATTTAATCAGTAATTGCATTTTGTGAGTGAAAAGATCTTTTAAATTCCTTATTCTGTTATTGGGAACGACTGAAAATGGTTTCAAAAGTTACGCTCTCTCTTTAAGATTGTGCTCATGCAGATATGCCATTATGACTTGATATGTAATATTTAATAATTGTGTTTTCTTACCTGTAGCCTGCCAACAGTTGGGACATGGCGTCCCCATCCCTAACAGATCTGAATGGAGCTGTTACTGTTAGCCCTCAACTGGAGCAGAGCAGTCCTAAGAGTTCAGAGACTACCAGCACTTGTGAGTGTAGTGCATTACACACCATTAATACATCATTGTCATTACTTTTACATGTAAACATTTCTTGTCCATGTGATCCAGTGCCTGAAGAGGGTCCTAGCATTGAAGGACTGAGCACTAGTCCTAAAGCCACAATAGGTGAGTGTTTGCTGGTTTGTGTGTGTGTGTGTGTGTGTGTGTGTTAGTGCTCTGGCAGAATGTACATTATCATCAGAACATCCCCATGTGTCTATTTCTCCCTTCACCACCCAATTCCCCATTATTATTTTCAAAGTGTTTTTTTTGAGATACTATCATCACCACACTTTAATGAATCCTATCAGCAAGTCAAGCTCCAGGACCTGGTTGTGACCAGTATATCAACCTTTTTATGGACAACTGACAGCAAATAATGAAATGAAAAGCAAAAAAGTGCTATCATGGTACTAAAACACCATATTTTATAAACATTACAATGACTAACTCATGACTATGTATGTACTTAAGTCTTTTTAAAATCATATCTATGTGTAATAGCAAGCCAGTAAATGTAGTTCTGCGACATTTATTGCAAATGAATTCAGAGCCTGCTGTCCTGTCTGTTCTGTTAATGTAGAGATTGAGAACTCAATGAGATTGGCGTCTGAAGAGTGTCAAAGTCCTGAAGGTGATTTGAATGATTTTGAAATGCCTATTGGCTGATCAGAAAGTAGCAGCATGGTTCTGCGCTTGACTGACACTTAATTTGAGTGTGTGTGCCGCTTTGGCTCCACCCCTTCCTCGCAAAGCTGCTCCTATTTAAAAATTGTCTTTACTGCTTATTAAAAAAAATTATTCTTACTGCTTCAAATCTATTCAGGGTGTCATCAGGGACAGTGTATATATTGCACTGACAATTGTTGGCTGGGATTTAATTTATTTTATTTGAAATTGAGATATTCAGTGCTAATCAACATTATGAAACAAATGCTGTTGATTGAGCTTAAAGTATTCTTCAACCATCTATTGTTGTAGCCATCCACTTATTGTTGTCATTTATTTTTTGAATGTGGCCCTAATTCTGTTATTGCCCCGAATTAGTTAAAACGAAATTCAAGGATATATAGGAAAATATGGCTGCTCGCATACAGTACAAACATACTGTGATGATGAAAAAAAATTACGTCACATGCGCTGTAAATATACCTTAGTGGACACATAAAACCTGAAGTAAACTTTGGGCTTCACTTGCATCTTGAACATTACTTTGTATTGATCATTTTAAAGGTAGGGTTGGCGATTTTTGGAGAGGCTTGCAATAGCGAGCTAGCTTTGAAAGCATAAGATCCCAACCTCCTTTCAGAGCGTCTTCAAAGCCACACCTCCTCCAAAACACATGAAAGCATTCAGTAGGGAGCAAACAAAAGCCTCACAAGAGACTGCATTAAACTACCTCATGTCTCAAAGCACATACCATTACAATAATAATGAACATATACACTGACCTGTACCACCTGACTGCTGCAGTTTCATCTCACCGTTGATAGTGTTGCCATTGAAACGCACAAACAACCTCGAGTATAACGTTACAGGTTTCCAACTCTTTCAAATTACAGTAGTTATATTGTGTACGCTGCATAAGCTCGTTGTTTTGGTTCAGGAGGAACTGTAAAAGACGACTGACTTTCGGTTGCGGTGCTCAGTGACTAACGTCTGTCTAATTCTGCATAGCATGAAGCACGCTGCTGACGTATGATGTCTGAGCGAACAGAGTGCGCAAGGGTATGTAAAAACATACGTTGACAGGCAGGTAGGACATCCTGTCGTAGCCCTCGGAACGAGATCTATGATTGGACCAACATTTTATGGTCCAACGCCTTCCACAGATGATACATTTAGACCACTTAACTTAGTGATTGCTATCGGGATGTGAAGAGACTTTCACGCAGCATAACAAAAAATTTTTTTTGAAGCAAATCACCTACCCTGCCTTAAGGAGTCAACTTGAAAAATTGCCAGAACGTGACATCCCTAGTAATTGAATGTAAAAGCAGAACTAACTTGCATGCTATAAAACTATTATTATTCACAAAGTATTTGTCAATTTGTATTCCTAGGGTGCGGCAAATTGTCACTGGAACGCTTTTTGTCCAAAGAATTGTCCTCAAGTGTTTTTAACTGGCTGAAAATGACAGGCACTCCTCTGAAAACGCCTAGCTGCGGGCGATTGAGAGCATTTGTACACTTTGCTGGCACGGCGTTTTTTCAGTTGAGACGCTTTGGTTGCGGTTATACGCAATATCCGTGGAAGTGTTACTAGTATCTGATTTCACAGATAGTTTGCTTCTGAATACATTGTATGTATATTCTGAGACCAGCAATATTAATTTCTCCTCCATTACGCCATTGTTGTAGCCTGACGTCGTCATACTCAGATTCTAGTCAGGAAGTGAGTCTGATACTGGTCCATTGAGCTTTGATTATGGGGCGTGTTTCAACCAAACCAGGAAAGAAAATGCCTCTGCACTCAATTGGATAGACCTACAACCAATCAGAGCAACGTAGTAAGTTTTCATTCATGTTTCCGATCGACAAATGCCTTGATCACGGTTCTCTGTTCCTCTTTTAAAATTAATGCGCTGTCGATATCTTCTATAACAGACGCGATGGCGGAATCTACACATGATGTTTTATAAACAAAGTTCGGCAGGAGCACGTTCACATAATCAATCCAATCAACTTGTCATCAAACACAATGTCTACCCTATCAGCATGAGAGGAAGCACATATTTATTCACTCTGTCAACTCACCTAACATTCCTTGACAGTTTTCAGCATCCCTCCACTCACTCTCAGCTTGTCCTTCCACAGTCAGGAATACGGGGGGAGTACTTTGGGTTCGGGCCGAATACCGAGCCCGAGCCTCTCCTCAGACAGCATGCCAAATATGCATTTATTCTATCTGACTTATTTGTAAGCGTGAACTCGTGAAATCTCAATTCTCCAGCGGCAGTCATTTGAATTCAACCCAAGCACTCGTTGATGATGTGGATGATTACGTTACCGTTGCTCATCTGTCCATCATCGTATAAAGCCCGCCCCTGACAATTTGATTGGTCCGAACAATTTTTGTTCGGGCATAATAGCTCCTCAATGGATCGAGTCCAGACCGAACTTCCCGGCCTAAAAATCTTTGTGGGCGGGGCTAAGTTTGCCTGGCATCCAGGCTACCATTGTTGTGCTTGTTGTTGTCATTGTTGATGCAGGATGTGACAATTGGTCAGTGTGGTTTTTGTCCCGCCCCTCTTCCACAGTGATGAGTTCTGCATTTTACCCAAAGTTGAACATTTTTCAACTCTCAGTGACCATAATAAAACGCTAAGTGCGCAGCTGCCTCTGCCTCGTCACGCTGCTGCCATTTTAAAATATGTGGCTCTCAAATGAAAACATTTCAAATATATACTGTCCTTAAAGGGGGGGTGAAATGCTAATTTTCACTCAATCTCCTGTTAATCTTGAGTACCTATAGAGTAATATTGCATCCTTCATATCTCCAAAAAGTCTTTTGTTTTATTATATTTTTAATTGAAAGATTGACTGTACCGAGTCTTTCCGGAAAAAAACGAGTGGCTGGGGGCGGGCCGTGTGGGCGAAGCTAAAGCTGTGCTAACGCGCTGAGCTAGTAACAACACACAGAGGCATTTGTTCAACAGTTTTACTCACCGTTCCAACGCACGACCGCGAACCTTTATCATTGTGACTGCTCGATCCTTAAGCATTAGACGATCTGCAAATCCGGCGATCTGGGCTTTGTTTATAAAACAATCATCGTCGAAATGCAGGGAACAACAGTCTTACACAACTCCGTTTATGCTCAGGAAAACAAACTCCATCCACTGGTCCCTTAATGCTGTTTTTGTTGGTAATTTGTGCAGGTTTGACTTCCCCTGGCAACCAAAAACACACTTCTTTGGAGACATTTCGCTCTCTCGCTCTGCTCAGTGAATGTCTCTGTCTGGTGTATGGGCGCGCGTGTCTTTCCGGGGGAAGTACCCTTAAGAACCATATAAGGAAATTCCACCCTCTCTTACGTCAGACAGAGCCATACTCGAAAAAAACTTTCCGAAACTTGTGACAAACCGGAAGGACAATTTTTGGAACAAAAATACTCCTTCAAACGTACAACTTAACTTTTGAAACTTTGACCATGTTTAGCATGGGAATCCAACTCTTTAACAGTGTAAAAAACTCAGTATGCATGAAACAGTAATTCACCCCCCTTTTAAGAAAAGATGCCTTGGTGGACACATGGCCTTAATTATTGATGCCACCTTTTAATCTTATTAATTCCGTGACACATTCCCAAATTATTATTATTTTTTTGTTAATCTAATTTCTGCTATTTTACACAAGTGAAGCCATGTGTAGCCAGTGTGTAAAGTCACTCACTGATACAAAAAGTGTAGGGTTTTCTGATCTCATAAAGAGCTCGCAGACACTTTCCATTCTGGACACAGAGCTTATGTTGTGGTATTTCTGATGTGTACTTCCGGTCTGGATTGATTTATGCCCTGGAATGAGATTAGAGCGGCTTTTCATTGTTGATCAGGATGCAGTGGGTCTAAACTTCAAGACCAGTTTCAGCATTGGTCTTAGTACAAAGCTTCCAGTCACCCCAATTTTCTATTTATTTTTGTAGCTCATCGCAAAATGAATACAGCATGAATGTTCACATGTACACTTTCAACACACTCTTGCTCTGATAATCTAATTGATTTGTGTGCAAGTGTGACCTCTTGCCTTTCCTCAGGCTTTGCCGGCATGATATTTCTCAGGTCATTATTGGCCGTGGCCTCTATCGCCATGCACTAATGGTCCTTATCTAGAGAAGTTGTGTTCTCTGGAATAATCTGGGAGGAAATGCTCGTTTACTTTTCTCTGACTATGCTTTCCGTTTTCAGAAATGAAGTCCTCCATCATTGGAAAGAAGAAGCCAGCCACTGCAAAGAAAGGGGTAGGTGAACAATCAGTGTTCTCGGTCACTTCCTATTCAGGCAATTGTGTTTCCTGATCTTGCAGTGTTCAGTTTGTGACAGTAGATGTCAGACTTGTACAGAATCTAGAACTGTGGTTCTGCCTCAAGATAAAGAAGAAAACCAATAATCAATGCAGACATGTGCAAGTAATGGCAGAATTTGAATGTTAAATCTTTAGACCAATGTAATGTTTGTCTTTACCCATTCAGTCAGTCAGACCTTTTTTATCTTCTTCCCCCCCCCCCCCCTCAGTAAAGTGTTTTAAGCATTAAAAGCATTAACCTGTTAACATGTCCAGGTCATATTTCATCTTGAAATCAAATAGGATAATATATTTATTATCAATGAAGCATAATTGTGTAGTTGTCATTGAGATTTTTTTTAGCATTGAGGTACTCTAATATCAAAAGTCTCTATTTTTGGTGATGTGTTAATTTAGATAAAATCATAGTATTTATTGTACTGCTTTTATGCTGTTTTTTTTTAAGAGGTTAAATATACTTATACTATAGTCTTTTCTTCCCTATATTGTCTCACATATCAGAGTGAAACAGCTTCTCGAAGAAAAACAAATCTAGGGCAGGACTTGAATTTGTCCATTGGTAATTGATTGGATGGTTCTGGTTTTCTATTGGGCGATCTTGTGAGTGACAGGTTTTCCTGCCCTCGTGTCTATAAACGTGTCATCAGAGATGATGTCACTGCAAGAAGGAGGGGAAGTTATTTTATTAAATATAATGAAGGCACTAGAAGTAATAAAAAATGTGCATGGGTAAATCATATATAATAAACACTGTAATATTCCATAAAATAAGAATTTTCGGTTACACTTTATTTTAAGGTGTCATTGTTACAATGTAATTATATATTTAAGTACTGAGTAATATTAAGCAACTACATGTACTTACTATAGGGTTAGGGTAGGATTAGGATTTGATTGAGGGTTAGTTGCGTGTAATTATGCATAATTTACTGTTATTACTATGGTAAGTACATGTAACAAGGACACTGTAAAATAAAGTGTTACCGAATTTTTTGTTTCTTTTTTTTGTAAAATGTAAACCATCTGCAGAAGTATATACTGTCATTTAACCTCAGAGCTCATGGTTATCTTTGTAGGTGATCATTTGAAAAAAATGTCTTCCTTTTGGTTTTTAGCTTGGCGTTAAAAAGGGTCTTGGTGCCCAGAAGGTGAGCAGCAAGAGCTTCACTGAGGTGGAGAAACAAGCCCAGGTGGCAGAGAAGATGAGAGAGGAACAGGTCGCTGAAGCCAAGAAACAAGCTGAAGAGTCCATGTGAGTCTGATTCTAAATCTGTTGGACAAGTTTGCAAATGCTGGAAAACTTTTTTTTTTTTAATCATTCTTTAAAGGCAAGTAATGTAGTTCACTAGTGGCACCCAGTGGAATTACAGCCTTGCAAACACTCTTTCAAAGCATCGCACCTTTCCCAACTCAAACATCACGTCCAGCTCTTACGGTGCTAGTGAAGTCATCTCTCAACCCTTTAAAAGTAGGCTATTTCCAAGAAAAGGTCAAACATTTTCTGAATACTTTTAGCTGTGTTGCTATGCGTCATGAGTACGCAACAGAGTCGGCTAAGTCTAGAGCGAACGTGAGTGTTTCGTCCAATGTGTCTGCACCAGGCAGCTTTTCGACTGTTTGAGGCTGTACCGGACCCATCAAAGTATACAATATAAACTGGTACACATTGTGTCTTTCTGAATGAGTGTAAGGTGGAGCTCTATAGTATTGAAGCGTTCATTGAACAATAAACAGGGTTAATAGAATGTATTTTAACATAAAATCGCACATACTTCACCTTTAAAGATTTTGCCCTCTCTTTAAACTACTGACTTCTAACAGTGGCTGATTGCTTTCCCGCTTATCTCACAGGGTAGCCTCGATGCGACTGGCCTACAAAGAGCTGGAGATTGACAGGAAGATCGAGGAGAAGAAACTGCAGAACCTAGAAGGGAGGAAGAAGCAACAGGCGGAGAGACTGGGCATGGGATTCGGGAACAGGAGGTAAAGACGCAGCGGAAACCTCCATTAAACCGCTGTCACGTTAATTACATCACTCCCCTCAAGCATGACATCACCGTCTTCAGCAGATTAATAACCCAGAACAGAGTGATGCGTATATGTTAGTTTCGTTAATGTGATGTTTTTCTGCAGTGCCGTGTCTCATTCCGTGATGTCCGAGATGCAAGTGATCGAGCAGGAGACCCCGGTGGGAGTCAAATCCTCCTCTCGCTCCAAGCTGGACATGTTTGATGAGCCTGGCTTTGCCTCGGGACCGCCAAAGTATGTTTGAGACGGACGCCATTTGTGTGTGCGTGTGTGTGTGTGTGTGTGTTTGTAATTGGTATCATTCATTGTGATCTCAGGTACAAGGACAACCCATTCACATCAGGAGACAGCTTTGGGTCACGGTGGGACAATGATGGAGGATCATCATTCTCCTCCTGGGCTCTGGAGAAGGATGAACCTAAAGACAGTGAGGTCACCATCTCAAGCATCCAGCCAATCGGAGAAAGGTTGGTCTGTCTTAATAACGTCCTGATCCAGTAGTGATTTGATTTGTGGCCGCTTTCATGACTGGTGACACGATGCATGTCAGGTTGCCCAGCCGACGGAAGCCTGAGGTGTCTGTGCCCGCCGCAGAGTCCAGCGAAGCACGAGAGAAGTTTGCCAATGCTAAAGCCATCTCATCGGACATGTTCTTCGGCCGCGAGAGCAACCCAGAGGTACCATCGAGTTCATTTTGACACTAACTGGACATCTTTGGGAAAACTTTGGTGTTCATTTACTGTAATCTAAGGATAATGTTATTGTGTGTTAAATTATATTGCACAATTTTATAGAGGTGTGGGAAAAAAAAAAGCGAATCATATGTCAATCTTGATTCTATATTCCGATTTGTATCGATTCAAAATTTTCTAAAGTGTTACACTTCTTTAACTTCGCAGTACTACTTAAAGTTACTTAAAATGATTGACGTTAATCACAAAAGCTGCGAACAAGGACTAAATGCGGCGCTCGTGCTGACGGACTCACAGCCGAGATGCCGCACTCGCATGCGATCTCGAATTTAGTTCTTTCACAGCTACACACACAATTGTGTCAAAATGCACGTCGTGTGAACTGTGGAGTACTCGATGTAAACAGAGTCTGTTTTGTCCTACGCGAACGGAAACTAATGGGAGAAAACCGGATGTGTGACAGATCCGTGCATTCATTCTTAAAGGGACAGCAGTCTCATAAACTGTTGCCATCCGTTTCATTAATGTTGATAAAAAAATACTCACTGCTTTTAATGTGAATCAAATTATATTTAATTCACACAGTGAAGACTATAGTGTGTTATTTTTAAAACTGCCAAACTGTCTACCGCAGTCAAATAAGAAAAGTAACACAAAACAGTAAACTACAATCAAATCTGTGCACATATCGAATTGAAATTTGATTCAAAATCAAGAATCGATTTGAATCGAATCGTAAGGTACGATTTTTTTTTTTAATTTGTGTATTTAAAAATGTGTAATATATTTAACTCAAGAAAGAATATGGAGACTTCTGTCATTGTTTCTATAAATATGTAATGTCTCTACTAGTATGAAGCAAAGACTCGTCTGGAGGGCATGTCTGGAAGTACCTCCATCAGCTCTGCTGACCTGTTTGGTGACGGCAGTGTGCGTTCCTCTGGTAAACACATCCCTCTCCATCTCGCCATGTTGCCGTAGTATATTGTGTAAGCGCGAAGCTCAGTGTGTGCGTTGTCCCTGTAGGCTCATCAGGATTCGATAACGTGCTTCCCTCTGGTCCAGACATCGCCCAGTTCAAGCAAGGTGTGAAGACCGTGGCAGGCAAGATGGCAGTGCTGGCTAATGGGGTTATGAACACCATTCAGGTGAATGCACACACGTGCTTTATATTCCAGTCTTGACGATATCAAGCCGGTTCTGATTTAACACTTCTACGACAGCTGTAGTAACTCTCTCCGATCACGTTTCAGGATCGCTACGGATCTTACTGAAAGGACTGCGTTCGACTGAAATGGAAGTTGCATCAAACAGGACACGCCTCACTGCTGATTGGATCTAGTCTGTCTTTCCTACATGAACACACATCAGAGAGAGAGAGGGAGCGAGAGAGCAAGACGAAGACCTGGGAACTCCCACTCTCTCCCCAGACCACTGTAGACTCTTGCTGACAGTATTTGAATTTTTTTTTTTTTTTAAGACTCTTGTTTTATTTTCAGATAACAACAGAAACGCTTGACAGAGTGTAAAGTCTGTTTTCAGAGTCGCAGTGCTTTCTGTTTGAAATAACAGTCCTGTTTTCTATGCCATGTACCGGTCTTTGATTTCAAATAGTTTTGGATTTGAAAGTATTCTGTCTGGAATTAAATGTATAACTGAACTTATAGTGCTAATATGTTCTAATGGCTTTCTTTTTTGTATTTTAACGCTCTCAGAAAACCTCAGTGCATTCAGTGAACAAGGAAAGGGAACCCCATATGGTATATTTATAAATTGAGCCCATTTCCTAAATACAATCTTTAAAATTAATGCATCATCATAATTTTACATGGTTAGGAATTATGAGAAAGTTTGAGTGATTTAAGTGATAAAATAACAGTAATATTGTGCAATATGTCCTCGCATGTCAAGGACGAGTTCTTGAGGTTTTTTGTGGACGTGTGAGTGATACCTGGGAGTTTGAGTTTCAGGACAGATGTTTGTTTTGCATGCCAGCATAAGCCGTAGACACTGGTGCCGTACAACGAGTCAGATTTCCAGCATTCACTCGTCGTATTTACAGATAAACCGCTCCAGAAACCAAGCTGACTGAGGAGGTTTACAGTGATGTGATTTAATCAACAATTTAATACAGCTCTCTCAGTTTAGATGATAAAATGACAGCTGACAAAATGGTTCTTTATTTAAAATCCACCCACTGAAGTGACGTCGTCTGTTTTCTAGTACATGCATTACAGCCTTTCTTTCCTATTCTTTTGGGTTTATGCCAGACTGGGAACTGGCGAATGGTATTTGTCTGCTAAATTTGAAAATAAAAGAACAACAATCCAACGACCGCCTGGAATAAAAGCTTTTTATTGTGGCCTGTTGAGAATTATGTGAATAAAGAATGAAATCCCCCACAACAGCTGTTTAAGACTTTGATTTAGTCAACACAATCATTTTATGACATAAGGATTACAGATAAAGTGCAAAACCAACAAGAGTGGTATTAAAAACAGTACAAAGTAGAGAAGGTGTTAACCCTTTAACGGCCTGGCTGACGTTAACCCTATAAAGCCTACTGTATCATTTGATATGCACATTTTTAAGGCATCTACATTCTTAGCATGATAAAAAAGTTGCTAAAAATATGTATTTCATCTCCTACTTGCCTTCTGTCGTCCGATTGAGTTTATACTTTTTTAGTAAGAGTTTGTAAAAACGTCCACCTTTAATTTGTTACAAGACGTGCAATTTTTACTGATTTTAAAGCAACCATGATATATTTTAAATTGTTAGTAATATTTCAAGATGATCACTTACTGGACTGAAGCAACTTCGGTTTACTTGATTATACATACCGGTAATCATTTTTAGAATCATGTTAAAATCGACCAAATATGAGACGACAATCTCTAGAAGAACGTTATTTTGTACATCCCAATCATCATGTGTTTTGCCCACCACAATAAAAACCTTAGAGCTTTGATCTTAAAAGCATTTAAATATCATTATTAGGAAATATAGAGTAACAATTGATATGTATATGCATTTCATGTAAGTAGTCTGTTTTACTGTTATAAAGATCTCATTGATTTACATTATAAGCTGTCAGAATTTCATCTTACTTTTTGGCCATATAAACAGCAGCAACTGCAGCAAATTGCATATTTTTGCTCAGTTTTGGCCTCTGAATAAAATTGGGTGTTTTTTCCCCCTTTGAGTATCGGCTACATTTTCTCCTATATCATATGAGCCATAAAACCAAAACAACGTTTTTCTGCAAACTGCATGCAGTTTTGTTTTTTAACCGGTACGTTAGTGTACCTTTAAATTAAAAAGACAGATTTTTTCGGACTATTATTTCATATGTCAGGCTTTATAGGGTTAAAGAAAACTCTGTATATGGGTCAGGGCTTTCAAGTGCTCCCCTTCAGCGGACACCTTTCATCCCGTTGTACAGGGGCAGGGCGACCTATGACCTCTCCATTCATTCAGCCATGCAAGGCAAATGGGTCTGGATTATAAAACACAACTGTTCCTGGATCAGATTTAGTGTGATAGTGCTCCGGGTGGTGTGATGTTCCTGATTCCACAGGCCTTGATTCCAAAGTCTCTTCAGGAGTGCTACAAGACCCTTTGATCACAAGTACAAAAACACACATAAATGTCACCTTCTGTTACTGCATCGATAGCGGGGTTCTACGGCATCTACAAACAAACAAAAGATCAATGTAACCGTAAGTCTTATTTGCATAGCAGTTAAATTAAAAGAGGGCGATCAGAGAGCCGCATTAAATCCCTTTCTAGGCCCTCATTGTGTCCCTGGCTTCTCATCCATGTCAAAGCTTTGGATTTACTTAGTCACACAACCAAAGAATAACAGGTTTGAAAGCAGACTGGCTATATTCTGTAAATATATGAATGGAGCCGATTAGTGTAACAAACAAACAGAAAAATCTGAATAATGGGAATTCATGGCTTAAAATTCAATTCACAGCTTAGGGGATGGATGGATGGATGGATGCATGCCCTTTTATCAACTTTGTCTTAGATGTTTGTCCCAAAATAAGACATGTAGACATACAGTAAGAAAAATCAGCTATAAAATAGCCCATAGTTTGGGCTTGGAAATGTTTGATTAGAAAGGTTTAAATTCATATTGTGGTCTCTAACTTTGTAGGCAAATTTGATCACAGTCCGAGATCTTCCAAGGATATTTTCCCCCTTAGAAAGACCCGAGTCTCCATTTGAGTTCGATTTAGTCTCGTTGCTCCCTAGGAGAAAGAAATTGAGACATTGAAGAGATCTCTGCGATTTTACTTTCATATGGAAACACGTATTTTCCTGGAGGTCAAACAACTGCGCACAATATTCACCCCATACTCTGCGAAGTCTTATAAATGTGTCAATACTGTATAATCACACAATAAAGCTTTGCTCGTGTCATACGGTCAGATGGAAATGCAGTGGATGGATCAATAGCACCAGCGATGATGATGATGAGGCTCAGTTGATCCAGGCGTACGAGTAGAAGTCGTTCTGCTCCCACAGGTCACACCTCTCTCTGGAGTAGTTTAGCACGAAAGAAATGTTCTTGTCCAACAGGGCGACGCTTGAGGGGAACTCCGGCCACTCCTCCGGCATCCTACCTGTGACGTTATGAAGAGGTTTGGAACGTCATGGGCAAGATTTGATCACATTATTCACAGCACAACATCGACTGCCTAATTTTCACCAGCTTAGGTTTCAGATGTACTATTTATTAGTACCTCGCTCCACTGTTGCTCGGGCCCTCTTGGAATTGCTCCATTTGTTTACAATTATATTTTTGGCCTTTTTATGGCATTATTGAATAGGACAGTGTAGAGATTAGACAGAAAAGCACAGTGTGCAGAGAGAGGAAGGGGATCGACAAAGGACATCGAGCCGGGAATTGAACTTGGGTTGCTGTGGAATTTCTTTACTTTATTTAGTCAAAGTTTCGAACACAACCAGCTTTGTAATGAATAAACATTGATTTGAATCAAAGCAAAAATGATCAGGAAAACTGACTGTTTTGGATATGGTTTTGATTAAACAACAAAAGACTAAATAAATGCTCACTGCTTTTGACTAAATAACTTTTGTACCTATAATAAGGATTAATATATATTTAATTTATACATGTGATTACGTTATTCAATTTCTGTGCCTGAAAACAACTGTTAGACGTACCTGAAGAGCACTGTTTATTTCATATGTCTCTTTGTTCTGTTGTATTTATGAATTTATGTTAATCATAAATGGATCAAACCCATGTTCAGTGAAGATGATTTGATGATGTGTCAATAAACTAGCTTTTTTGAACTTTGCTAATACACAGTAATCTATTTTAATGACAAAAGTTACGTCGGTATCAGAATTTGCCAGAAGTTGTTTGTTAAAATTGGTATCGACCAAAATAAATCCTATGGGTGCATCCATAAATTATTTCTTTAAAAAAAAAAAAAAACATCGTACTGAAACCTTTAAATAGTAGTGTACTGTATGTCTCATCAAATAGTCGAAGAATCAAGCAGGTTAGATTTACTATAGTGTTGTGCTATTATTATGGGAAATCTCACAATAAGCTTACCTTCTTTGGCAAAATGTACAAAATACTTGGTGATCATTTCCTGGAAGTTCATATCAGCTGGCGACAGGGTCCCTAGCACCATTTCAAGACCCCTGAAGAAGGCCAAGCTGTCTAGAAGATGAAAGGCAAAGCGACTGGGGAAGGGAAGCCAGCTGGAGGCGTTTGCCTGTTTTGATGGAGTGTAAGTCACCAGATAACGGTACACTGGGCTCTTTAAAGCGCCTGGAATACATAAGACATCATTGAAAAGGTTTAGATTTAAACATCTGACTATGGGTCTGACTAAGGAGTTATTATGACTGTACGCTATATTGCTTTTTACACTTACTATGAAATATTTATTGGAGCTCACAAATTATAAAATATTCAGAGTGCTGATAAAGCTCAATTCCCTTTAATTGTGAAATGAAAAATTGATTTGAACCTGCAGCTCTCTTAGCCAGGTCGTTCCTGGGGCATGTGGCCTTCATGTCCGAGACCATGGTGGTGAAGAGTCTCTCTGGACAGCGGTCAGAGGTCGGACACGGTGCTGAACTATCATACAGCCTCAGCGCCTGATCGCTCAGGTTCTTTCCGAAAGGGCTCAGTTTGTCTGTGTGAAGGAATCAACAGAGACGTGGTGAGGAAAAACACATTCACTTACAGTATATAAAGACTTTCATTCATAATGTTCTTTTTGAAATGTCTCTTATGAGCGACTTACTTGTCACAATCCAGCGATAGTCCCCCCATGTCCATGTAGAGATGTTTTCATATGGAGGACTAGAGAATGATGTATAGAGTATGATATATTAGTGCTGTCAAATCGATTATTTGTGATGAATTGCATCTTTGTGATTAATCACATCTAAGATAAAAGTTTGTTTACATAATGTGTGTGTATATATATTATTACATTTATATATATTGTATATATGTCTGTCTGTGTGTGTGTGTCTGTATATAGTGTATATATACACACACACACATATTTATACACATATGCAGTATACTGCATATTTGTGTGTAAATATATATAATTAATAATATATACTGTATATACACATACACACATATATATTATGTAAACAAAACTTTTATGTTAGATGCAATTACTCTCGATTAAAGGTCCCGTTGCATGCGATTCCATGTTTCAAACTTTAGTTAGTGTGTAATGTTGCTGTTAGAGCATAAATAATATCTGTAAAATTATAAAGCTCAAAGTTCAATGCCAAGCGAGATATTTTATTTAACAGAAGTTGACTACAAAAAAACGGCTCGATTGGACTACACCCCTCTACATCCTGCATTAGTGACATCACCAGAACCGTTTCTTGACTAACCTCCGCCCACAGGAATGCTCCCTCCACTCTACTGGCTACTTGCGCACTTCTTATAACTTAGCCTACTGTGTTTACTCAGCTCTTACGGTGATTTTCTGAAGTAAAACTGACGCTTCATCTTTTGTGTGATGTACAATAAACTTTATTAAACTCATCAGTACATGTTTGATCATCATTCAGACCTGGTCCGAAACAGCAGACTTGTAGGCTATTAATAAATAATGGATACATAGCCTACAAGCAGATGACAAATACGTTATAATAACTGTAATTAAACTACTAAACCATACCTGTTCCATCTCTATACAGCAATCTGACTCTGTAGGCATTATTGTCCGACTCGAAATGAACGCCGTTACTGAGAGTTTCTGATATTATTATCATTCCGTGAGATGAATTTTTCCTGACAGACTGAGCACGAGCTCATGAAGCTCCGCCCCCTGTGTCGTCCAGCAGCACCTCATTTGCATTTAAAGGGGACACACTGAAACGGCTCGTTTTTCTGAGCCCCAAAAAATGTCAATTTAAACATGCTGTAAAAAATGATCTGTTGGGTATTTTGAGCTCAAACTTCACATACACACTCTGGGGACATCAGAGACTTATTTTACATCTTGTGAAAAGGGGCATAGAACGGGACCTTTAATCAATTTGACAGCACTAGAAAATATAATATATGATGCCATGTTCACAATGTAATTTCCGAGGTTGGGTAAAATATTCCCCACCGGTTTGAATGAGAATTTGACTAGGAATGAAAGGAAGAGAAATTTACTGAATTGCATTAGAGAAATTTAATTAGTCCAACATACATTTCACAACAAAACATTAATAATTACAAGATTTATTTTTATTATTTATGCTCATTTATTTCCTGTAGAATGTATGTAGAATATTAGAGGGAAGCACTGTATTGTATATACTGTATATATGTATAAAGAAATATAGAAATCTTTTAATTGTAATTTGTAACTATTCATTACAATTCATTATACAATTCCCATAAACGTTATCATACACAACATGGAGAATTTTGACTGGAGTATTTCCAGCCACATTAGATTAGTTAGTTATAATTATAAAAAATCTCTCTAAAAAAAAAAAAATAATAAATATATATATATATATATATATATATATATATATATATATATATATATATATATATATATATATATATTTATTTATTTATTTATTTATTTTACTTTTTTAATAGATTTTTTATAATTCTAATAAAATAATAAAATAATTATAACTAAATAATAAATTAAATACAAATTTCTATAGGTGGCATTTCAAACAGTGATTATAAATATCATCTAATTTTGCTGGAAATACTCCAGTCGAAATACACCATGTTGTGTATGATAACATTTATGGGAATTGTATAATGAATTGTAATGAGTAGTTACAAATTAGATTTCTATATTTCTTTGAACCTCAATTCCAATTCAAGAACTCAATTTGGGTTCAATTCTGAATGGCGCACATTCCTGACCGTATTTTCATAGTACAATTTATGACTGAAAATCAAACAAAACCGGTTACCTAAAATCAGTCTCCTGTTCAGTTGTTCCAACCACAAATGGGACATCATTATAGGCTCCCCCTTTCTCCCAGGTCTCAAACGGAGGAGCTTTGAGAACATGGCCGTCAACCACTGCGACTGGACCAACAAATATACCTTTGACTGGAAGATCGACTAAGTCATCGGCTGCCCATGATGGGTACTTCTGCCACGGGATTGCCTGAGTCAGATACAAATCACTGACATTAATTCAACCACAGATCCATTTCTGATATATTACAACCATTTAGAAAAATTAAACCCCTTCCTCTGATGTTCATTGGGAATTCATTGAGCGTTCGGTGAGTTCTGGCAGGAAGTTGAGGTTTGATGATTTATTAAAGAGAGTTTACGGATGAAGAAGCCAACAGGTTGAGGCTGCTGTTAGTCAGCCATGACTCTGCTGTGGAAGGTTACAAGCTCGGCCATGAATTTCTCACCTGAAGGACTTGAGTGATGTGTAGTCCTCTCAGGCAGATGGCGTCCTTGCAGCCAGTTCTCCTCAGGAATTCCAAGTTGTCTTTTTCTGCTGACTCCAGGGAAGCATTATACACATACGAGCCGCTCATGTCAATCGCACGATGAAAGAGTCCTTTGGCTAGTGGAGACATCATCAAAGTCCAAACCGAAGTTCCTCCTCATGATCACACAGTGAGAGAGATACTTATTATACATCTATAAAGCTAAACCCTTGTGAAAAAGAAGTACACTTAAAGGTATAGCGGAGGATCTTTCCAAATTTTAGATAAGACCCGCCCTCTCCACTTTTTGAAAAGTTTGATTGATTCACCAGAATGATTGACAATTAGGAGGACCAATAGTTTACACTACCCACCAGGAAGTAAAACATCCTCCGCTATACCTTTAATTATATTGAATGTGCACTAGTAATGTACTTGAAATCTTATGAGTATTTTTCAATGACTACCATAGTAGGAGAAAAAATACTATGGAAGTCAATGGGGCCTGAGATCTGCTTGGTTACAAACATTCTTCCAAATATCTTTCTTTGTGTTCAGCATAACAGACATTTATACAGGTTTGGAACAATTTGAGGGTGAGTAAATGATAACAGAATTTTCATTTTTGGGTGAGCTATCCCTTTAATCTACGCCTGGAATCATGGGACCTGGTCCTTACGGGTCACAGATCAACTATGATCCCTATACTTGACAACGCACATCCTTCGTGTCGACTATCGCGGATGCGCACATCGCAATATCGATGCTAAAACTATACATTATGCAACCCTAACTCATATCGTGATTTTGGTCAAATCACCCACCCATTTCAATTTAAGATATAATGAAATACATTTAACATAGTAGTTTTTAACACATTTACAGAATTTTTATTTAAAGGGGTGGTTGATAATGATTTCATTTTTCTAACTTTAGTTAGTGTGTCATGTTGCTGTTTGAGCATAATCAACATCTGCAAAGTTACAGTGCTCAAAGTTCAAAGCAAAGGGAGATATTTGCTTTTAAAGAAATAGTTTTTTAAGGACTACAACAAACGGCTGGTAGAGACTACACGACATTCCTCCCGGGTTAGTGACTTCACCAACCCTAGAATTTACATAAACCCCGCCCCCGGGACACAACTTATAGATTATCAAAACAGAATATGCTAATCAATGACTAGAAGATAACTACACATAAGCTACACAAATTCATCATCTAACCATTCAGAAACGTCCTGTTGCTTCTACATGTTGTCACTTCTTCTCGAGTCTCTCCATCATTGTCTGAATCCGGTTTGAACATAAAAGGCTAAAAGTTTTTGAAATTTTCAGTGCATGTCTGTGTGAGGTAAAAGGACACAAGCTGTTGAAGCTCCGCCCCCTGTGCCGGGAGCAGCAGCTCATTTGCATTTAAAGGAACAGACACAAAACGGTGCGTTTTTGCTCACCCTCAAAAATTGACACGTTTATCATGCTATATTAAAAATATCTGTGGGTATTTTGAGCTAAAACCTCACTTACACACTCTGGGGACATCAAAGACTTATTTTACATCTTGTGAAAAGGGCATTATACCACCCCTTTAAGGTTTAATTATTTTTGGTTGGGATTGAGTTTAGATCATGATTACTGGCTTTAGGCTATTCTATTGACAGCACATTTAACATTTAGAAATAAATACAAAATTTAGATGTCATTTTAAAGGTTTACACATGAATAAACCTTTGGGTCAGTGTAAAAAAAAAGTACTATTAACTTATTAGAAAGTAAAAATATATTTTATAAATATATTTAAAGTAAAAATATAAAAGCTTAAAGACAAAACAAATAACATAGAAACATGTTGTCCTTAACACATAACACATTCTCAAAAAGTAAAGGGTACAGGATTATGCAATGACAATCAGACATTTTAAGTGTCCAAATACTTTTAAGGGTCATTCATTGTATGTTGTACCTGAGCTTTGACCAAATATGGTAACTCTCCCTGCATCCCCACCGAAGTTATGGATATTCTGCTGGACCCACTGAAGTGCTTGGATCTGGTCCATGAAGCCATAATTCCCTTTGACAGCAGACAGAAAAAAAACTGCTTGATGACATTTGATGAATTTCAATATGCTGTAGTAACAAGCAGAGAGCTGATAGAGTCCATAAGGGAATGGATTTTTAAAAACAACTTATGAATCTTTAAAGACAGACCTACTGTGAGATCTGAGGTTGTTAAACGATGGTATATGCTTTTGTTGATGCAATCAGCCTGCGTTATTTCAACTTATTTTTTAAAATAATCGTGTTTAAAAGTTGAATTTGTGATGAAAAACTACATTACCCAGGATAACCTTGTATGTGGCTTGAGTCAAGCATCCTTCACAAAGACAGATGTGCCTGATTCTGATGTTTTCAGCTTTGCTCAACACCTGGTCCGGTTAGACAGAGACCTGGAGAAGCCTACAATCCACATTCTCTCGTACCCTCGGTGGAGGATTTGGTGGAGGATTGGTGATGATCTGGGGGTTCTTCAGGAAGGCTGGAATCGGACCGATCCGTCTTTTTGAAGGACGCATGACTCAAGTTACTTACAGTACAAGGTTAGCCTGGAAGAAAAATAGCTTTATTCTGCTCTGACAATGTTCCCCAATTACAAAGATTGGGTTTTCTCGCAGGACAGTGCTCTATGCCACACAGCCACGCCAATAAAGGTCAAGACCCTGTCATGGCCAGCCCAATCTCCAGACTTGAACCCCATTGAAAACCTCTGGAATGTGATCAAGAAGAAGGACACAAGGTCACAAGCACACCAGACAAAACCGAGCTGCTTGAATCTTAGTGCCAGGAGTGGCATGAAGTCACACAACATCAATGAGAAAGACTGCTAGAGAACATGCCAAGACGCATGAAAACTGTGATTGTAAATCTGGGGTTTTCCACAACATATTGATTTCTAAACATGTTTAAAAATGAGCATAAACTTGTTTTCTTTGCATTATTCAAGGTCTAAAAACATGGAAGGTTTTTTGTTATGGTGACCAGTTGTCATTTTCTGCAAATAAATGCTCTAAACGACAATATTTTGACTTGAAATTTGGAAGATATGTTGTCAGTTGTTTACTGAATAAAAGTGTCCGAGATGGGCAGCGGTCATAAGTGAACTGGACAGGGACCGGGCTTTACCTGAGGAGTTGGTGGGAGAGCCTTCTCTGAGCACCTCCAGGGCCATAAAGCCGAAAGCATTGAGCCTGTAATTCAGACTGACGTACACCGTCTGCGTGCGGGCCGCCAGCTCTTCAGTGGGGGAGTAGCCTCTCTCCTGGCCGCTCAGCATGTGGAGATACCCTCCGTGGATCCACACCATGACGGGCAGGGGTTTTGCGGGCTCTAGACTCGGAGTCCATACGCTGAGATGCAGACAGTCCTCCTGTCCCATGACCTTCCCATCTTTTCGGAGGGGTTGCACCTGCGCGCAGATGCTGCGGAATCGAGTAGCATCGTACATGCCATGCCAACACTTTCCCGCCTCCACTAGATCCGCCGGAGGTTGCCAACGACGTTCACCCACTGGTGGTACAGCGTACGGGATGCCCTTGAAAGAGTACGCTCCGCCTTCCCAGCGCCCGCGCAGCCAGCCGCAGTCCGTCTTCACCTCTGCCACCCCTGCAGGAGGAGTCATCGCCACATATGCCAGGTATCCCGCGAGAGAGAGGAGACTAACCACGGCACAGCCGATGAGGAACATGCATCTGCGTGACACTGCCCGGAATGGACTGACGTAGTGGCGACGGACGTACCTTACCTGTTCCTCCTCTTCGTCTTGCACTAGATAACGATACTCTGTCCCCTCAGGGACCTCATACACATCCTCACTCATTTTATATCCTCTGTGTGAGAGAGAGAGAGAAAGAGAGAGAGAGAGAGAGAGACAGAGAGAGAATACAAGTGAAAGTCAATACCTTTTTATCCAGAAAGGAAAACTGTGTACTGGAAAAAACATGCAAATATTTTCTGTGAAGCTTGTATTTATAAATCATTCTGAAGGTTTTCCTAATGCCATATAAAACACATTGCAATCCATTATACATTTTAACTGTAACAGTACATTATTATTGTGTATGACATTTGACTTTGATTTTACTTATGTTCATGACTGCACCTGTGGAGAATTGGTCTGTGATGTAACCTAACACACAGTAGCCTAACACATGAAATATAATGATGATTGTGTGTTTTAATGCACTATACTCAAAATTATGCAATAAGTTATGCCTATGGTAACCATATCTATAAAGCATTATAATGCCTTAGTGTTCACAGTGTATAATGCTTATAATGCTTCACAGTGTGCATCTGTGTGGTTTGTGTTAACGTAGTTTATTCTCAGCATGAAGTGTGTGTGCTGTCGTGACAGACGCAGGATGAGGCGAATAATCAGCGGAAACCACCAAATGACCCACCATGAAGTTTCCTATTTTATGCTGACTTATCCATGAGGTGAAAGTTAAAATATTACACCACAAATAAACGTATGACCTACATGACGCTAAAGAAAAACATGCATAAACATGTTTAAACTGCTCTGTGAGTAGAAAAACTGGTTTCAACCGCAGTTTAGATTACACGAGGAACTTTTTCATGCACAGCAAACATAAAAGTGTACTAAACATAAAAATATAACAAAAAAATAACAAATCTAACGTTACCTGAAAATGTTGCCCTGCTAACGTCGATACAAAGTTAGGCTAACGTTACTTGAAACGGCGCAACTACGACACAAGCACTCAGAGACATTTTCATATTGATTTACAAAACCATTATAGCTATTTCCTGTTTAATAGCCTGTGTTTAATGTAAAAAGCAAAAAAAGGTCACAAAATGACGCATGTACTTACTATGACATTAGAGCTCGCGCACGCACTCACTGAAGCCAGGCTTTCAGACAAAACAACCCTGGACGTCTCCTGCTCCGCCCATACATGGCTGCTTTACCAAACCTACAGTAAAGAGAGATTTGAACATTTTTGTCTTTTTTTCTTTCTTAGAATAAAGCTGTATTAAAAAGAACAAGGGAGAAAATGAGAGGAATGGGAGTTGCATGCCAACTCAAATTAAAATTAATATATTTTCATAAAATATTGCATATAGTGTATTATATTGTTGTTTTATAAAAGCAACTATATGAATTAAGTATTTTATTAAAGCTGCTGAAAGTTATTAAAATATGTAAACAAACACACAGACTGCATAGATAGATAGATAGACAGACAGACACACACACACACACACACACACACACACACACCCACCCACACACACCTAATGATGCTTCTAGAACCTCTTTCGGCTTTTTTTATTTATTTTTATTGACTCTTTGAAACAATTTGGAGTTACAGTTTTGGAATTACTCTATGGATTGTTTTGGAATTACTTTATGGACTAATTAAAGATACATTAAGTGTATTCCATGACTGAGCTCTCATTTCTGCAACTGGGTTCACCAGCCCTCACAGCGTTTATCTATGGACTCGGTTTTAACAAACAAACAAACAAACAAACAAACAAACAAACAAACAAACAAACAGACAAACAAACAGACAGATTTAAAGGAATAGTTCACTTTAAAATGAAAATTCTGTCATCATATACTCACCCTCATGTTGTTTCAAACCTGTATGAAAATCTTTCTTCTGCTGAACAGAAAGGAAGATATTTAGAAGAATATCAGCAACCAGGCAGTTTCTGGGTCCCTTTGACTTCCATAGTAGGAAAAAAAATATATACTAAATACATACAGGTTTGAAACAACATGAGGGTGAGTATAGGATGACAGAATTTTCATTTTAAAGTGAACTATTCCTTTAAGTCTTTAAATGTAAATGAGCTGCTGCTCCCCTCCCCGTTTTTCAG
Organism: Scardinius erythrophthalmus; assembly: GCF_964197995.2. Taxonomy (NCBI): domain Eukaryota; kingdom Metazoa; phylum Chordata; class Actinopteri; order Cypriniformes; family Leuciscidae; genus Scardinius; species Scardinius erythrophthalmus. The sequence continues at coordinate 43,424,799 of NC_138228.1, forward strand.
AAGAGGGCGGAGCCTGTACAGCTCGTGCCTCCAATTCTCTGCTAAAAACTAAAACATCTGTTTGTTTTTGATTATCTCTATTGAGGTCATGCTCATGTGACATTAGCCTACAGTTCTTCATCAACATGAATGTTTATTATCTGCATACGTTTTAAAGCCATATATCTGAACCTTCTGATATATGATTTTCTGAGCGCACACATCTGAAGCATGCACACAGAAAGCTGGATGTTTGACAGCACACTGCGTGAGTACTAAACTCGTATTGTGCTTAAACTATACACACAAGGTTATGTCAACCAAAGTTTACATAAACACAGTCGGTTATGTCTGTGAATGTGTAGGCTATATCTGTGTATTAAAGTGAAAGCAGCGTAATATAGCCTACAGAACCTGCTATGCTGTTCATATGAATCACAACAAAAGAAAAGTCACTCACTGCTCTTGACTGAATTAACTTTGGTAGCTTTAATAAGAATACATTGCTAAAAGGGCAGAGTCCGTCAGAAGGGTTCTGAATACTCTGGACTAGGTTTTCATTAAGGCTATCTGTACATTTTGCCTCTGTCCCTGCCGCCGCTCCACCACTCTTTACTGTTGGGATGGTATTGTGCAGGAGATGAGCAGTGGTTTCCTCCAGACATGAAACTGAGGTTCATCAGGCCACAGAAGATTGTTTCTCACAGTCTGAGAGAGTCCTTTAGGTGCTTTTGTTTTATTTTTTCAAATTCCAAGTGGGTTTTTTCATGTCTTGAAAGGCTTGAGTCTGGCCACTCTGCTATAAAGCCCAGATAAGTGGAGTGTTGCAGTGATATTTGTCCTTCTGTAAATTTCTCCCATCTCCATATATGATCATAGAGCTCAACTAGAGTGACCATCATCTCCTTGGTCAGCACTCAAACCAAAGCACTTCTCCACTGATTGCTCAGTTTGGACTGAAAGAGTCCTGGTTGTTCCAGACTTCTTCCATTAAGGATTATTGAAGCTACATGCTTCTGTGAACCTTCAATGCAACATCATTTTTGGTTACACTTTGTGTTAAGGTTACTCAAAATAAGTACTGAGTAATATTAATTAACTACATGTACTCAAAGTTAGGATTTGGTTTAGGGTTAGTTACTTGTAATTATGCATAATTTACCGTTATTACTACAGTAAGTACATGTAGTACATGTACATTATTTAATTATTTTTTGCAGTCTTCCCCAGGGGCCGGTTTCACAAAGATAGACTTTGACTATGGCTTAGATATTGTAGATAGTCAGACTTCAGATAGACATCTAAATAAGATTTAAGTTGCACAAAGCACTTCAGACTCTGACTATGTTAAGTAGGACTACACTGCAATGCATTCTGGGTAAAATAAGACACTTTTCAAAACAAAAAACATGGCGGATCGAGTAAGCGCATTTGTTGGAGGAGTATAACAGGACATTTTACATTGGAAATTTAGCAGAGAATGTAGTAACAAGAAGAAATGTTTAAATTATGAGCCATTTTCCCTTTTCTTTTGGCTGTTTGTAACTGATTGTTACTGCTGGTTGCCAAGGTAACAGAGTCTTAGACATAAGTTAGCCTGGGGGTAAGGTGTCTAATTTTTTTGGTTTAAATTAAGTCAGTCTTTATTTTTGTGAAACAGTCTAACTTGCGTTAGACTAGTCTATGAGCAAATTTTAGACTTGTCTAACACTATAGACCGGTCTAAAATAGCTTTGTGAAACCGGCCCCAGATCAGTGTCTTGACACCATCCTGTCTCTGAGCTCTACATGCAGTTCTTTTGACCTCATGGCTTGGTTTTTGCTCGGATATGCATTTTCAGCTGTAAGACCTTTTATTAAGAGGTGTGAGCCTTTCCAAATCATACCAATTCAATTGAATTTGCACAGATGAACTCCACTCGAACTGTAGTGACATCTACAAGCAAAATTTTCTCTCCTGAGCTAAATTTTAAGTGTCCCAGAAAAGGGTACGGATACTTATGCAGTGTAATTATTTCAGTTTTTTTTATTTGTAGCAAATTTATAAAGATATACACAAATCCGTTTTTTTGCTTTGTCATTATAGATGTATAATGACGAGGAAAAAAATCTTTTAAAACAGTTTAGCATAAGTCTGCAACATAACAAAATGTGAAAAAAATGAAGGGTTACAAATACTTTCACAAGGCACTGTATAAACTTGACACACCTGTGTGTTACTTTACATGTATTCATTTGTGTCAATAAAATAATTTATAGAAAACACAACAAAAGCAAATGCATTTTATCAGAAAATCAATTCCAGGCGTGATTAATGAACTCTATAAAGGTTTAATTGTTTTTAAATTGATTTAGATATTGATCCCATCCCAACATGGAAGGTAATTTGCTAGTGGTGAAAAGGCTTTAGAATTGAATATACTAATAATAACAGTATACAGTGGTTAGACAGGATACATGACTACGTTATGTGCAAACTTACAAAACCTCTGGTGGATCAGATAAACCCCAGAATATACGCACACAGCATAAAGATAAAAGAGCGAAAGAGATAGATAAATTGCACTGGGAGCTAGTGAGTATCTAGGGGCACAATTCAAGAGAGATGTCTTTTTTAACCCCACAGGGACGTATAATGGATAGCTTGGCTGTTCCCAGCTCTGAGGTCCATGAGGACATTTTTTGCCTTTCTTCCGGAAGCAGTTTATCATCTTCAGCATTGCTGATACTGTAGTTCAGGCATATACACTACAGCCGCGACTCCATGAATCTGGAGGACATACATCACATTTATGTTTAATTCAAACATTGATTTGAAAAGCTGAATGAAAACACTGTGAGACCAGACTTTGAGTTATGGCCCATATGTGTACAAGTAGCTCTTTTAGAGGCATTATAAATTCTGCTCTCTGATGGAAAACACTTGAGGCATGAGGACTCGTATTATTTAAAGATTTATTAAATGCACGGAGGTATTTACAAAACCAATTATGCAATTTCACACTTTCAGCATTTCAAAAAAGTCATGCTTTTCATTTTTGCTTCAGGTCTTTCAATCAAAATAATGATGGGCTTTCAAACAGAGAAGCAAATGAGTTTATTTCACACAGTGTAAAAACACGCTCATAGTGCTGGTTTAGATACCAAAGTCTCATTGGAGTCCTGTGAAACAACGGTGGACCTTCGACATTGATGGATTATCCCATTTAATGAGCAAATGTAGCAACAATTAAAAGTATCAGATTGAGCTTCATCCCATCCATGCCACAAAACTCTTGAGGATGAATCAGACAGAAACAGAACAAACAGAAAGACTGTCTAATTCATTTCAGCCAGTCAATTATTGTGTCCATTAAAACCGTTCCCTGGAATTAACCATCTAAATCAGAAAGAAGGCATTCATGTTTAGGGATAGATAACGGGATGAGAGAGCTTGACGTTTGGCCAAAATTCATTTGACGACAGATGTTTAGAAGTGCAAAAAATGTGGAAAAAGGCTCAGATGCATACAATTATGTGAAAGCTAAAAGAGATAAGAAAAACAGCAATCGGAAAATCACTATCCAGATATATGTATCTCAGAGACCAGCAGTGCATCTGTTACTCACTGACTACAAAACTCCTCAATAAATGTGGTAATGTTCTGGCACAGGTGTGATTGAGTCCTTGTGTCGCTGTAGCATCCTCTAAATGGCTTCCTCTCATTCTCTACTAACATTTTGGCGGCGCAGACCTGTGAAAGATTCACTTTGACGTCAGCCCCAGTTATAAAAGTAGATCTTCTGCCAAATGGGCAAGTACTCCATCAGCGGACCTGAGAGGACAGGAAAAGAAATCCAGTCAGCACATATCTCTGAGCTTTTTTAAAGCTTTTAGTGTGACAGCATTGAACATCCATTGGGTGAGATGGATACGCCACTTACGTGCAACAAAACCAACTCCGGGAACATAATCTGCCAAGAAGCGAAGGAGGAAGAGAATCTTTGTCCTGTGAGTGTAAAAGAGACATTAGATCTGGGAACAAAAAGCCCCATTATGCAGTGAAGGTGTGCATGGTGAAATCTAGATAGATGACGTGTAAAAATACTTTTTTTTTATATTTTCTGGAAACAAATATAGCCGTGCGAAGCCGGCTGTCATGATGCCAGGAAGTGGCTAAAAGGCAAGGCCGCGATATATTTCAAGCGAAATCAAAGACGAACTGGCATGACGTCGTTTTGAGCAAAATCGGCCCAAAACAAAGTTTGTGTGAAGTTTGAAAAAGCTTGTCAATGTAAACCTTACGGGAAAGCTCACTCTGGCTGGTAAACACCTTCGAACTACCATTGGTCCATGCCGATGATGTAATAGGTAGGTGTGGCTCTGAGACATGTTTATGTCAGACGCAAGTATCACAAACACACTGGAGAGCTGAAGTTGTGATTCTAACTGAAAGCGTCACTAGCTACGTTTACATGGACACCTTTTGTTTCAATGAATGAATTCATTCCGATTGATGAAGCCGAACGTAATGTTTACATGAACGCTAAATAAAGTGTTCGGGCTGATGTGCGCGTTCATGTCACAAGCTTCAAATCAGAATAGATTTTTATGACATGTGCACACTGCCCGAATATACAGAGTTTCCCGCTGTTTGCACATACTAAATTACTACTTTTATTTGATTTCAGGTGGTAATTAGGAGACAACGAGCACACAAATTGTGCCGTTCTGCTTATATTTATCAAGCTGTAAAAAACGCCTCTTTCCACGCCCAAAACAAAGCGTCTGTGAATGAGAGTCCGAAAACAAGGACTCGTGGGACGTAGTTTTGCTCCACTTCAGAGACGATGAGAGGAAGGAGAATTTTAGAATATGACGACAGTCATTTGACACTTGATCAGAGCCCGTCTACGGAGAGCCTGGCCACTCCCTATTAAGTCCTATTGTACCGAATTTTGGTTGTAGTTCCACCAGAGTTCCACTGGGGGGCGATCGCCCATGAGTGCAAAATGAATGGAAGTCTATGGGCCTAGACGGCTAAATTTGTCTCTTTCACCCGATCGGCGTTGAGAAATCTCAGATTTGATTGTAGGTTTTGCAAGTTCAACATGGGTTATAGGTCGAAAGTTGAATGAACGAGTACTTATGTCCTTTCGATTTCTTACAAGTTGAGTTGTTGTTGCCCATAATACGCTAGCATTCTGCTAATGAACGCTGATTGGTCAGTGAAGGACTGATTACGACCAGAGGCAATCATGCTTGATGGCATCGTGGCATCCGAAGCAGGACCAGAAAAAAACAAACCAAAAACTCTTCTAGCACGTGTATTTACCTGTGTCAGCTGTGTTGTGTGTTTACCTGTGTCAGCTGTGTTGTCGATGCCTCGAGAGAAAAGAAAGTGCAGAGCGCGAAAGCACCAATGTGACTGAAGGATCGCCGTAAAGCAGTATCTCTGGTCGTACGATGTGTATGACTTTTTAAAGCAAATAAGTGACTCTAAAAAATCTAACACCCAGCAATGTGTAATTTCTTTGCATCTCCTTTCGAAATCAACATTCAAATTACTAGACAAAAAATTATATCCTTAGAAAAGTGGATTTTGATGGATATAGCGCCATAGACCTCCATTCATTCTGCACTTGTCCTGTGAGCGCCCTCATATGGAATCAGAGTGGAACTGCAACCCGTTCAGAAGCTGGAAGTTTACTGAGAGTGAAACTTCTCGCCTTATTAGACATTCTCTGACTTCATTCAACAACAACAGCTCCTTCATTGGGTCATACGTCATTACGCCATTTCTACGTCACTGAACATGCGCAGTACTTTCAATCCGATCAAGTGTTTACATGTCCTCTCGATCGGATTACAAAAGGTTTAAACCACCCCTTACAATCCAAATAATTTTTTTTAAATGAAATGGATTTGGCCAATTCATGCCGATGCTTTCTTTACTGATGTTTTCTCACCGTTGTCATTTTTGTTCATTTTGTTATTGAGAGGAAAGTGTGCAGCAAATATTTACATAAGCCAGGTTTCCATCCAAGGATTTTTTTTGCGGAAAAAGGTTTAGCGTATCAAATTTTTTACCGATATAGCTGATGGAAATGGCAATTTTCTATAATTTTTTGCAAATGTTTTTCCGTTTAACTCAAGCACATAAATTGTAGGTCTATACTTCAAATGTCACGAAAAACTAATTTGGAAACACTTTTTGAAGAGAAAAAGTGCTTTAACACAAATTAATGTGGTATCACATGACAGAATTAGCCTATTCAGCATCCTTATGTTAAAGATTGTTTCTATATGACCAAACATTTTACTGTACCAAATTCTTTTTTATGGATCCTGTGTCAAATAAAGGCTGTTACATGCAGTCCTGTCAGACAAGCTGTCCCATTACGCAGTGATTTTTGATTAACTAATATTTCCTAATTTAGAAATAGGCTTATTATAAGTGAAAATAGTAAACAGTGAACTGGCGAATTCCAAGTGTCTCGTTACTCTCTGCATTTTACAAATATTTGGGATGCGACAAATTTAATATAATTTGCAATATAAATGAAATTATGTGTGGAAACGACTCGAGGGCTGATTTTTTTAGCGATACAATAAAACTAATGCGACAATGCGTTTTTTTATAGAGATGACGTCATTACGCACACCATTTTATCGGTAATAGGCCAATTGGATGGAAACAGTCTGGAGACAGCAAATTTCACAATCTTTTTTTAACGTATATTCACAAAAAAAAAAAAAAAAGCGCAAAAAATAATGGAAACTTGGCTATTTTTATCTAAATGATCGGCATCGGGACGTTCACTAAGAGTATATCGCTGCAAAGGTATCGTATGCAAACATATTTTTACCCCTAAAAGCGAAGAACGAAAACTTTGCAGTAAGTATATCCGGCCTTAATCGGTTGCTAGGGTTTTCTGAGTGGTTGCTAAGCCTATATCAGATTTTATTTTACCAATTTCAATGTCCGTCAAGTGAAAATATGAACTCTGATTGCTTAGAAAACAGAACCTCCTCTCAAAACACTGCACAATTTGAGGAATGATTCATGTTTGTAGCACAAATTGTGCATGCTGAGTTGCTCACCAAAGATTAAATATTTAAGCTTAATGGATTTGAACAAAACACTACCAGAAGCACATCATATGAGATGACTGCACTAATGCAGAGGATGCAATAAAGGAAACACTGACTCAGAGTATCGGTCATAGAAGGGTGAGCGGAGCAGGTAGTAGAGGAGAAGGAAGGCCCGTCTCCTCATCTCAGCGCGCTCTCTGCGGTTCAGCGCCTTCATGTCACTCAACAAACTGAAACTGGACAGAAAACAGCATCAGATTGAACTTCTTTAAATCTTTACAGACAGACTGAAAAAGACAGCAAAGAGAGAGAGGAGCAAACTTAAGCACTCTGTACCTGGTTATCTCTAAGAGACCAGAGATGATCCAAGGCTTCCAGGAACGTTTTCCGCAAATCCCGAGACTGGCCACTTGCAAATGTTAAGGATGATGGATGACAAACTGAAAAAATATTCTAACAATTTCATCACCATTGATCATCCTAAAACTTCATGAGGATTTTATAATGAGCATACGTTTTAGAGCTTGGTATAACTAGATAAATCCTCATAAAGCTTTAATATGATCGGTGGTGATGAAATTGTTTGAATATTTTTATGACCATGCTCTCATTCATGCAAATGCTTTTAAACAATTCAAGTTACAAGACAAAAGAGAAACGGGCTGTCTGTGAATGTCCTGGCTATGTGACAAACACATGACACACAGAAAGACGCATGCTCACCAAATCAAAATATCTCTCCCTCCCTTATGCAGCGATATCTCTTTGATGATGTGTTTACTGGCGCGAGGGCGGGACAACCTGTCAATCACATGAGATCGACCAATAGAAAACCACAACCATCCAATTCCATCCAGTTTCACTTTAACTATCCTTATCTTTAATCCTAATCCAGTAAACAACGAACTGGAAAAAGCCATGTAAATGCATTGATTAAAAAGTGGTAACATTGAAAACATTCAGCTCTTAATACTTCTGGAATCCTGAAATGTAATTTACAGAATACAGTGCCAGCCTTCGAATTTTGTATTGGAAAATAGGAGGCATTGGAGTAAAAAACAGGAGTAATTGTATTTCATTATATTTTAAGTGTTTATTTTGTTTGATCATGGTGTAAAGAAAATGTGTAGATGGTCCCATAAAATGACACTTAAAAACCAAGCGGTAAGCAGTAATCTTACAATAGCTAATTCCCACTTGAGTTTTCCAATTGTTCCAACACCCCTGGGAATAAATTAACAATTCGGCTCTCCTGGGATAATATTACACTGGGATATTGTTATGAAAATTGTCATAAAAGAGAATTAGCAGAAAGGATACAATGAACAAGCGGTCGTGCGATGTACAGGGACTCTGCAATGGTTTCCTGCAGACCCAGAGCGGTCGGGCTTGAGTGGAGGTCCTCTTCCTGATTCCTACTTGTTTTCCTTTTCTGAGGGAGACCCCAAAGACGAGACTGTAATGATGGTGCTGGGAAAAAAAGGAAACAATGCATTTTTATAAGGGCACAGAACTTACCGCTTAAAAATATTTATTTCTTACCCCCAGAAAAAAAAAACCAGAAAAAATAAAAAACTAGCGCTGTCAAATCGATTAATTGCATCTAACATAAAAGTTGTTGTTTATAAAATATGTTGTTTTATGTTAGATGCGATTAATCAATTTGACAGCATTAAAAAAAACTAAAAAGTCAGCACACAAAGGCTCCAAAAAAAGCAAAAGATTTAAAAAAAAATGATGTTGGGCTCACACACAGGTAATGTTTCAAGCATGCTGTAAAAAGTAAAGGTTTTTACCCAACAAGCCTTTATACCCACAGGTGATTAATCAAGGATCACATGCCAAGACAAAAAGAGGAAAGAAAGTCATGGAACAAAAAGGCAAAAGAAAAATACAAGATACTAAATGTGAAAGTCAAATTTTAAACATGCAAAATTAATAATATTAAAGGGTCATTTCACCCATTTGAACACTGTTTTTTATTTAAAGTGGGTCATATATGTAGTTGAAATGTAAAATAATTTTTGAATTTGGTGCCTTCATGACCGAGAAAAGACAAAAAATAACTTCAGAACGCATTTGTATGAAAGACAACAACTCCCACAATGCACCACATTGCACAGCTCCGCAAGCCACTCCCACTAATCCAGAAAGCGCATATCTGCCTATAAGAGAAATCACTCTTCCGTCTACAAGGCTAGCTACTACCAGAGCTTGAAATTCATTTCACATTCACACAAAATGTCTAGTTAGTTGGCGAACTCATATAGTGCATTACTCCTCGTTTGTATTTCTTTCGAAAAGGTGAATTATTGCATGGTACCTGGATGTTCAGTCAGAACATATGCGGTGCGAAACTAGTTCTCAACACAAACGTCCGTGTCCTCGTCTGATTCAGAGATTTCGTCCAGGAGAAATTGTCATCGTTGAAATTCTTTGCCGCAGACGGACTCTATCTCTGTGTTCGTAGCGGTTCGTAGCTGCATAGTGAGATCACCGGCGCCACCAGTCCGCCCTAACTCGAGCCAGTCCGGGCTCCTCGTCCGCGGCAGGCAGGTCTTCTGCCTCGGCTGCTCTTCGCTATAATGCGGCTTGTAAAGGTAGCCACAAACACCTGATTCAAGCATCAGACTTCCGAAATCCTCTTCTTCTATATCATATTGAGCACTCTCCTCCGCTATTGTCATAACTTTACATCTGTCTCCACAGCGCCTGTTAGCTTAGCTACAAACAAGATGGAGGATATTGCTTTCAGTTTCAGAGAGTAAAGTCCCACCCACTGATCTGTAATAGGTCTGTAGCGTGAGCGCGCCCCACCCTGGGAAAGATGAGAAACTAGTGTCTGTAGTCTTAACAGAAATCCCCCCCTCTAACACTTCCTCCTACAATGACGCAAAATGACGATTTTTGCGTCATTGTAGGAGGAAGTGTAAGAGGTAAATAACAGATTTCTCCCGTCTCAGGGGAAAATGAGAGAGTGTTGCACGACCATTCAATAGTATGACTGGGTTTCTAACAATGCAAAGCTTAATGCAAATGGGTGAAGTGTCCCTTTAAGAAAATAATAATACCAGCATAAACAAAGCGAAAACCAAGAAAGACTGTTAAAGAAACGGACGGATATCAAAATCTTAATTTAATCACTATAGTTTCTAATGTGTAAATCCAGGAGGTTTCACATTTCAAAAGTACACGATTAATGTCACCTCCATGCCGTGGACAGTTGACTAATTCTATTCCTACGTGTTGTAAGGTAGAGACCGAGTGTCTAAAAGCAGCAAAGTGCTTAGTTACCGGACTTGTGAAATCTCGATTTCTTGTTTTAATTTTTTTTGCAGTATGTGTGAAAGTTTGAGTTTTACAAGTAAAATTACATTGTTGACATCTATATTACAAAATTACATCTAGAATTGTCAAAAGGCACTTTATTTATGAGGGAGGGGTTAAATCCGCTCAAACCAAACTATTGTGAAGATTAGGTGGTCTCTTAGATACTACACACAGTGGTTTTTCAAAGCATTTCTTGAAATTAGGGTCCCTGTCTTTTGCCAACGGTGAGTATTGAATATAGCAGTTAGCTCGATGTTCAAAAGTCTTCGGTCTTTTAACAAGACACACACGTTGTGACATATTCATAAAACGACTCGCAGCAGACTGAATCCATTCTTCCTAATATGCTTTTGCTCTAAACCTATCTGATAAAGTTGCTGCTTGATGTTGGAAGTCATCATCACCTACACTGCACATACGACTGAACTGAGATATGTAATGAATGTTTTAATGACTCAGGATGATAAGACGTACCATGTAACAGTGTATTACGATCAGTAGGTTTTCGATACTAATCGATTCAGACCAGATACAGATTTGATAACAAATTTGATATGCTCCTGATGGAATTAGATGGTAATTTCAGTGCACTGCAGTTATCACTGAACAGTTTATGGGAAGGGAACAATCTGGATGGTACACAAATCGTTGTTCAAACATATCACATTTTTTCCTTTATCAAACACCCAAACGTCCTGTTTTTGCCAAGTCATACCGTTTCCCAGTGGCCGGACCACTCTTCCTGAACGCTGGCCCACGAAAGACGTGTCCTCATCATCTTCTTCTGTATTGTTCTCTGTGTAGGGAGATCAATATATGAGCGGTGTGCAGGAAATCACTTTTCGCCATAAAGAACCCACAGTACACTGACTGCAGGAGCAGTTTCCTTAGAGTCTCCCGGTGTTACGCTCAAGGGCAAACCGCAGCAACTCCATGGGCTCTTACTCAGCCTTACATTACACTCAACAACACAATGACAGTTTATCTGCACAGGCCATACACTGCTCTTATTGTCTCACGCACGGTTTATTTATTGTCATCAGTGGGAGTGTTCTGGTGCTTATTGTTGTGGGTTCATTGTTTGTTGTGACTGTGCTAAAAGCCCTGCACGGCGGTTTCCAGAGACACTTCAGTTGGTTAAACATCCTGTCATGCAGTGGAGAAATAACAATAAATTAACTCTGACTCTTGAATTTGAAATCTTTGTGTTATTATTTCGATTTTTGCATTCGGCATACTTTTATATACTGTATTTTCTCAGTTCTTGCATTCTTTGGGAATTAAACCTAACCTTGGCATTGTTAGCACCGTGCTCTAATATTTGAGCTTCAGGAACACTTAGTAACTAAGATCATCTATGTTTCCATCCACCTATTTTTATGTGAAATTTTGGATATTGCATTGAAAATAAGCTGGGTGGAAACGCCATAAATTCTAAAATTGCGCATAAAAATATATGCAATCGATTGAGGTGGATACATTTTTATCAGATAAGAAGACATGCACATAAACTACAATGGAAACAGTTACAGAATAAATCCCTCGATGCACAACAAAAAACGCATTTGATTTTGCCTCAACAGAAGATGCAATTTGATAACTGGACCAATCAGAGGACCAATTTAGATCGATCAATCTATCCTTTCTATTTATATACTTCAAAAAAAGTAAAAAATAAAAGTAAAAACATATATTTTTTTTTGTTGTGTGAAAATGACTAAAGACCACAGGGTTTGTTGGGGCTTCTGTCACTCTCAAAGTCTTGGGGTTTTAATGCCAGAGGACAGACTTTATTATCAAAGCCGAGTGTGTCTGTAGACAGCCTTAAATAAAATTTCCATCCACTCCAATCAAGGTGGAGTCAATGTATTTCATATATGCCACTATTGTATATTTAAAACTATATTAAAGGAACACTCCGCCGTTTTTTGAAATAGGGATTATTCACATTCTTTCCTACATTTAGATAGGTGGGCAAATGCATTTTTGTCTCAGTGCATGCATTGTTTTAGTTTGACAGGGTCGGCGCTAGCTTAGCTTAGCATAATGAATGGAATCCTTTGTTGCCAGCTAGCATGTCCTGAGTAAAAGTGATATATATAAAAAAAAAAAAAAAAAAACACCTAATTACTTCTTGTGGCCTGCGTATTCACAACAAGTACAAATAGCGATGCAGATTAACACTAAGCGATTTCCTATGCAGATATTGACTTGGGACTATATTAGGGGGAAGCACAGGCGAAGCACTGCTACTTGGGCGCAGAGATATCACGCCCAAGTAGCAGTGCTTCGGCTGTGCTTCCCCCTAATATAGTCCTTAATATATAACTCAATATCTGCCTAGGAAATCGCCTAGTGTTAATCTGCATCACTATTTGTACTCGTGAATACGCAGGCCACAAGAAGTAATTAGGTGGTTTTTTTTTTTTATATCACTTTTACTCAGGACATGCTAGCTGGCAACAAAGGATTCCATTCATTATGCTAAGCTAAGCTAGCGCCGACCCTGTCAAACTAAAACAATGCATGCACTGAGACAAAAATGTATTTGCCCACCTATCTAAATGTAGGAAAGAAGGTGAATAAGCCCTATTTAAAAAAACGGTGGAGTGTTCCTTTAAGTACAGCAAGAGAGCTCAGTTCATCACATGCATTCTCATATGATGGTAGAACAAGAGTCTTCAGTTCATTATAAATGAGTGTGGCAAGCAGGGCGGAGCCGAGAGCCGTGGGAACGGAGCGAGGCCGGTGGGGCAAGTGCTAAAGAGCTCCGGAATGATCATCAGAAATCAGAAATAATGATTGTAGGATAAAATGGCTATTTTCACATAGACCACACTTGGTTCTTTCATATTCAGCTCAATAAAAATCTTCCACAGGTTAAAGTTTCATACAAGGCTTTGTTGAATCAATAGTTTGTCTTGAATAGTTTCTAGTTATTTTTGAAATATGAATCTGCTTGTGGTTCTTGTCGATCTCACCTTGACTACAGAGCTGAGAGTCCCTGTCCAGGGGAATTATAGGTGGTGATGTCTGGATGCCTGATTTGTACCAGAAAAGCAGGAGACAGCGCAGAATCGCTCTGTAAACACAAGAGAGAATGACGAATTGGGACGACAGAAATGAGGACACAGCAATAATTAGATTAACTGTTAGTACAACTGAACATGACAATTCTGTCATCAATGAGAGCTACCGCAGATGAATATTCATAAAACAACAACTTAAATATTTGTGTTTTGTAAAAGCTATTGTATGGCTTTAGAAAACTTAGAAAATGGTGTTGGAGTCATACAGACTATTTTTATGATACTTTAATGGTGCTCTTTGTGTCCTTTTTTGAGCTTGTTTTGGAGTGCATGTCCCCATTCACTTTCATTGTCTGGAAAAGAGCACTCAGAACATTCAGCTAAACATTTTACATCCCACAGAAAAGAGAAAGTCGTACATGAAACGACATGACGGTGCATAAATAATGATGTCCTCTTGGTGAACTACTCCTTTAAGCTACCTGTGAAAGAGGGTCCTTACTTGGCAATCTGAATGAGAACAATAACAAGCCAACGTCCAGCGTCCCCCCACAGCTTGGCGGCCCCCATCTCAGTGAAAACCTCCACATACTCCAATACTGACAGCCAGGTTAACAGCTTCTGTTGAGAAAGAGACTACACACACACACACACAAATGCATAAGATCAGGATAAAACGCAGAGAAATGTTTAATATTTTTCTGTTCAGTTTGGTCCAAAAGAAAAGAGGTTAGCCGTACTGTACTCTCAGCCTTAGTGTGTCATTATTAAAATTCATCATTTCTTTATTGCTGTGGTTTAATCCATTTTAGATTAAAGTGATAGATCAACCAAAAGTGAAAATTAGTTACTTACCCTCATGTCTTTCCAAACCCATAAGACTTTCATTCATCATCGAAACACAAATGAAGATATTTTTAACTAAATCTTGAGAGATTTCTGTTCCTCCACTGAAAGTCTGTTCACCCAAAACTCTGATGCTTCAAAACATTCATAAAGAGATTGTAAAAGAAATCCATATGAATTGAGCACTTTAATCCATGTCCTCTGAAGAGACACGAATCACACAAACACTTTATATAATGAACACATTTCATTTAGCAAGTTTGTTTTTCAGTAACATGTCATTCAAACATGCTTGTTGACGCGTGAGAACCAATGAGATTTGTTCCCGTTTGTCACAGGTACAATTGAGCTTTCGATACCATATTGGAGTCCTCTATGTGTTTGCTTATCAATGTTTATGAGTGAATAAAAGCCTCAATTAAATGTGTTCATTATATAAAGTTATCGCATCTCCTCAGGAGACTTAAGGATTAAACCACTCGATTCGTATGGATTTATTTTACAGTCTCTTTAAGAAAGTTTTGAAGTGTCAGTTTTGGGTGATTGACTTTCAATGGAGGGACCGAAAGCTCTCAGATTTCATTAAAAAATATCTTCATTTGTGTTTCGAAGACGAACGAAAGTCTTGAGGGTTTGGAACAACATGAGAGTAAGCAGCTGACGACACAATTTTCTATTTGGGAGAACTATCCTTTTAACTCCCCTAAATGGAACAAAATGAACTGTGGATGTTCCTGTCTAAGTGGTGTTTTTAAGCTAGAATAAGCCAGAATGAGAAAGAGGACTAGACTTTATGTCGTTTACTAGACTAGTTGGACTATCACAAACTCAATATAAAGTCAAACAGCCTCTGAGGAGGTCCATTAAGGTCACGGCTCAAAAGCCCATGGCTGTAAACGCAAACTCGTTCTTCTTGTCCCCGTGGCTGAGCTGCTCTGAAAGTACCTGTCTTTAAATGTGTTTATTCCTGTGCACTGCCAATGGAGCCCACAAAGCCAAATATGTCTCTCAAGTACAAGCATAATAGAAAAGAAAAAAACAACGGCGCTTTGTAGACTGTGCTTTTGAAGGGGTCAGGCGTATTTCACAAGCCGCCCATTTCAAAGCCATCTCGAGCGATTCGAGGCTGTCATCATGGGGGCGAAAATGTGGATAACAACAAGTCTATTGCAGCACAGTGGCAGAGTTGGGGCAAAAGACCTGGGAAATAAATTCTTTGACAATGTGCGGTCAAAGGAAGCAGCTGGCAGCGACTTTGAACACATGAAGCTTGCCACAACTTTGAATCTTCTCTCTTGAAGCAGACACAGACTGTGCTGTTTCACAAGTTTCACAATAGAAAACTCTCATTCGCAGATAACTTTATGGTGGTTGCCATGCCAACTGCACATGAACATATCAGTCCCTTATGCAAGTGTGATGATTAAGAAGAGAAAGAGACTGGCTTAGAAGAGTCATTTTATGAGAAAAATACTTTAAATAGATAAAAGAACTTGATGTACCATGAAAACAATGTAACTGTCAGATAGGAGTGAGTGACATGGTTTTAACTGTGGAAGCTGACATTATTGAGTATGTCACTCAACAATAACATGTATAATGACCTCAAAATTCAATTTTTGAGGGCAAAAATGTTTTTTTTTTTTTACATAGTCAAGCAATACCACACAAGCATGCTGTTTTTTCATCAGAGGCTGTGTCTGAAATCGCATAGTCTCAAGTAGTTATTTTGAATAACGTCTATAGTATGTTTTTGAGTATGTTCTATATAGTATAAATGTGAGTTGTATGAATGTAATTTGGACATACTACATTCGTCATGTTGTCATTATCACTTGACCTACCAGTGTCAGTTATGTCACTTTCCTGACATTCACAAATCCTGTCCCGTTGCCTCATGGGATAGCAAAGTGTCCATCATATGCACATTTCCGAATCTCGCCAGAAGAGGTAGGTCATCTGGGTACTTTTTGCCAACTCTTTTATGAGCACTGTGATTTAGGACATACTTCTTTTGTCACATAATGTTTTTGATCTAAATAGCAGTTGGATCTATAACAAAGTTGCAATTAACGCAAAATGCAGCAGCCAGAGTACTAATGAAATTTAAAAAGAGAGAGCATATTACACCGGTTTTAATGGGATTGCATTGGTTACCAGTTCATCAAAGAATTGATTTTAAGGTTCTTTTATTAGTTTATAAAACACTGCACAATCTGGCTCCTCTATACATTTCAGACTGTCTGTCGAGATATGTCCCGAATCGTAGTTTAAGATCCTCTAGTGCTAGCCTTCTGGCAAACTATACAGTTACGCATAAACGATCTGGCGGTACTTCTTTTAGCCACTATGCTCCACAAATTTGGAACTGTCAACCAGATGAAGTAAAAGAGGCTACTAGCATTCATATCTTTAAAAAGTGGGTTATCTTTTTAAAGTTGCTTATCAATATAACAATATGGTGTTGTAATATAACAAAGCTGTGTAAGTCAGTTTTATGTTCTATTTTATCTTTTTATTTATTTTATTTTATATCGATATTGAGGTCGAACTATATTGCCAATTTACTTTATTTTACACGCTGAACCTTTATAGTTGTTTTCGAATATTTTTAGATTTGCATTGTGTCCCGTTATTATTTGATTTTATGCATGAGAAGCACTTTGAGTTGCATTCTATGTCTGAAAAGTGCTATACAAATAAATGTTTATTATTTTTGTATTATTTATATTTCAATATTCAAAATAATTTAAAAATAAAGCATAATTTATTTCTGCAATTATAATTCCAAAGTAAATGAATCTAAATGCTGCTTTAGATGTAGCTCCAGGGCCACTTCTGCAGTGCAAAAATGGATTTCGTTGTCACTGATTTCATTTGACTGGTAACAGCCTATAGCGTCTCATTATTCTAACTTTTTGATTAAATGCAGGAATTTGGCATTAACGATGATGCACACATCTAGTAAGGTTAGAACAAAAAAAATGCCCTCATACAAGTAAAAATGCCCATGAAAATCAATTTAAGGTGGCAAATGTCACCCCTTAATTAAAAAGTCAATTTCAGTCACTGCAGAGAACTAAACACCGCACAGAAAATGAAAAATATTAAAAGCTGTGAGTCAGCTTTCCACAACGGGCCAAAACAAGTCAAGGTACCAGCACAAAACAAAAAAATCAGCAAAATATTGTCTAATTATCATGATGATATCGAGATATAATCGCACACCCCTAATGTCAGAACTCAAAACTTACTCTCTACTTCACTAGAAACAAATATTCTGATGTCAAATAGCAGTTGAAGTTTAATTTTAACAAGATCTTTGATCATTTCAGCCTGACTAATTGTTTTTGCAACATCATACAGGGTGGATTGTTATGTGTCAATGTGAGTGGACCATTCCATGTATGAAAGGGGCACTTACTAAAGGCATGGCAACATAAATGGACCATTTATTTTCAAGAGTCAGAGAGGAGGTGGAAAATTAAACCAAAAAAAAACGTCACTGACAATAAGAAGACCTCAAAGAAAAAAAACCTTAATATATATTATACTACAGGGCCGTTGAATGCTTGAATCTGATTGGTTGACGAACGTTCTAAGGTGTGCATTATTTTCAGGGAAACGCACGGCTAAAGTAGTTCCAGGCAGGTCTTGACCGCATTACAGTTCCATATCACTTCGCGTAGTTAACGGTAATAACGGAAAATAGGATACAATTCATAACAAGAAAAAACATTTAGCCGCATGAGCTTGATCTGCAATTTTCAATGTCTAGCTTCACAATCAATAGAAACATGCAGTTTAATTTGAATAAATAAAGTTTATAGTCCTGTCTATATTATAAGCAATAGAAAATAAAACTGAATATAGGATAAATAAATGGATAGTCCTGCAGTACGGATTTTTATTGCAGATAATAATAAATAAATAATTATTTATAGGCCCACTTGTTAAAAGGGCTTTGTGTTTCATTTATTTGGCTATAGTCTACTGTCATCTGTCAATGAAAAAAAAAGAAAAAAAAAAGAATGAACGAATTAATTAAAACGAATTAAATTAATAAATAAATAATAATACTGACGCACATGCTTTTCTGTCTCATTATTGCAACATCTCTCTCTAATAACTGCATTAATAACTGCATAAAGCCGGGGACACACTTTAAGGCCGGTTATGAATGCAATTTGATACTTATGACTGATCAGTCAGAGAATGTGTCCGCTAGTCGTGTGTCCCAGCATTAGTCTGCTATCAGTGGCTCAAACCTCCGTTACTAACTCTAAAATGACGTTTTGGAATTAGCAACGGAGGCATTGGTTTAGATGCGTAACAAATTAGTCCTACATACAAGAGCGTTTTAATGACAAAAACTTTACAAACGTCTTGAAATACATAATCTGAACAATCTTTCGAGGTGTGGTAACTGTAGTATAAGCGGAATAATTGACTTCAGGCCGTTGAATTATTAGAAAAATAATGCACACCCGAGGTGAACGGCCACTCCGCTTCGCGTCGTGACCGCATTACCACCTCAGGTGTGCATTATTTTTCTAATAATTCAACGGCCTGAAGTCAATTATTCCTTACATATGACATTAAGGGACATGCATTACCACAGTCAACGTCCGAGAAAGATTCTTCCTTAAGATGCCATCATTCAGCAGCACTAGCAGGTTAGATGCTGAGTAGACTGTAAATCAAAGTGAGAAACACATAAAACACAACAGAATATATAGAAGGGAATTAATACAAGAATAAAACAAAAAAGACTAAAGTAGTGAATCCTACCCAACTCTGAGATTTCATGAGAGTCTGAGAAGCGACCTGTAATGAGAAAAATACATTGAAGTTATAATTCTATGTAATAAGAAAATGTCACCTAAAACTGTCTAGAGTTATAATCTAGAGAGTGGTTACTTTGAAGAAGCTCAAACATGATATATATATATATATATATATAGATATATATATATATATACATAGATTTTCTATGTAAAATCCATACTCCAAATTCTGTTATTTCATAGTTTTTATTACTTTTAATGTAAAATGCGGAACATAGTAGCTAATAATATGAGTAGGTGTGTCTAAAAATGTTTGAATAGTAAATTCATGATACAGTTAATGGGTAGATGGCATGACAGGTCAAACAGTGAAAGTTGTGTTCTACATTGTGGCATAATCTCAAACTATTTAAAGAACATTTTCTATATATGTCATGTTAATTAGGCCACATGAAATATCTGTGCGTTTAGAAATGTATGCAAATTATACAACCCACGTACATTTGATGAATTTGAATGTTTTTGAAATAAAAAAACAAGGACCCAAATACAGAAGATAACAACACAATACAGACAACTGCCGATAAAATACAATAACTGGATAAACATACATCTAGTTTCAGCCTTGCACGACACTGTTTTACAAGCCGTGAGAGAGTATGTTTACTTTCACTTTGACAGACATTCAGAGTCTCACCTGCGATCAGGTAACTCAGCGCGCGCACTGTGCTCTCCAGATGAGACGCGGCCGCCGGGTTCGTCCTCACATACTCCTGATAACGCTCATACACACGACTTAACTTATCCATGTAGAGCACCGACATCACAGTCAAAGCAATAAATTCACAATCACACACAACGCATCGCAGAAAACACACGGAGAATGACACTTCCGCAGATGCAGAGCGTTTTCCTTTGACGCCACTTCCTGTTCGGCTAGCGCGCGAGACATTTAAAGACGCAGTTACCTGTTTACAGTAAAACGTTATTTTGCGTATGCGTGTACATTTATTCATGATGCACAGACGTAAGTGTGTCTATATACTTGGAGAAAGAAGTTGGCATTCTCAGTGGCAGGTACTCAAATTGCAGGACGCCTGGTTGAACTGTGCCAGGGATGCTTGTGCAGGTTGCCGATTGCTTCAGGAAAAAAATCGTCAAAATGTTATGCACCCGCCAGCTAAGGGTAACGTTAGGCTATGTACCTTTACAGTTTATGGTATGTACAATGGATGAACTTTATATATATATATAGTACTTATAGTTGTACTAAAGTGTCACACTTTTCCATTATCCATTCCATATGTCATGTGTTGTTGTTCGTCTGAGGCTGTATTTGCCTACTTTTAAGACCTGCTAAAGACCAGATGATGTCCTGATACGTCCTTAAAACCATAGAATTCAAACAGTGTTCATTCTTACACACACACACACACACACACACACACACACACACACACACACACACACACACACACACACACTTTTGTTACTATATTTGTTTACACACACACACACACACACACACACACACACACACACACACACACGCACATATATATATATATATATATATATATATATATATATATATATATATATGCACAAGTTTAGACACCCATGCTAAAGTTGACTAAAAAGAGGAATAAAAAATCAGCTTTTGGAAATTGAACTTAATGCCTTCATTTAAAAAAATAGGAAAAATCCAACCTTTAAGGACACCAATTTTCTTTGTGAATGAATAATGTATCGTAAATAAATAAATGTTCTTCCTTGAAATACAGGGTGCATAAGTTTGGACACCCCTATGTTAAATTCCCATAGAGGCAGGCAGAGTTTTATTTTTAAAGGCCAGTTACTTCATGGATCCAGGATACTACGCATCCTGATAAAGTTCCCTTGGCCTTTGGAATTAAAATAGCCCCACATCATCACATAGCCTTCACCATAGAGATTGGCATGGAGTACTTTCCATAAGATCATCTCTCAATGCAAATCAAACCAGCTATTAGGCTAACTGAAATAAAACCATGCCAATCTCTAGGTATGGTGAAGGCTATGTGATGATGTGGGGCTATTTTAATTCCAAAGGCCAAGGGAACTTTATCAGGATGCATAGTATCCTGGATCCATGAAGTAACTGGCCTTTAAAAATAAAACTCTGCCTGCCTCTATGGGAATTTAACATAGGGGTGTCCAGACTTATGCACCCCGTATTTTAAGGAGGAACATTTATTTATTTACGATACATTATTCATTCACAAAGAAAATTGGTGTCCTTAAAGGTTGGATTTTTCCTAATTTTTTAAATTAAGGCATTAAGTTCAATTTCCAAAAGATGATTTTTTTATTCCTCTTTTTAGTCAACTTTAGCATGGGTGTCTAAACTTATGCATAGCACTGTATGTATATCTCTGACTGTCAAACTATAATGTTTCAGAACCTTCCATGAACAATGTATAAACAATATTTTTGTGCTAATGTTTTGAGAACATTATTAAAGACCAGATATCTTTGAATGAACATTCAAGCAAAGTTACTGGAGGAACGTTTGTTCATAACTTTGAGAGAACCTTGCCAGAACGTTAGCCAAAGTTCTTTCATTCTGAGAAGATTCCCTAGTTCTATGATGAGCATGATGTGTCATTTGTAGTGTGATGATTGATCAGACTACCTTGAAGAGTGTAGTACTACAGTGTATTGCTGTTTTGAAATGTTTAGCATTGCAAACTGTTTCACATACTATTTTTATGAGTACAGCAGTTTTACAGTGTTTACAGCAGAATGCTAGTCTTCTGCTCTAAACATTTTCTCTCTTTGAACTAGTAATCTTCTAAAACCTCGTCTACGGGTCAACAGCGCAGACAGGGATTAGAAAACCTCTAGATGCATGACCCAAAATTGAATATAGCCCATAACCATCATCAGCGCTTTCAAATGAACTAGAATTAATTGAGCATATGCGTTTATAGAAGCAATCCACTTTCATTTCTTTAAAAGGTTAATGATCCATTTCTCGCTTTATGTTAATAACTGAACACTAGAGGTTGCAAAATCTCCCAAGTAAGTTCAAGCCTGTGTTTATTGGCCATCTGGCACTGGTGGGCATCTAGAGATGGGCAGAGTGGGCACACATGAATACACACACACACTGTAGAGAGAAAGAGACCACATCTTATTTATAGGCATGGATTAGTTTTGAGTGTAGATAAAATCTGTTACCCACTGACTTGATATAAATCTGAATTTATATATTCTGGTATATAATAATATAATTCTAGTATGGTGTAATATACTATAGCATAAAGAGATAATGGTTTTGAGATTTTAAAGGGATTAACTTCACCGCATCATACCGTTCTACTTAGTATTCACATTTTAAACACAAGCTAAACCAGCTAAAATGTTCCTTTCTAAAAAAGAAAGAAAGCCTAGTGTCGCTGTAACGATGCACACGAAGAAATCCAACTCGGTAATACTCAAGAAATCACAGGAATAAGTGAAATAACACAACCACGTTAACGTCATCGACGACACGGAACAGACAGAACTCAGGGTTTAAATACCCAGGGAGATATTATTAACAGAACTAGGAACAGGTGTAGGGTTCATTAGCAGCCAAGGAAACTATAGGGACACAGAACACAGGCAAATGAGCACTGGAAACTGTGAAAACAGAACAAAAACAAGAACATACATGTTAGGCTACATCTACATTCATCCAGAGACTTTTGAAAATGGCGTTTTCATTTCAAAACGCTCTCCGTCCACACTCAGGCGTTTTCCAAAAGTTTCTCATCCACACTGAAACATGGGAAAAATCTAAATTCACCTTACAGCGCATGCGTAAAACCTCACAAAAGCTCACTGTAGATGATACAGAATAGACATAATAAAGTTATCACGCAATTCTTCTGGCAGGATAATTTTATTTAGTGTGGACAAGGCCTCACTGGTTATATACATTCAGAAGGTTTACCAGATTTATGGAATTGCACACACAGACCAGCCACTAGTCATGTACCCATCACTGAAAACTGAGACCCGCACAGCATTTTCTATCCCCTAACCCTAACCATACCGCTATACCCATCACAGAAAACTTTCTGCATTTGCACATTATCAAACAACATCGAGTATGATTTATAAGCTGTTTTCCTCATGGAGAATTTCCAAAATTACATTTAGTCCCCATAACGTATAGGGAATACCTGAACCTTAAACACACACACACACACACACACACACACACACACACACTTGCATATACGCGTAAGGATTTTTATACTGTACAAACTGTGTATAGTCTATCGCCACACTAACCCTACCCCTAAACCTTCCCTTCCCATTTTTTATTTATATTTTTATTTTTATTTAATTAAATAAAGGACACAGGAAGTGTCCTCGTAAACCACATTTACTTTGTAATACCCATGTCATTATACACATTTGCGTAATCATAAACCATAAATATACAGAACACACACACACAAAATCTGTAGTAACATTGAAAGTATGCAAATTACGTTAAGGTGAGCAAATGATGACAGAACCTCAATTTGTGGGTAAGCTACGCCTTTAAGTCTTGTTCATTAGGTCTCTGTGTGCAAAAATAGTTTGAAGCTATATTTACTAAAGGACACGATTCTTGAACCGCCTGTTTCTGAATGTCGTGGCTAATTATAAGTGTTGACAATATATAGAAGGCATTCTTCTATGTGACAACGATAACGTGATGTGACAGGACACAGTTAGAAGAGGCTGATTCACTTTGCACATGTACATTAATGGTATTGTTGTTTACTTTTGGATGTCTCTCTCTCTCTCTCTCTCTCTCTCTCTCTCTCTCTCTCTCTTTCTCTCTCTCTCTCAAACCTCCAGGGTTCAGCGTGTGTTTTTAAAATACACACTCCTTTCTGGATTAAATTTTAATATATTGCGTCCTCCTGACGGAATTTGAATTTGATTGGCACACGGTTCACCACTGTCCTGCGTTGATTAATTCAGTCTTAATCAAAAACTTAGATTTAATTTAGTATTTGATCCCCCTGTTATATCCCCTGTGCATACTGAGAGAATGAAGATGCCATTCTAAATGCTGGAACAGATCTTTGTCAGGATGTATTTTTTAATGAATGATTTTACAATTGTAAAGTAATTGTACAAATCTAACCACAACAACAACGGTTTTCACTTATAAACAGCTTGCTGAGCTTGGTCAGCTGGACATCAGTGTTGATCATGTTGTTGACCAACTGTTACATTTAACCAAATGTTGTTTATTTAATTGTGCATGCTCATTTCTTCTGTTTTTACATTTGGATTACCTTTGCTGACACTCACTTAAAGTGAATTAAAAAATCCTCATTTTTCATTTCATTAAACATTTACATGTTTGCCTAAATTCAGCATTTAAATTGATTGAATTTTTATTATAAAATAGAATTTTATCGGAATTTGATGGAGTTTTTCGGTTCCTTGCCACTGTTGCCTTTGGCTTGCTCAGTTGGGGATATTTAATTTAATTTAATCAATCAATAATACTATTGATCAGCCTTACCAGACGTGGACGTTTTTTCCACTAGAACCAAACCCTGTTGTGTTATTTTGATTTAATACTGTGAAGCTGCTTTGATACAATCTGTATTGTGAAAAGCGCAATGCAAATATACTTGACTTGACTTGACTTGACTTGACTTGACTTGACTTGACTTGACTTTATAGTTTTGTATCCAGAACCTGAAAATAATTGTCAGCTTTTGCAGTATCGGCAATAACTTTAATATGCATGCCTAATAAAAAAACTAAAGTAAACTAAATCTAACTAAACTGTCAGAAGTCAAAATGTATTCTGCTGCTTTATTGATTCAACTTCATTTGACGAATTTTGCTACATTGACACATTTATTAAACTGAAATGAATCAACGTTGAACTGACTCAAAGTGAATAATGACACTGTCTACTGTAGAGCTGCTTAACTGAACTGATCTTATATCATAATAGATAGAATTGAATTGTTGAACTGAACTGAATCGACACTGAACTGACTTCAGCTGAATGTCACTATTATCTTTTTGAGAGCTTCTTTACAGCAGAATTGAATTCTGTTTGCATCACTGATCATTATTTTCCTGTTCATCTTTAGATCACATGAAAGGGCCAGGTTCATCATTACCTCTTGGAGGGAAAGGATACACTTTAACAGATGCTTCCCTGGAAGATTAGAGGGGTCAAAAATCTAATTTTTCTTATCTAAAATTGTGAATGCCATGAAGCCAGGGCTTTCTCCCCGGAGCTCCGGTTAGCCTGTGGTCTGCAGATTTGAAGGTGAGTGATGGTGCTCATGATTTAGCACAGCAGTTTGATGACATCTCTGTCCCGCCGGCGCTCCGTTGAGGGTCATTTGTCAGACATGAGTGATGCTTATGAAGGGAACGAGTGTGGATTAGACATCCCTCTCTCAACTCAATGCCGCACTCTTCCCTGGATCTTTTCTCTTCAGTGTTGGTGTGGACAAGCACTCCCTACATTTTCTTTAGAAAATCTGGTCGCATTTCATTTTACAGTACGTGCACTTATGTGTACTTACCTAAGAAAGTACTGAGTGATATAAGGTAACTACATGGGTTAAGGTTAGGTTTAGGGGTAGGTTCAGTTCAGGGTTAGTACCTAGTTTTAACCAAGTTATTGTAATTACTATAATAAGTATATAGTATGCACATGGGGAAAAGGACTGTAAAATAAAGTGCTAACGAAAATCTTTCTTTACTTTATTTCCTCTTTGCCATCTTCATTCATGGCTTTGCATTGATCTTTGAGAACTGTCAACCTGTGAGTTCAAAGCAGAAGTCATAAAATAAATAAAACATTTATGTTGTTTTCTCTCTAGCCCTGTGCAGACTGTGTCATGGTCACTCATTTATGCCTCGTTTCTACTGATTGTTACAGGATAGTACAGTACAATACGATTCGGGATGCTAAACCCTGATCCGGCTTGTGTTTACACCGCCAACAGTACTCGATAGGCGTGGTGTATGCCGGAAAGTAGCGATCAGTGTCATTCCCGCGCGAAGAAGAAAGCAACACAGTAAACAACATTGGAGGACATACAGCATACAGCACAAGAAGAAACGGTATTGTGTTTTCTACTGTATTAAAGGGGTGGTTCGGGATTTTTGACATCGGACCTCATTTTTAAGTCAGCCTGGTTGTTATTCATCAGTGGAGACATTTTTTAAAAAAAATTATCCAGTCCTTATATTTGGATAGTTAGCCGATGCTAGGCTAGCGCGAGTCAAGGGTAGATGTTAGCCAGCCATTAAAAACCGTTTTACCCACTCCACAGTGCACCAAACGCAAATCAATTATAACACTAGACTATCGATGCAAATGTACGTTGAGAGAATAATGTTAGAAATCAAACTTACCTTTCATCTCAATGATCCCAAAGGAACTAGTTTCTCAGCAGCTGCGGAATTTTACTTTGCTCCAGTTAGTAATGCGGCAAAAAGTAAACACAGAAAAGAAGCACACTAGTGTGTGCAGTACATGTGTGTACCGGCTCACTCGGTTGCCTAGGTAATCAATATCACTCCGCTGCTGCTGTAGACAAGGCTTATGATTACAGGGAACAAATTATAACTAATGCAATGTGATGAAAGGTAAGTTTGATTTCTAACATTATTCTCTCAACGGACATTTGCATCGATAGTCTAGTGTTATAATTGATTTGCGTTTGGTGCACTGTGGAGTGGGTAAAACGGTTTTTAATGGCTGGCTAACATTTACCCTTGACTCGCGCTAGCCTAGCATCGGCTAACTATCCAAATATAAGGACTGGATAATTTTTTTTAAAAAATGTCTCCACTGATGAATAACAACCAGGCTGACTTAAAAATGAGGTCCGATGTCAAAAATCCCGAACCACCCCTTTAAAAAATAGCAGCATTCCCCTTGTAGCACGCGCAAGTGACGATTCTCTGTCAACCAATCAACGTTCTGAGTGTGTCTAGCTCCACCCTTTAGTACCGGACTACTGTGCTAGGTTTCCCAACGGAAAGGTCCCAAAAAAGTGGTAGGCTACAGTATATGGTTCAGAATTAGGGTACCATTCACAACTTCTGACAATGGAAACGGCAAAAATTGCGTACCGTAATGAACTGTACCGTACCGTAGTGTACCGCTCGGTGGAAACGAGGCATTAGATTGGAGTGCAAATCAGTGTCCCAATACTTACTTAAAGTCACCATGAATTCAAAATTAACAAATTGAATAATTGATTATTGCAATATTAATTATAAAAAAAAGGATTTTGCCAAGTATGCTTGCACATACAAGGAATTTGTCTTGGTGACAGAAGCTTCCAGTGCACAGACAGAATGACAGAATACTGTATATAAAAAATAGATAATAGACAATTTATGTATGTACAGGTATGTTATATACAATGCAAGGGAATGTGAATAAGAAGTATGTTATGCTAAATAAATATGAGTATAAATAGTGTTGTGTATTGCATATGTTTATTGCCCAGTTGGGGCATTTAACTGTTCATGAGGTAGATGGCGTATGGAAATATACTTTTCTTGTGCCTGGCTGTCCTGGTGCTCAGTGCTCTGTAGCGCCGACCAGACGCCAACTGTACAAAGAGGAAGTGGTCTGGATGTGAGCGGTCCAGAATGATTTTGCCTGCTCTTTTCCTCACTCTTTGATGAGTACAGTTCTTGGAGAGTGGTAAGGGGTTTACGATGATTCTCCCAGCACTCCGGACGATCCCGCTGCAGTCTTCTGATGTCTGATTTGTTAGCTGAGCTGAACCAGGCAGTTACAGAAGTGCAGAGGACAGACTCGATGACTGTAGAGAACTGTGTCAGCGGCTCCTGTGGTGTTCCTCAACTGGTGAAGGAAAAAAAACTTTGCTAGGCCTTTTTCCACCGTGGAGCCTATTTGAGTGTCCCATCTCAGGTCCTGAGAGATGGAATCTAATTGACTCCACTGTTGCCATTGTTGAGTGGGGGGAGTGCTGGGGGGTTTCTCCTAAAGTACACTATCATCTCCACTGTTTTGAGCTCTTTAACCTCCTGTCTGTAAGCAGACTCGTCACCGTCATGGATGAGGCCATAGACCACTGGTTCTTTGGTGAGTTGTGGATCACTGTTGAGTTCAACTGCCTTTAATTTAAGAAGATAATTGTTTGTTTTACTCCCGTTTCCCCTATTAAAGCCAGTGATGTTGCAGGATGTTTGGCTGAGGGGGTTAGCCTGATGTTGTCATACTCAGATTCTAGTCAGAATATGAGTCTGATACTGCTCCATTGGGCTTTGATTAAGGGGCGTGTATTAACCGAACCAGGAAAGAAAATGCCTCTACAACCAATCAGAGCAACGGAGTAAGTGATGTATGTTCTTCATTCTTCGATCTTTCCGATCGACAAATGCCTTGATCGCGGTTCTCTCTTCCTCTTTTAAAATTGATGTGCTGTCGATATCTTATATAACAGACACGATGGCGGAATCTACACATCTCAATTCTCCAGCGGCAGTCATCTTTGTTGTAAACGAATTCAACCCAAGCGCTCTTTGGTGACGTGGATGATTACGTTACTGTTGATCATCTGTCCATCATCGTATAAAGCCCGCCCTGACAATTTGATTGGTCCGAACAGCTCTGGTTCGAACATAGTTTCTCCACAACAGATCAAGTCCAGACCGAACTTCCCGACCTCAAATGTTGTGGGCGGGGCTAAATTCGGCTGGCATCCAGGCTATGAGGGGGCATGTTCTGGTGGGAAAATGACATCAATGCATACTCTTTAATTAGGGTGGTCAGGCGTCCCGTTTTTCCTGGGACAGTCCCGTATTTCAGCTCTATTTTTAGTGTCCCGTCTTATTACACTGTAAAAAATTTCTAACCCTCCCAAATCAAAAATTTCAAGTGACCGATAACATCGAAATTTTTCAATTGGCCCAAGTGAAATTCTGTACATTTCAATTGGCCCAAGTGAATTTAATTTTATAATTTACAGAATTTCACTTGGGCCAATTGAAAAATTTAGATGTTATCGGTCACTTGAAATTTTTTATTTGGGAGGGTTAGAATTTTTTTACAGTGTATGAAAAAAAATCATGTTTTGTCCCGTAGTCTTTGTCTTTGCTATGTGATCATATAAAAGCGAGTAGCAGTCACGTGAGAATAGCCTAATCAAAGCTAGCCAATCTCATCGTTGTATATTTTGGAGAGCAAAATTACCATCCAATCATAATTCGTTATCGATTAACTTGCAGTTAGTGAAGGCGTAATATTAGAGAGTGTGAAGGAGATCAAGTCATATGTGAAGATGTCAAAGAAACGTGTGTGTACATTAAACGAGGATCTTCAAAAAGAGTTTATCAAGTTATTATGCTCAGTAAGTTGTGAAAAAATAACTCCATGTGGTATCGTGGTGAATGACACACCAGAAGCGCTCTCTCAGACAGCGCGCTATCCCGAATTCAGTTCTCTTTGTGCCTGAATTGTCAAATACAGACACAGTTGTCAAAATGCCCATCACGTGGAGTATCTCATGTAAATACAGTCGGTTATTATGGTGAACATAAATATTTCAGTGAAAACCGGTTATTTGTCAGTATATTAGATCCTAGCATTCAGTATTAAAGTGACAGCTTGTCCATCCCCATTAGAAATCTGGTCACCCATACCTCTAATACACTGTTCTTTCTTACAGAAAAGTCACTTGCTGTCACAGTTATACACTTGCATTGTGTGGTGCTTTTTCATTGAATGCTGTGACAGAGTCAAGGTACATTTACCCTAGTTGTTAAATTAGAGAGAGTATCATATTAATCATTTTGGACATATAAATAATACATCCAAGCGGATTATAAAAAAGAGAATTGAAACATCACTCTCAGAGGAATAGTGTTGTAAAGCATAAGATAAAACATGGCTGTGGTGGTGTGTTCATTTCCAGAGGCTTCCTTGAGTCCTGACAGCCCTGTTGTTTACATATGATCTACAGCTGCCAGTCGAAGGGCGTTTACATTTTTTTTTAGCGTGACATCACTCATGCCACCAGGGAGCCCACTGATTGGCAGGAGACTTCATTTCTATACGCCTCTCCTGTGAATAATTAATCACAGTCTAAGTAAGTGGAGCGATTAAATATTAACCACAAAACACACTATTTTGGTCTGATTTGAAATGCACTTCTGGATAGGAGAATCAATGATTATGGACAAAACCACACAGAATAAGTGTGTCTTTGAAGAAACTGTCTTCTTTCTCTTTTTCTGTAATAGGGTCTTTGTATGGAAATGGTACCAAATCTATTCATTCACCGTGAACTAACATGAACAAACAATGAACAGCTGTATTTTTATGAACTAACATTAACAAAGATTAATAAATACTATAAAAATGTTTTGTTCATGTTAGTTAATACACTGACTAATGTTAACCAATGAAACCTGTGTTAATACTAATGAAAGTGTTACCCACAAAATAAAGCTATAGTACATTTTCCTGCATTTCAAATTCAATTTCAACACATCTGTGCTTATGTTAGTTCAATACTGTTCAGCTGACCCTCAATCCCAGGCTTTTTGTTAGCCGTTGGTTCCGCTCTCTCTTCCCACTGTCTCATTTCTCATGCAGATAGTCGTCTGTGTTGGTTTTCTCCTGCATCTATTTGGCAATAGAAATAGAGATGGAAAAGCACGTCGGATCGTGGGGACAACCACAGCTGCGCACTTCCCTTCTTATCCCTTTTCCGGCTTCTGTGTGTGTGGGCCTCAGAAAGCAATCTCACGTTAATGAAATCACGCGCGCACACATCCACCTGGCCAATCTTGGTGTAATGAAGACTGCTCGCACACACACCTGGGCCAAGGAGGATCGAGATGGGCCCGGACACCACAATGTTGGCAGGCCGTAGAGGAGCTGATGCAAGGCACAACTTTCCCCGCAGGTGTCTGTTTAATTTAAACGAAGACAGAGACGCCTGCTCAGGCCAATCAGCTGATTGGCTGACGAGAGGGATTCTAGCAGACGGCAATATTTAATAAAGGTACAACCATAAAATTGAATCATGGACCATCAGCTGTGCGGAAAGTAATTATCTTTTTCCTCAATAATTAGATTTTTTTTAAAGGACTTTTAATATTTATATAGATTTTTTTTACATTTATACTTCTCTGAGAGTGATTTTTAAATGTATATTTACATTTTCTTTCTATATATTTTATCTAAATATGTAATTTCAGATAGACAATATTCAACATTATGTTCAAGTTTATATTTAGTAATCAAATAGACAGCAGCTATCATGTAACATATGCTTTATCATTAGTTATTTACAGTATACTTATTTCAATGACAGTTTGGAGCAACCTGATACACACAATTACACACCCTGTTTATTTGAATTTTCAATAGACAATGATTTTTATACTGTACAAACCTACCCATCATTCTGCATTTTCACTTTTTCAAAACACTTCATTTCAAGCTGTTTTCCTTTAATGAAAAAAAAAAGGTAAGGTCCACATGAGGTCAACATTTACTGGTATTACAAGACATTTGGTCCCCATAGCGTTGGGAATACCAGGTATACACAAAGTTACAGAGATAATTTAGAACAAGGCATTAACTTAATTTATATTGCTTTTAAATAATGCTAGTTAATGGTAAATTAATAAATTGTAAACCAAACCCTGATCCGACCCCTGAAAATAACATATATATAGTTGTAGCTCACTTCAGTTTTGTCCCCAATGTATTGCTACAAGTATATTTACACACACACACAAAATATTTTCATGAACAGCTATAAAGTTATATAAAATATATTTGATTGTGTCCTGTAATTTGTATTACTCCAAAAATGCCTTGCTTTCATGTATATTACAAAAGGTGCATTCATTTTGAAGCTATTTTTAATCCAACACAAAAGCATGTATTTAATTTCCATTTTTACTCAGGTCCCACAGCACTGCAGAATTTTCCCAGAAACAGAAGTTCACAGAGAGGTGGACTTTTACCTAATGAGTTGAATTTTCATTTGTATAGGGAGGCCATTTACGTTTCCTTGGAATTTATTCATTAAACATTCAAAATTCCTCAATCCATCAGCATGACAGGAGAATTACGAATTAAGATACTTGATGTGAAGCAAGACAATTAGAAACCAGACCCTCGTTTAACAAGTGTTCGGTGTCTACCATGTCACAAGGAAGGGATTTTATTGAACATTTTGAAATTGATCAATTAAAAAAGAGACTAGGCAGGGACATTAGAGTTTCTACTTAGTAGCAGTGCAGATTTTGACAAATGTTCAGTTTCTTCAATACAATTCTAATCCTAATATAAATCAGACTCCTCAAGACGTCTGATTTAAAGAAACATAAGAGATAGTCTGTGATGTAATGGCCAAACTTGCATCCTGACGTCTGCAATGTTTGGAAGATTAACAACGGGCCTCAGAAGGAAAATGGCTCATCTCAGCATTTTGATGAATTTAAGTGTCCAGAAGGGCAGAATAGTCTGTAAAAGACTTTATGTGTGTGTGTGTGTGTGTGATTTCTGAAGTGTGTGATAAAATGAGTGGAGGAAGAATAAGAACGGTGGCCCGTATAAATCATTTTGACAGGTGGCTCTCACACACCTGGATAACATTATTACCTTTGAGATAATTACCCCGGGTAGATAACAGCGAGTATGGCCTCTGCATTATAGAAACTAATTCAGTGTATGGAGACTTTAGCGTGACTGTGTATGCTGCCGTGATGCCATTAGTGAAACCACAATGCCCTCAATATGCTTTATAACAGAAACTTTTCAGAGTGTTTCAGAGTTAATTTATGACATTCAAGTCCAAATCAGCAACATTCACCTTTTTTGAAGAGTTGGACCTTCTTTAATTGAATGTTTGTGGATAAACCCAATTTAATATTTACATTTGCACTTTTAACTGTACTCCTTCTGGAAGTTGTACCAGAGGGTTTATAGAGTAACTCTCGCCAAACTTTAACTTATAGGCTCTTTTTGTTAATGTACCCGAGCCAAACTTTCGTGTAAAGGCATAATTAGGATGGAAACGCCACTTTTAGGTTTGATCGTATTTTCGTTTTATTTTCGTCAAATTGCCTTTTGAATGGGAGTGCTTATAAAATCACTATTTTTAAAACACTAAGAAGGCTCCAAACAACATGAAACTTTGCTCGAAGAATAACCAGGGGCTCTACACATGAACTTGAGCATGGACTACATTGTTTGTGTACACAGAGTTTACTAAAAAGAAAGGCTTTGTACGACTCACTTTATCAGTTAGTGTTTCCGACCGCCGGCATTTTGTTAGTCAAAAATAGTCGATCTCCGAATGCAACGTAACCGAGAGGAGAGTAAAGATGGAAAGCTCCTAAAGCTTAGTTCCATATAAATTCACTGATAATTTGTTGTTTTGCCGTTAGTGAAAATCAATATTGACCTTGTATTTGAAAAAGGATGCTCATATAATAATGAAATGATTCAGTGATACAGATCGACTATTTTTGACTGACAAAATGCCGGCGGCTGGGAAGAACACCAGCTACAGGGAGTTGTTCAAAACCTTTCTTTTTAGTAGACTCTGTGTACACAAAAAATGTAGTCAATGCTCGAGTTCATGTGTAGAGCCCCTGGTGATACTTCAAGCACAGTTTCATGTTGTCGAGCCTTCTTGGTGTTTTAAAAATAGCGATTTTGATCCTATCATAGTAGTCCCCCAAGCACAAAAGGCAATTTGACCTAAAACGAAAATAGTCAAACTTAAAAGTGGCGTTTCCATCGCATCCTAATTATGCTTTTACACAAAAGTTTGACTTGGGTAGATTAACAAAAAGAGCCTAGGGTCAATTTTGTGAGAGTTACCCTTTAAGAGCATAAATGTAGAGCTTATTTTTATGGTAAAATATGTAATTCAGTAAAAGTTTTTTTTTTTTTTTTTAGCTATAAAATTGTTTAAACTTTGGGGTGGAGTTGACCATGACCAGTTTACCAATAGTTTTGCTTTACCAAAATTATTGGTGTGTGCATGGATGGATGGATTAAGATTTTGCTTCAAGCAAAGTTGCAAACAGTGCTTTAAAGATAGTCACGTCATCTAGGTTTACTGGATTTCCATTATCATGACATGAGTTCAATGATTGTAAATAACTGCTCATATTATATATTTGGAAACATGCTTTTGCAAAAGATTGGAAAACATTAATAATAGTATATTCTGAAAATAAAATACAGTACAAAGAGAATACAAAATTAAAATTCATTTGTGTATTAATTGATAGATTAAGTTTATCCCAGAAGATAAAATGTTAATAACTTAAAATGTATTTACCGGTAATAATAAAAGAAGTGACCACATCCATCTGCAGATTCTGCTGAGATAACAGATCAGCTGCACTAATATAACTGGAAATCTATCCTCTTTAATTGAACAAAGACGCTATTTCAACTCGGTGTCCGGCTTGTGAACCATCCACAGGTGTAAGATTGAACTAAAGGGATTAAAGTTCATTTTAAAAGTGCTGTAAGTCTAAGAGCCGGGCGAATCACTCCATTCACTGTCTGCATGTTCTATAGTGCGACAGAGATTAAGGTATTAAGGCCGATAAATTGCTCTGGCCTCAGTAGAAGAGAGAAAGACAGTAATCAAGGGTGTACGTGAGAGAACCGCTGATTAAGGAGTTTGTGTTATTCATGAATAGTGGGAAATTGTAAAAAGAGGGATTGACAGCAGACTTTGTGAGAAGTGTATTAATTCATACTTCATAAAAAAAAAGAGTTTTGGGATGGCTGGATTTTTTTTTTCAGTGTTCGTGTCAGGTTTTGCATCTTTTTGTTTGTGTCCTACTGGGTCTGGAGGCATGCTTGTCAGGCGTTTGTTCGCTGACAGAAGCTGTGGACATGTTTTCATCAATCACAAACTTCACCCAGCACCCTGACTCAATCCAGTAAATGACAGGGCTGCACTGTGGTTGTTGTCTTCGGGTTGTTTTGTTCTCTCTTTAACAGGGATGGAAGCAAACTGAGCTGTTGTCTGGGTTGTGGCGGCCGTCATGCTGTGTGACACTATGTCTCTTTGTCTCCTTTTCACAGAGCATATTGCTGTGCTTTGAGTGGAGGCAAATTGTCACAATTCAGTCAGATGCCATCCTATTCTCATCTCTTGGGTGAGGAAAGAGCCATTTTGGGCATCTATTTACTTAAGTTTGAAAATTGCTGATTTCTGTTTTGTCAGAAGAAATGCCGTAAGCAGACGTGCAAGGACTCAGCAAGTGCTTCATAAAAATGCATTGTGTTTCTTAAGGGTTCTCACACATACAGCATTTTGAAGCAACTGTAAGTCATTCATTCTTAATGAGCTGCCCTTTTTTTGACAACATGAGTGTTAGAGCATCCGTTGTGATGCGGGATTGTCCAAAGATGCAAAAAAAATTGTGCCTTATTCATGAAACATGAGCAGAATGCATTTCTGTGTAAAATTGCTCATTTTTACCTAAAGTAAGGATGGTTTTATGTGATATTTAGAATACTGCATAATGTTCATGCTGCATCAGTGCAATCTATACAAATGTTTTACCCTCCAAAATGTACATTTTTATCCACAAGGAATGATATGTTTTCAGATTCGAGTCAAATTTATTTTCACCAGCAATATGGACGGATGGACAGATAAATGGATGGATTCTAACTAAATATCACATCCTTTTCTTTTATATATATATATATATATATATATATATATATATATATACATATATATATGGATGGATGGATGGATGGATGGATAGATAGATGAATGGATGGATAGATTTTTGACTGCATTATAATGATTTCTTAATTTTTAATTCAGAATATGATCAAGATTGCGTTGGTGGATGTATTCAAGGAATTTTGTTGTTAAAATTATAACATTCAAACCCACTTAATGAACGAAAAGATTTGTTAATTTTGATAAACGAGATCGAACAAGAGAGTCAGTAAAATGATCCGAACTTCCCATTACTAATAGATAGATGGATGGATGAATTGATAGATTCTGACTAAATCTCACAGCCTTTTCTTTGCATACTGTAGGGAAAAAAACAGAGCCCTTCTGCTGCTTACTATCACATTCCTATAAGCATTCACTCTTTAATTGCCCTCGGTTTGCATTGATATGCTGTGCCGTCTAAACCAAGCTGTGTTTGTCCTCTACTCTACGCAAGCCATGACCTCAGTTAAGGCCAGTACTAATCCTGTGAAGTGTCACCTATCTCAGTGATGTGAATTATAAAGGCAGCTCTCCTTCTCTGACCCGCTGTCATTGGAGAGGGGAGATCGATGAGCTACGGGCCACTGTAATTGGGTAATACACCTCTTTTGGGAGGGTGTCCATGAATCAATGCGAATGTATTACAGAAGCTGTAAAACAGCCCTTGGATGGGCCGTAAATACCGGAGAAGTGTGAAGCACCCCATTGGCCGCACCGAGGTAACGCTTAACTAAAGTTCCCATGTACTTCCTTCCCGGCTGAGTACACGGAATTGTTCTATAGGGCTTTCGTTCTCGGTTTAGTACACGACTAACAATAGAAAAGACAGAGACAAATAACATCTCTCTGGCCAAACTGTATTCCTCAGCAAATTTATTTTAAGAGCAAGTTGCTTGACTCAAAACTTCTGTGACACCACAGAGAGCCCTCGGAGTGCATCAGCCATCTCTCACCTGCGCTGTCAGTGTGGCTCTCCATCTGTCAGCAATCCTGAGCCCAGCGCAGGGAATTCCCTCCTCACTTCAGGCCGCTGGGACTGCGAGGCCGCCTGGTCCATGGCATGGGAAGTGTTTCATCTTCAGTCGGTGAAAAGAGAGCAGTAGGGGAAGAGGAGAGGAGTCTCTCTCTCTCTCTCTCTCTCTCTCTCTCTCTCTCTCTCCCTCCCTCCCTCACCCCCCGGTAACAATTTATTATGTCAGTAACTCAAATTAGCCTGTGATGCTGAGTGTATGCAGGCACCCCGCATCATGTATTTTATAATGTCAGGTTCGTATCTTCTCTCTTTATTCCAGAGCATTTGATGTTTTGTATTTATTACCTTTGAACTGATTACGAAATTGGCACGATACATTTACCTGACATAATAAATTGTTACATTTGATTTTATTCCGACGGACTCTGAAATTGTCTCCCCAAGTAGATTAAATGGATTCGTATGTTACTGCAAGTCTTGCGTCAGATTAGTGACGACTAATATTTGGCACTTATTTTAAGTGTGCGTGTTTTGAATTTCCGTTTAGGGCAGCAAAAGTGCTGCTTGACCAACCTAAATCTGGGTGTGTCTTACCTCTGTTTTAATTTAATGTTACTTTAGATAAGTGTACGTGGGAAACCACGGCATAGCCAATCCAAAGCTATTATAAGACAAGTAAAGTTGGTTGACTTATATCTGTAGTAGTGGCCATACCTCTACTGAAGTAAACGTTATTTTAATTTCAAGTGTATGCAATCACGGTCAGATAAAAGCTTAAATAGAATTAAATTACTTTGCCACGTGGAAAGACAGTAACACACAGAGACCTTCACCCGTTCTATCGGATGTCGCCTTTGGACCGATCTAGACGGGCTTACAACTGTGATCCCTAATTAGCCTAGCTGTAAACATACAACACTTCCAGGCCTCCATCCCGAGAGAGGCCTTCAGTCTGTTCTCTGACTGTCTGATGCGTATTATGCACAAACTTGGCAAGCCCTGGCTAAAATAGTCAGTTCCAATCTGATTCGCTGGATTTACTTAACTTCTGGTTGTTGTTGTTGGAGGGAAACAAATTCAGGAAACAAAGTCAGGTTTACAAAGTGCATGGTTAATTAATAAGAGTATTAATTTCGTTGACGAAATATTCATTAAGTTGTTGTTTTTTGTTATCACGTGTTAAATCTTGTTTAATATTTTGGTTTATAATTTAGAAAATTGAATGAATATAATGAAATGCCGACTAAGTATAAAGGATATCTTCATGAAAAGACAAAAATGAATGAAAATAATGAATAAATAAGACGTAAAAAATGAACACTGGTTGATACATGTATAGGAAAAAAAAATCGCTGTATATGCATCGTTTGGTATTCTTTGCAACTAGCCGAAAACAAAATAAGTTTATGTTTTCTTTTTAATATTCTGTTTTATTTCATTTAACGTTTTTGTTTTACTTCAAGTAACACTTATATAGTTTAAGTTAACTATAATAACCCTGAGTTAAAGGGATAGTTCTTTTAGGAAATATCTTAGTATTTATTTATTTTTTGTCCTTGTAATGGAAGTCAATGATCACCAAAACTGTTTGGCAACGTACTTTGAAATTGTCACGTTGTAGCTAAGCGTGAAAAAAGAAAGTTTTAGAATTACATGAGAGTGATTAAATGATGACAATTTTTATTTTTGGGCGAACTATCCCTTTAGGTTAAGATATACCTGAGCATAAAACATAGTTTTAGAGAAATAGCCATATAGTATAGCCTACATATTACTATGACTATGCACATTTCCCCCCATTTTTTTCCCTGGGCTTTGCAGCAACTATTCACATAGACTGCTGCCATTAGTTTTAACCACAGTGTTCTATTATTGTGGTATAATGTGTTTAAGATAAACCTAAATGGCATCTAAAAATAACAGGAACAGTGGCTGGCCACTTTAGATGCCGCTCATATAATCTCTTGGTGGTGATTTTAGCCACTTTATACATGAGACAGACTAGAGGAAGTGTGAATGATCATATTTATGAGTTGAACACATGAATGGCAGCACAATGTTTAATTACCAGTGGGATGCTCTGGATTTTCTCAGAGCCCAGTGTAAATTAAAGAATTATAGACAAAGCAGATTGTTATTGGTCATAATTAAGTTGTCATTGTCAGTTTTAGTGAAGTTTATTTTGTACACAATTTATGAACTGTTGATGTGGAATAGTGATAAAGCTTGCCAGAAAGCTCTACTCATTAAGCCAGTTTATAAAGAGATGAGCTGGTTCGACTACTCTCATCAATCTCTCTTGTGAATTTACATAGATAAAATCAGTTACACACCAAAAGTGCAATGCTCTTCATATAGTTTTCTCTAGTGCTAAAAAATATCCTGTCTTTGTCAGAAAATGAGAAGGAAAGAAAACGTGAAATTTTGAATGCACATCACAACCTAATTATGACTGCAGAACTCTTAAGTAAGAACTTCCCATGGGAACTTGAAGGCGGCGTGACCACCTGCTTTTCCAGATGCCAGAATCTGGAGGAGATTTAAAAGAGCGGAAAGTAAAACCTACAAGGAAGATGCATAACATCTGTCTCAATTTTCTTCATTGCTCTGCATCTCCAGAGAAGTCCCGAAGCCGAACCCTAGAGGACGTCACATCTTCATTTGCAGTTCTGGAATAAACTCTTGAATTTGCACCGATTTTAAAGAGACTGTTTCAGGAATAGTCAATCCCAAGTGTCAGGAAGTTTTAAGTCAACCGTGCCACATATTGATTTGAGTAGTAAATGCTTACCAGCTTCTGGAGGGTTCCATTATTAACACAGCGTGTAGTTAAATGCTTTAGTTGGGTGGTAATGAATTCAGCCTGGGAAGCTCACATCAGATCAGGCCTCGTTAGAGCTGATGTTTGACTGCTGGGCTGAAGAGAGAAGACTATTTGCTTAGGGACTTTAAACCTACATTGTAGAACATCATTGCCTGCTTCAGGGGAAATACTCTGCAGATTACTCACATTTAATAGCACTTTTGAGAGAATCAGATTTTTTACTTTCTTATTATTCTGTTATCTCATTGGATGGTGCTAAAGTAGAAAATGGCATTAGCGGACAGATGGGATATCTGAATTCTGTGTGCGCCTGATTTTTGTGTGAAACACGGGAACTATAGGTCTCTAACTAATCAATGAAAGAATGTGAGTCCCTTCAGGGCCAACAGAGTGCATAAGTGCAACACCCACTTCTTCAGTGGCATTGGGATTTTTAAAAAGTCTTAGTGTTATGAGCCATGAATCAACCAACCAGCTGTGAGGTGAATCACAACATTTCCAACTTTTATTTGAAACAAAAAAGTATCAAGACCAACTCGATTATGCCATTGGCGTTGATTCATGGGAGTGGCTGTTTCCTGCAAGCTCTTAAAATTGCACTTAAGTATACTTGACTTATACCGACAGAAAAGTGTATTTGGCCTATGCTTGTACTACATTTTTTGATCCAAGATATACTTAAAAGTATAATTATGTATTGTATGTATATACTTGGCTTGTAGTTGTGTTTACTCTTTTGATTGAGTAGCCTGTTGAATACTTTTTTTTTCTCCACATGTAGTTTTCCACACTGTCTTATAAACTTGCATTGTTTGAAAAAATTGATTTATAAAGAAAACACATGAGTTCCTA
Source organism: Scardinius erythrophthalmus (assembly GCF_964197995.2). Taxonomy (NCBI): domain Eukaryota; kingdom Metazoa; phylum Chordata; class Actinopteri; order Cypriniformes; family Leuciscidae; genus Scardinius; species Scardinius erythrophthalmus. The sequence continues at coordinate 43,465,283 of NC_138228.1, forward strand.
ATTCTGAGTATCTGATTTTTTTGTGTAGGGCCTAGGCTAGTCCACTATGTACATAAGAATTTTCTTCATCTACTTTACTCTTTCCTAGTAGTACACTTAAAGTGGAAAAATAATATGTAAATAGTAAACTATGTTGTATACTAACTTGAGGTATAACACTATTACAGTAGTTTATTGAGAGTATACTTCAAAGTGTACTTTCAAAACTAAAAATATAGTATAAAGTATTTGACTAGTAAACTATCAGTATACCTATAAGTTCATTTGAAGTATAGTTGCAGTACAAACAACACACTTTTAAACTAGTTGTGTACTCAGTTTACTACTGTTACACTTAAAGTATACTTACTACCAATTTAGTCCCAAGTTGTACTGAAACAGTACACTTACAAGTATACTTCAAGTACATTGATATTAGTCAACTTACTGTCACAGTGTCTGGTTGCTTTTCCCCGGGTTTCCACGAGATGTTCTCCTTCCCTCACGGTGTCATCACATATGAACTTCAGTTCCCATAATCCTGTTCGCTACACCTGATTCCCATCACAGTCTCAGCTGCGTTCTATCACCTTAATTATGATTGTGTATATAGTCCTGTCCGTTTCAGTGTGTGTTGTCGAGTCCTTGTAAAATGTACGACACTTCTGTGTTCTTGTTCCCTTGCCCGTGAGATCTGTGTTTATTGTTGGACTGATTTAATGGATATCGACTCATGCCTGGATTGTTTACTCTCTTGGAATTTCCCAATTAAAACATACTGCACTTGGATCTGTCTCCTCTTGTGTGTGTCGTGACAGAAGGACTCGACCAAAACAAGATCCAGCGGTATGTTTTTTCCCCCAGCCACTGAGCGGGAGAAGAGGCTGCAGAGGGCGAACTTTCGACCCAAAGAGCCAGAGCCTCGCATGACACTCTTTGAGTGTTATGCCTTATGGGCTCGTAAGCCTGAGGAGACCATGGTGGTCAACACCCCTCCCCAGAGACAATCCTTTCAGGGAACCCGCCAAGTCATCTTCCGCGGGACACGGGGAGGTCGCGGAGGGGGAGGTAGCCGAGAGGATCGGCGCCACTGTCCATCATGGCCTCCCTTCGATCCGGAGCCGGCAGCTTTCCATCAAGGACGGCAGGGGAGGAGGGACTCTGCTCGCTCCTTCAGTGGTCCAGAGCAGCCGCTGTGCCGCTCAGAGCAACCACCGCGCCATCCAGAGCAGCCGCCGCGCCGTCCAGAACAACCGCCGCGCCGTCTAGAGCGACCGCCGCGCCATCCAGAACAACCGCCGCGTCGTACAGAGCGACCGCCGTGCCGTCCAGAGCCGACGTCGCGCCGTCCAGAGCCGGCGGTGCGTCTTCCAGAGCCGGCGGTGCGTCTTCCAGAGCCGGCGATGCGTCTTCCTATGCCGGTGGTGTCTGTTCCTGAACCAGTGATGTCTGTTCCTGTCCCTGAGCCGGTGGTGTCTGTTCCTGGGTCAGTGGTGTATGTTTATGAGCCAGTGGTGTATGTTTCTGAGCCGGTGGTGCCTGTTCCCGAGCCGGTGGTGTCTGTTTCCGAGCCAGTGGTGTCTGTTCCAGAACCGGAGCCAGTGTCTGTTCCAGAGCCGGAGCCAGAGTCTGTTCCAGAGCTGGAGCCAATGTCTGTTCCAGAGCCGGAGCCAATGTCTGTTCCAGAGTCGGAGCCAATGTCTGTTCCAGAGTCGGAGCCAATGTCTGTTCCAGAGCACCCAGCCAAGCATCCAGAGCACCCAGCCGAGCATCCAGAGCACCCAGCCGGGCATCCAGAGCACCCAGCCGAGCATCCAGAGCACCCAGCAGCTGACCCGGAGCCCGAGCACCCAGCAGCTGACCCGGAGCCCGAGCACACAGCAGCTGACCCAGAGCCCGAGCACCCAGCAGCTGACCCGGAGCCCGAGCACACAGCAGCTGACCCAGAGCCCGAGCACCCAGCAGCTGACCCAGAGCCCGAGCACCCAGCAGCTGACCCAGAGTCCGAGCACCCAGCAGCTGACCCTAAACACCCAGAGTTAGCTGAGCCAACTGTTCCAGAGCCAGACCCAGAGCGGCCGGAGCCGGACCCAGACCCTGATCGGCCGGAGCCGGACCCAGACCCTGATCGGCCGGAGCCGGACCCAGACCCTGATCGGCCGGAGCCGGACCCAGACCCTGATCGGCCGGAGCCGGACCCAGACCCTGATCGGCCGGAGCCGGACCCAGACCCTGATCGGCCGGAGCCGGAACCAGACCCTGATCTGCCGGAGCCGGACTCAGACCCTGGTCGGCCGGACCCAGACCCTGATCGGCCGGAGCCGGACCCAGACCCTGATCGGCCGGAGCCGGACCCAGACCCTGATCGGCCGGAGCCGGACCCAGACCCTGATCGGCCGGAGCCGGAACCAGACCCTGATCTGCCGGAGCCGGACTCAGACCCTGGTCGGCCGGACCCAGACCCTGATCGGCCGGACCCGGACCCAGACCCTGATCGGCCGGAGCCGGACCCAGACCCTGATCGGCCGGAACCAGACCTAGAGCGGCCGGAGCCGGACCCGCCTGATAAACTTTTTTGTGTTTCCCGGCCACCTAGGTTTTTGTCACTTCCTGTCCCTGTTCCTCTCCACGGACCTGGCCCCCCATCCCTCCCCCTGATTCTTTACTGTTTTGCCTCCCGCCCTGTACTCTTGTCTTGTTCTGTTGTTATCCTTGTCTTGTAGTGTCTGGGAGCCACTCCGTTGAGGGGAGGTTATGTCACAGTGTCTGGTTGCTTTTCCCCGGGTTTCCACGAGATGTTCTCCTTCCCTCACGGTGTCATCACATATGAACTTCAGTTCCCATAATCCTGTTCGCTACACCTGATTCCCATCACAGTCTCAGCTGCGTTCTATCACCTTAATTATGATTGTGTATATAGTCCTGTCCGTTTCAGTGTGTGTTGTCGAGTCCTTGTAAAATGTACGACACTTCTGTGTTCTTGTTCCCTTGCCCGTGAGATCTGTGTTTATTGTTGGACTGATTTAATGGATATCGACTCATGCCTGGATTGTTTACTCTCTTGGAATTTCCCAATTAAAACATACTGCACTTGGATCTGTCTCCTCTTGTGTGTGTCGTGACACTTACTACATAAAGTACACTTAAAATTTACTTGAACTTTACCTAAGTACACTTAAAACAAACTTGAAGTATACTTATTTTACTTCTTTAATTTTTACTTATTTTTACTTATTATAAGACAGTATGTAAAACAATGTGAAAAAAGTATTTAATAGGCTACTCAATCAAAAGAGTAAACACAAATACAAGCCAAGTATACTTAGAATAGGCCTACTTAATTATACTTTTAGGTATATGTCGATCAAAAGATTGAGTACAAGTATAGGTCAAATATCCTTAGACTTTTCTGTCAGTAAAAGTCAAGTACTACTTAAGTGTACTTTTAAATATATTTATGAGAAGTGCATAAAAAGTAGACTTTTAAAAGAAGTATACTAATAGCACACTTGAATAAACTTCTTTTTCATAAGGGTTACCATTGAAGTGTGCATAGATCCAGGAGACCGTGAAGGCTGTCATTACGACAGCTTCTTCCTTAAGGCCGACCGCCGTCTCAGTGGAATCAACAACAAGAACTGACTGTATAGGACGTACTGTATGTTGTCAAACAACTGCCTGGAGTACTTGAATGGTTAATCATGGCGTTCTGTGGTCAAATATTTGTGTATATCTGATACTAAACTGTATAATAGACTCGTAGACTAGTTTTATGACTCTTGTATCAGCAGTCTTTTCATTCTCACGTAATTATTGATGGAATTCATAAGGAATATTTACTTTTCCAAACAATGCAGGATATACGTGGCAGTAGGACAGTTTGGGAAACTTTTTTTTTTTTTTTATACTACGGGGCTGTTGAATGCTTGATTCTGATTGGTTGACGAACATTCTAATGTGTGCAATTATTTTTAGGGAAAGGCACGGCTTGTTCTACGCAGGTCTTGACCGCATTACAGTTTCATATCACTTCGCCAAATGATTTCAGTTATTTCAAAGGTCCTTACAGACTACAACAGCAGAAGAATCAAAACCCACAACGACACTGACGGAGCAAATAAATATAGTAAACAATAGGATAAAAATGACAAATTATTTCCATTTTATTATGTATTATGCACTCCGGGGCATTGAATTATTAGAAAAATAATGCACAGTGGCCGCATTACCACCTCAAGTGTGCATTATTTTTCTAATAATTCATTGGCCCGTCGTCAATTGTTCCTTACGTAATTCCATTTTGAATAAAACATTTTTTGTTGGCACATAAAAAAAAAGTAAGGATCTATTCTGTCTACGTCCTAATGTTTTGAGATTAGTCTCCTTATAGGCCTTTTGTGAGGAAAAAGGTGCAAAATAAGGCTATGAGATTTTGAGAATAAAATAAAATGTAAGAGAATGAAGTCTTGACATTTATGACGTTTTCTAAAATATAGTAGGCCCTATGCTTTATTTTTTTATTTTTTACTGTGGCACTAACTCACTATATGGTGCTGCTAACACACAAAACAATAATTATTTAAATATTCTTCAGAAGAATTTGTACAACATTTTTGTATAATCTGCTTAGGACCATATTTAGCTTTAGGGCTGGGGTTAGAGGTAGCCTGACTACGTCAGACTTCTTACTTCCGCTCAATTTCATGTCGCTTCTGTGCTCAGTCTGAGACAGCGTAATAGCTTTCCGTTTTCCTCCGGCCTGAAAACAGCCGGCCAATCAACGAACAGAGGGCGGGCTGAGAGCTGTGACGTAGATTGTACTGTGGATGAATAGATTTACTTCACATAATCTGCAAAAGTCGTTCACAGCCATGTTCACTCCGGTATTTCGCTCGATGGTTTTGTTTTCGCATCATACATGTGTTTACAGTGGAAGTTAGATGCGGCTGAGCATGCGCATAACACACGCCATAACCAAACGTTATGTGATTGGCTTACGGGTAACCAATGATTTTAAACTTCAGACAAGCCCCCCCCCCCCCCCCCCCGCGAGAAAGAAAATGCTTTTCAATTATGCCATGCCAGACTCTGTGTACGAAGCATGCAAAGCGAAGTAGCAGAGTTTGGTATTACCAGGCTAGGTTAGAGGTGGACCTTCATGCTTTTGTTTTTCTAAAATGTGTACGCTTGGTGCTGCTGATAACACAAAAAGTTCTCATGTGTTTAAGATCATCTTTCTTTTCTTTTTTTAACAAACTGGAAAGATCAACTGTGTGTAGGGCAATTGTTTAGCTTGTTTGATATTAAAAAGTTTTGTAAAGTGAGCAATTTGCACTGCAGAAAGGAGATCACCTGAGTCCTGATTTCCTCTTCCTGCAGTCTATTTTCCTCCAGTCCTAATCACCATCCACACAGTTCAACACATCCACATCTGTCAGGCTAAATCTTCTTTACACTTTCAGGCCTGATGTCCTCTCATTTGGCAGAATTGACTGAAATGGGCTTTTGTGTTTTGTTGTTTTGATGTTTGGCAGTCCTGATGCTCTATAGGTTTGCCTGCGGCTTGTTCTGAGGCTGACCCTGGTTAAAGCTTTCCACCTGATGCCGCTCTCTCACAGTGGCATTCTGGGTGATTGGGTCTCTGAAATTAATCTAGGTAGAGTTCGATTTGTCATTGTTCCTTCTCCGAGGCTCTTGGATTGGATCCCATTCAGGGGTTAGGCTGATTTTGATTGGTTCCTGCTCTCAGGGCATTGAGTTGGATCTGTTTTGAAACCCTCTATCCTTTAGGAAAGCTTCGGCATAAATGGCTGGATTTTACAGGTCTCTCTGATTGCTTCAATTCATTGCGCCTGTTTTCAAGGGTCAAAAATATCCACATTTTCTTTTCTTCCCCTGTTATTTTCTTTTATGATGAACTATAGACTTTTCTTGCCTCAGTAGCCACATTTTACATTATTTAGCAGTGACTCAACATTGTACAAAAATATCTATGAAAATTAAAATTTGTATATAAATACTACTGTTTTTTTTTTTTTTTAGAAAAAAGAAATTAATACTTTTATTCAGGATTAAATTGATAAAAGCTGTCATTTATTACGTTAGAAAAGATTTTTATATTTTTAACTTTCTATTCATCAAAAAATCCTGAAAAATAATAATATGAAATGTTTCACCAAATCATCATATTCTGAAAGATCATGTGACACTGAAGACTGGAGTAATGATGTAAATGAAAATTCAGCTTTGCGTCACAAGGAATAAATTACATTCTAAAATAAATATGGTAGTAATATTTCACAATACACATCAAAAACATGCAACCTTGGTGAGCATGTGAAACATAAAAAATCTTATCGAACCCAAACTTTTGAATGGTATTTTGTATTTACTGCATGTGTGTATATGTGTGTGTTTGTGTGGGTGTGTGTGTACCATGCAAATGCTCAACTGCAAATGCTCAACAATATGCAATATTGTACATAATATATAATACAACATTAATTGATTTCATGATTTGTCAGTCGATAATCCAACTCACCAGAACAGTGTTCATTTTTAATTTAAAAGCATTTTTTTAATAAAAGCATCATTAATTTGACTCCGTTTTGCATGTTTTTGTTATGGAAAGAGTGCGTTTACAACACTGCACGAAACACATAACATGCAAGTACAATTAAGCCATATTTATGTAGTCTGGGTTAGATTTTCTTCATAGTTGTTGAAAATAAAGGCATGTCATGCAACCTTTCACTGTTGGCATCTAGTTAATCTTCTATCAAGTGACAGATGCATGTGTGCCAAGACTTTGCTACATCAGAACATGCTTTGTCCTATCAGCACTACACATTGAGAAACAAGTGCAACAAATCACTAACCGCATTTCCATTACAGATTTACGCAAAACGTTTGCGATAAAATGTTGTGTTAAAATGTTAAAAAACGATTGTGAAATGACGCCATTACCATTAACCGATGTTATGTGACTAAAATGTCATTTTTTCCTCTCGCAATAAGTCATTCCAAAAATCCAGTTTACGCACTGTATATCCCAGCCACCGCACTAGCCATTATTTTTAATCAAAGGATATGTGTTATCCAAGCATTAATGGCAAAGAAAGCCCCTTATTCTTGAGAGCGGCCACGTAGGTGTTTCTCCCTCCTATTTGCTTCAAGGTCTTGATAAATGGTGGCATTTCTTTGTTGTTCTGCTACTTCTGTGCTTCGCCTTCTGAAAATATAGTTCCCAGTATGTATACGGTTAGAAGATGGCTGTGTCTCATGTGACCTTGTTATTTGTACACGCTGTGACTATACAAATCACAACATAGGAAATCGTTAATAGGAAAATGTTGGCATTATTTTGTCACTTATTGGGAGCAGTATGCTAGCTGGAGCCGTTTACCTCCAGTCTTTGTGCTTAGCTAGGCTAGCGGTGGGTGCGTCAGACAGAGTTACGGCACGCACAGAGATGAGAAGGGTATGTATGGACTTATCTAACTCTGGGGGACACGGTGAATAAGCTGAAGTCCCAAAAAGTCGGCGAGTTCCTTCAAAGAATTATCGACTTTTACGTAGGCCAGGTGACTGTAAATGTGAAAAAACTGTTTCCATTGCAGGTTTGCGAAATATTACTTTTTCAAATTGCCTGAAAAAGCACCTCATGCGTGCTTAAACATTTTTTTGCGATAAATGAGAGTTTTCGCGAAATTTACGTGTTTCCATTGGGCGTATTTTCAATTCGCAATTTCAATTTGCGCAATTTGAAGGGTACTGGAAACACGGCTACTGGTCTATGGAAACCAAACTATAAAACCGAACAGAATGTGAACAAAATAATTTAGCAAAATGTCAATGCAGTACAACAATGTTTATTACGAACCAGTTCAATAGCATATTATACTGTAAATGCCTGTGATTACCATTGAATGTGATCACAAAAACATTTTGGGCACTGTTTACACCTGTATTTAGGGCTTTACAGCTGAAACAGATGTACATCTCAGGTCTAAACTGGCCTTAAGATTTGATCTTAACACATTTTAGGTGAGTCACACCAGCCTTCCCATCTCAACCTGGGTGAAGACAAACACACATCCCGCATCTGCCCAGCGACAGCTATTACTGTGCCAGTCTTCATCAGTATCTCAGCTGCAGTTTAGACTGAGACCTTCACCTGACAGTCAGAGAGAGCGGCCCCGGAGCTTGTGTTTAACACTCCAGTAAAAGACCCATGTCTGCCTGCCCTGGTCCCGGACAAACTCAATTTAATCCCCTGTCTCTGTATTGATGAATGTTGGGGAAAGTTCAGAGAGCAAATTAAGTTTCTTTTAGAAGTTTTGTTGTCGCAGTTGTTGTTGTGGTGGGTTGGCATGCTGAGCCTTCAATAAGATGTCTTGCCTTTGTTTTGGCCCACAGTTAAATGAACAGTTGGAAGGTTCAGCAAGGAAGCAATGCTTTAAGAGTTGTTTTACATCTAAGCTGAATCACCTAATTTGTAGCTTTGTCAGGTCATTGGTCATGAGAGGTTTATTAAGGAGAAATCTCAGATCCATTAGCGCTTGGCTCAGGTTCATAGAGGGCTGGATGGAAACATTTTTAAGAGGTATCGAGGGGTGAAGAGCTCATCAGTTTATGGGGACAAACGTATCTCTCTTTTCCAGCACTCACCAGACCCCATTGTAGAAGTAAAGTGACCATTACTATGGTCAGAGGTGGATTCTGTGTGCTGCCTGCCAACTATCAACATGGAATAGTTGGAAGTAGGAAAACCGTTTTACCAAACTGTTTATTGCAGTTCGTAAAAATGATGGAAGACTTAAGGTTTGTACTTTGCCATAATCTGACTCATTAATGAACTCCAATGAATACTTGGAACCAACCCTAAGCATTAAACTTGTATTCCCTGCTTCAAATATAAAAAATATACATATAAAAAAAACAGTACTTTTAGATAATATAATATAAATGAAATAAAAGGCCTCTTAAGTGTACACTTAACGAGCAAACACTTTCATGACTGTTTCGTAACATACTTAAGTACACTTAAAAAGTGCACCTGTCAATGTCAAATTAAAAGGTTTACTTTATAGTACATTTTAAATCATGTTTTATAATCTTTTGTCATGCTTTAAATTACACTTATTTTAATGTGTTGTCTAACATTCTAACATTTACAAGTAAAGTACTTGATTATAATTTAACTATAATTATAACTGTAGTGTTATCTGATAATTTAAATGTACTAAATGCAACTTCATTACAAATGTGTAATTACAAATATATTTAAATACATGATATAGACGTTTCAATAGAACTGTTAAAGGGATACTCCACTTTTTTTGGAAATTGGCTCATTGTACAACTCCCCCAGAGTTAAACAGTTGAGTTTTACCGTTTTTGAATCCATTCAGCCGATCTCCGGTTCTGGCGGTACCACTTTTAGGATAGCTTAGCATACATCATTGAAGTGGACAAGACCATTAGAATTTCTCTCAAAAAAATGACCAAAGAGTTTCGATATTTTTCCTATTTAAAACTTGACTCTTCTGTAGTTACATCATGCAATAAGACCGACAGAAAATGTAAAGTAGCGATTTTCTAGGCTGATATGGCTAGGAACTATACTCTCATTCCTGCGTAATAATTAAGAAACTTTACTGCCGTACCATGAGTGCAGCAGGCGTAATGATATGACGCAGTGCCTGAAAATAGGCTACCTTCCGTCAACATAACCAACGTGACAACCTGCTTGCACAGGGAGCGTTGGAAATTACCCCAATAATAAGGCGCTGCGTCATATCATTACGCCTGCTGCACTCATGGTAGTGTAGCAGATTAGTAAAAAAATCGTTCACTTTGGTATAGAAGCATGAAATTTGGCACAGATACTCTCTAAGGGCCACTATTTTGGAAAAAGGCGTTGGCCACTCAAAAATTCAATATGGCGGCCATTTTTCAAAATGGCCGCCATTGCTATTCAATGCTTATTATATCAATTATTCAAACAGTGATCCAAGCATATACTCTCTAAAGGACATGTTAATAGAAAAAGATGCTTGTCCCTAAAAAATTCAAGATGGCCGCCATTTTTAAAGATGGCCACTGTTCCTGTCGAATATTAAGGCGAGACATGGCAGGCAAAAACATTGTTTTTTTTTTACTGATCAATTTTGAGATTTTTGGATATTTGTCTTCCATAACATGTCTTCTTTCAGACTGTGGTGAAAAAAAGTCCAAAAAACACATTTAGATCTTTATTTTACTACACTTTGTCTGTTTGCGTCTGTAGATTTCGCGTAAATTCAACAAAAGTTGTCGTTGTAAATCCTCCCGCCGATCCGCGATCTCTGTCTGCTCTCTGTCTTCACAGGCACCGCTGGAAAGCTCTCTCTTTACTGTACAATGCTGTCGGATCCAAATATGGTCATTTCCTTTTTATCAGCAACCAATCGCGAAAGTAAAAGGGCTGAATGCGCAATCTCATTGGCTGATGATAAATCTTTAAAGCCTGTTTTCTCAAAATGACCTTTCTCTCATACTCCAAGTCTGGAATCTCCACTTCAGTAGCACCTATATACACCAATCTTTCCAGTCTTGTACCTAGTTATATTATGAAGACATTTACAGAGGGATCTGTAAATATATTTTTCCTAGCCTGATTTATATAACATTTTATTCCAAAAAACATGGTGAAAATCATTTTTTAAGGCTATTGACAGTATATTATGATTTACAGGATAACAAAAGTAGATATCCATAAATGCCTCTGTATTTTTTCCCCATCTAATATGTGAACACAATGAAAAAATAATTTTTAATCTGGCTTTATCCAATACTCAGATTTCGTTTTTTTTTTAAATATATACAAATTAGCGCATATTTAATTAGATATTGCCTAATTTGCTAATTTAAACATTAAATTACAGAAAACTTTTAATACATTTTTTTCTCATCTTAATGTAGGTAATCAACTGGGAAAGTTTCATGGTGATATCTGCTAGTTTTTTTATTTTTACCCTATTCACCCGTAGTGTCTCGCCTTAATTATTTAAATTGTTAAAATGGTGATGCAAGCATACAATTAGGCAGAAATACTCTTCAAGGAACACTCTTTTGGAAAAAGGTATGTGCCACTCAAAAATTCAGGATGGCCACCATTTTCAAGATGGCCACCATTTCTGTCAAATAGTTATAATGTCTGCTTTGTCTGCCTCCTCTTCTTTGACCTGTCCAGCTTAGTTAAACTTGCCAGGGATATAAAATCCCCGCCGGCATAGCTCTCAGGTTCAATGGAGTTCATACACAAGCCTCTCTACCACGGCAAGGTGTAGTCCACAGAGAGGAAGGGCCACTGTTAGAAAAAAGGATACGCTACTGGTACAGGTTGCACATACAGTGGGGAGAACAAGTATTGGATACACTGCTGATTTTGTAGGTTTTCCTACTTACAAAGCATGTAGAGGGTCTGTAATTTTTATCATAGGTACACTTCAACTGTGAGAGATGGAAATCCAGAAAATCACATTGTATGATTTTTAAATAATTAATTTGCATTTTATTGCATGACATAAGTATTTGATCACCTACCAACCAGTAAGAATTCCGACTCTCTCAGACCTGTTCGTTTTTCTTTAAGAAGCCCTCCGGTTCTCCACTCATTACCTGTATTAACGGCACCTGTTTGAACTCGTTACCTGTATACCTGTACACAAACTCAATCAAACAGACTCTAACCTCTCCACAATGGCCAAGACCAGAGAGCTTTGTAAGGACATCAGGGATAAAATTGTAGACCTGCTCAAGGCTGGGATGGGCTACAGGACAATAGGCAAGCAGCTTGGTGAGAAGGCAACAACTGTTGGCGCAATTATTAGAAAATGGAAGAAGTTCAAGATGACGGTCAATCTCCCTCCATCTGGGGCACCATGCAAAATCTCACCTCATGGGGCATCAATGATCATGAGGAAGGTGAGGGATCAGCCCAGAACTACACGGCAGAACCTGGTCAATGACCTGAAGAGAGCAGGGACGACAGTCTCAAAGAAAACCATTAGTAGTAACACACTACGCCGTCATGGATTAAAATCCTGCAGTGCACGCAAGGTCCCCCTGCTCAAGCCGAAGCATGCCCAGGCCCGTCTGAAGTTTGCCAATGACCATCTGGATGATCCAGAGGAGGAATGGGAGAAGGTCATGTGGTCTGATGAGACAAAAATAGAGATTTTTGGTCTAAACTCCACTCGCCGTGTTTGGAGGAAGAAGAAGGATGAGTACAACCCCAAGAACACCATCCCAACCGTGAAGCATGGAGGTGGAAACATCATTCTTTGGGGATGCTTTTCTGCAAAGGGGACAAGCCGACTGCACCGTATTGAGGGGAGGATGGATGGGGCCATGTATTGCGAGATCTTGGCCAACAACCTCCTTCCCTTAGTAAGAGCATTGAAGATGGGTCGTGGCTGGGTCTTCCAGCAGGACAACGACCCGAAACACACAGCCAGGGCAACTAAGGAGTGGCTCCGTAAGAAGCATCTCAAGGTCCTGGAGTGGCCTAGCCAGTCTCCAGACTTGAACCCAATAGAAGATCTTTGGAGGAGCTGAAAGTCCGTATTGCCCAGCGACAGCCCCGACACCTTCAGGATCTGGAGAAGGTCTGTATGGAGGAGTGGGCCAGAACCCCTGCTGCAGTGTGTGCAAACCTGGTCAAGAACTACAGGAAACGTATGATCTCTGTAATTGCAAACAAAGGTTTCTATACCAAATATTAAGTTCTGCTTTTCTGATGTATCAAATACTTATGTCTTGCAATAAAATGCAAATTAATTACTTAAAAATCATACAATGTGATTTTCTGGATTTTTGTTTTAGATTCCGTCACTCACAGTTGAAGAGTACCTATGATAAAAATTACAGACTTCTACATGCTTTGTAAGTGGGAAAACCTGCAAAATCAGCAGTGTATCAAATACTTGTTCTCCCCACTGTATCTGCGAGAGGGAAGGCGGAAGGACCATCAGAATTAAGACTGGTTTCAACAATATAGGTGACCAGTTCAGAAAGAGCCATAAGAAAGATGGCTGGTTGAATCGTTTCACTCTGTGACTCTTTCTCAAGCCTTCTGAGGTGGAGTTTCTCTCTGTTGTAAAGATGAATGAGACACAAATGATGGTATTTCAGCTCCTGTGCAATGGCATCAGCACCACTTAGTTGAGACAATAATTTAGCATCATTCAGTGTTTGTGCACATTCATGTAGTCTGTCATTCAGTTGCAGTGTCATTACCTGACGTAGTTCAGATTCAGGAGATATGTTATCACAAAAAAAGCAAACCTGATCATCTAGACTTTTCTGCATCATGGTTCTGCGATGCTTTGTTTGGCCTTCATCTGTCTTACTACATTGAGCATCGGATTGTTGCTTCTGGGCACGAAGTAACTTTGTGTTGTTGAACTGAAGTCGACAATTGTAGTGATACTTCGCTTGGTTCCTTCCCAAAGTAGCTTCTATACCACCACCTTCATCCAGTCGTTCCAGGTCCAGGGTCATTGGCATTTTGTTCATCTTGTGAAAGAGTGGAATGTTGGTGGCAATCATTTTATAGCCATCATGTTGAGAAACATGATGGGTAGGTGGTGATTGGAGGGGTTCCTTTGTGTCTGTCTGACAAAGACAACATTTCATCCAATCAGTTAGCCTCTTGGCTGACATGGGATTTTCATTTGCCATTTTGGAGGTTTGTTGTCTGATTAAGGCCGAGGGGTTATCCTTTTACCACCTCAATCATAGACATAGTACACATTCAGGTATGGGATACAACTAGGTACGGGTCACCTACACCTAGCCCGATCATTCATCCAGTGCCATTTAAGTCCCGTGTGATCTGTACACCTTCCAGGTAAGCATACATGAACAAGTCATGTATTGCCCCGCTTACCCTTGGCTCGGCTCTCCCACGCTGGCACAACCTGTCAATTCGGGTGCGGTTTAGGGACACTAAACTTAGCTATACTATTACTACTAGTCAAGAACTACAGTGAAAGTAAAACTAGATCAGCTGACACTGAATCCCATGCTGAGTTCCACAGCAGTGAAGTCACCAGTGTGCCCTGGTTGTGTAATGACGTTCACTCTATTAAACAAAACCTTCCTTAACACATTAAATTGAGCTCTGACAGAAATGGTGGCCATCTTGAAAATGGTTGCCATCTTGAATTTTTGAGTGGCACACATCTTTTTCCATGATAATGTTCCTTTAGAAATATTTGTACCAAATTTCATGATAGCATCACCATTTGAAAAAAAAAAATTAAGGATTCAAGAAAAATGGCGGCCATCTTGAAAAATGGCGGCCATCTTGAAAAATGGTTGCCATCTTGAATTTTTGAGGGACAAGCACCGTTTTCCAAAAAAAACATTCTGAAGAGAGTATTTTCACAAAATGTTATGCCTACATCACTGTTTGAACAATTGACATAATGAGCATTTGACAGAAATAGCGGCCATATTGAAAAAATGGCCGCCATGTTGAATTTTTGGATGGCCAGCGCCTTTTTCCCAAAGAGTGACCCTTAGAGAGTATCTGTGCCAAATTTCATGCTTCTATACCAATTTGAACGATTCTCTTGAAATATGCCATTAATCTGCTGCACTATGGTACGGCAGTAAAGTTTCTTAATTGTCACCTGTAAGTGTTTCTCTTTACTATAACATCCAATGTGAACATGTTAGCAAAAGTCTGAATCTGGCCACATAACCTGCAGTTTGAAGACATCTAAACATCACTCATTAGCAACACCCTGACAACCATCTACCCTAGCATTATGTTTTTTTTCATGGGCAAGCAATTCTTTTTTCCAATATAAGTAAAATGTATTTAGCATCTTTTAATTTCTCGTCAAGTCCAGAATCAGGATCAGAAGCAGAAAGAGCTTTATTGCTAATCATGTTTGCACACACAAGGAATTTGACAGAAGAAGCATCCAATACACAGAGACTCCATAAAATATCCTTACAAATCCTTTACACTGTAAGCTAGGAATGAATGCAGGTTGATCCCAGGGATTTTCAATTGCGAATCTGAATCTTGTTTCATTTAAGGCATTCTAATATAGCCCGCTATATCTGCACATCTGCCATGATGGGATTATTATAATGTGGAGGGATTGAAAGAACTAAATAACCAACATTTAATGACTTTGATTATCCACTGCAGTAAACAAGCCACACTGAATGCCAGAGGCTATATGCAGCGCCGCCGCTCCCACCACGCGCATCACGCGCTGTGCGTAGGGCACCAAGTGCTGAGGGGGCACCAAAAATAGCCTAATGAAAAAAAAATTATAATGCCGATATTATTTCATTAGCCTATAGAAATATTATTAGGCACATTTTAGCCATTATTATGTAACAAAAAAGGGGGAACAAGATAATTTAATTGCTCTAGTCTAGAAAGTACTGCCCCCCCCGCGTTGCATGGTCCGTGCCGGTTGTTTGCGCGGGCGCCTTTGCGAACGCGGACGAAGTTTGACAGACAGACAGTAGGCAACTTTTTTGGAAATGGCCCCTAAAAGACAGCAGGAGTTAGGATCTGAGAAAAGAAAGAAGAGGAAACTGCGAGATGATGCCCGTGCATCACTTGCAGGTAAGTCCATGTTTAATCATTCTTAAATACGGGAAATGTGCTGCATGTGCTGCTGCTAACGCGCCTCGAACTTGCTGACTTATGTTATTTCTAACTTATAACTTCGGTGCAAGCTAAATTGAGATTTTACTGTTAAACATTACCTAATACAAAGCAATACAAATAACAGACGCCAGCTAGCTGTTACTTTCTTTACTATCTTTCTTTAGATATTGAGCAGTAGTTTATGGTTTATTTTGACGTGACGGTGGTTGATACTTTCTCAGTAACAGTTAACATTAGCAGTCAGTTCAGTGCACATGGTAGGCTAACAATTCCTGTTAAATATATAAAAAATATAAAATGTCATTATGAATGATATAAAGCAAACAATACTGTTTAATTGTGTGCATTATTGCACCTCATTCTATTATGCTTTTATATTATATTATATTATATTATATTATATTATATTATATTATATTATATTATATTATATTTATCAAATAGTTGATACATAAGGAATAAAGGGGGAGAACTCCTTGGCTGCCATGCTTTCAGTTTTAAATGTTTATAATTTTTTCCAGTATGAGATTCTTTGTTTGAATATTTTGTCTAATAAATGTAATTTATTCAAAGTGACATTGAATTTGGGAAAAACATGTCTGGATTATTTTAAGATTTTTTTTATTTTGCTATTCTGTTTACTGAAGAAAAGTTTGCACTTTCAAATGTGTAGTGTGTGTTGGCTATTCTACATATGTTTACAAAGTCAGCAAAGCTGTGAAGATTTTACTTTCTCTTTTTAGTGTTCTTAAGTTTTATACTGTGATGCCGCTATTGTGTTATTGGTATTGAGTTTTATGTTTGGTAATATAAAGTTAAACTGGCAAAAACAAACGTTTTTTTTTCTCGGGGTCGGGGTGGGGGGCATCATAAAGGAATTATGCTTAGGGCACCAAAATGGCTAGCAGCGGCACTGCCTATATGTGCAAGGCATGATGGGAAACCTTAATCACTGACCCTTGACCATAGCTATGCACTAGCTATGTTTTTAGCCTATGTAATTAAAATGAAATCATTGACCTTGTGGAACATATCGTAATGTTCACCCACACGCAAATACGCACTGACCGAAAATGCATATACTGTATGTGCATTCAGGGATTGTCCATCTAATTTGCCCTAAGCTTCATCCAGGCTTAGCACTTGGTGGATCGGGGCATGTGAGGCAAGAGGATGCCCGCAATCAAATCATTATTTCAGAGCTGCCGACAGAAACAGCATCTGCAGATGGGATGATAGGATTTTGCTCCGTTTTTAAACACCACATTAAATTACAGCCATAGTTCAACAGTTCAAGTCCACAGAAACAAATAAATATCAGAGCTGGACCGATTACAGCTGTTAGTTCTTTTCCTACATATATTCTAAGTGCAAACAGAAGTTGCCTGTCAAAAAATACAAATGGCGTGTTAATGCACTATAGGTGATTATGAAGTCATTCGGGTATGTAGCTTTAGCAGAGGCGCATGTGGGAGTTGTAGACGCAGTTGGAATTGACATTATGAGATTCATCACAAATAATGGATTTCCATTTGTTTGTGTTGTTCAATGCACATTTTGCACTTTTTATTTCAGCAACTACCTCTTTGTATGTGTTTGTTGCTTGTGGATGATGCTACACTATAGCAGCCTACAAACAATCACATGCAATTAACAGGCAATTAAAATGACACACACAGCCTGTTTGTTTCTTTTATCCACATGTTTGCTAAAGCCTTGTCTCTCTTTCTCTCTGTCTTCTGTGTCCAATAAATTACTGTAAACACACAAACACAACTACACAATACCTCTGTCATTTCAACCCATTATCACTGTCAGGATTGTGGGACACATTATTATCATGTGCAATTATCATTTGCATCATTTGTTTTGTCTGTTTTATATGATATTGATGGCTTTTCATGTAGGCCGCAGTGTAAATTGCAACTATTAAAAGAGGTATTTAAATAATTAGTGCACATTTGAATTTGAAATACTAAAATAACACTGTTAGTTTAATGGATGCAGTATGGGGACAGTGGGGTAATATGAGCCAGTTTCTTTTTTTATGGGCTGCTCTTTTATGTACAATGAAAATATAGTTACCAGGTGCTGTCAAGCTGCACAAAGGACAAACAAGCTGCATAAAATTAATAGGCAAGTGCTAAATATATCGCTATCATATTGGTTATCAGATAAAGTCATGAAAGTCATTTAAGTCATGATTCATTGATAATATTCCTATCTGCCATAGCTCTCATTTTCACTTTTGCATATTTGCATTGTATTTATCATGCAATTTATGCACGAAAATTAGTTTTTACGTGCATATGATACACAGTTTATGATACGCACTTTATGGCGTGTAATACCCTCGTACCCCACACCACTAATCCTACCCAAGGGGTTTACAGTGAGTATCATATGAACGTAAAAAAAAAATTTTGTGCATAAATTGCACAATAAACACAATGCGTGTTATAGAAAATGCATTTCATGAGATTGGGTTGAATTTAATATGTCACGCATTATGTCATGCTAAGTCTGACGTCAGTGATGTGATTGATTCGTGCCGAGTGGAAATATGCAGAGTCATCCTCTAGACAAGGAGAAATGGATGGATATCTAATATAGCCCACCACCTAATTATGTTCCAGGGTGTCTCATATGAACTAAAATCACAAGAAAGCCTCTAAAACATAACGCTGTAGTATGTATATGACTTTGCAAAAAAGCTCCAGTGTCCAGACTTACCTTTTGACTTTCCTCAATGTATGTTAGTAAGAAGTGTGTGTGTGTGTGTGTGTGTGTGTTTACCCAATATTTCAATGCCATGCACGTTTTGTGAATACAAATTCTGATGCCCTTTTAGTGCCCTCCTCCAGGGGAAGGGTGCACTCTATTTTTAATCAAATTAAACAGGCACGGTGAGGGTGAAGGATGTCTATTTAAAAAAATATTCTTTAGAAAAAATCTAACACTAAGTTACATGCACCTTCATTCCCGTTAGAGGGACTAAATTGATGTTCTGTCTATTTTTTGTAAACATAAATGTGGTACATATTCATGCACATTTCAAAGTATCACCATCTGATACCATCACTGTGCTATGGTACCTTTTGTAAGGACAGAATGTTTAAGATTCCAGTAAGAAGAACATCAGCTGACTCTAGGAGTATAGTCTGACAGATCAATATTGCTCTCATTGAGACTGCCGGTACAAGGCTAACTAAATAGACACTCCCCACACTTTCTTGTCTCAACCGGTGTATTTATCATTAGTATAACACTGCAGAGGATGTGCATTGCTGCAGCGAAACAGTCTAACACTAGAATGAGTAAGTAAATGAATAAATGGAGAAGGATGTTTCGGTTATTGAATCAGGCGTGTTTCTGCCCTTGTTCTCTCTCTTCTGTCCTCCATTCTCATATTCTTTCAGCTTCTTTTGTCTTTCTTATGAAAAACTAATACCTGATTTGGCTCAGATTTTTGCATTATTGACCTCACAAGGTTACTGGATATTAATACTGAAGTTTATTGAGATATTTTCTGGGGTTTGGTGTTATTTAAGCCACGTTTGAAATGTAAGTCTCCGTCTCATTGATGCAATTTACCAAGCGTGTCATCCAAAAATAACCAGGGCTCTTCCTGTCTTAGTCCTTGAACAGCAATGCAGCTGGACTACTAATCACTAGGAGCTGCCCTTGACCAACAATGCAGAGGTGTTTATGTGTGAGAGGAAGAAAGCTGAAGGCATCACATTCGTATGTGAAATAGATGTGGTGTGTGTGTCCACCTAAATATGTGGCCATCTGCTGAAAAGACTTAAAATCCCCCTGTAGTCAATAATTGTATCCCTTAAAATACATATCTGATCACCAAAATGACACATTTGAACGTTTTTTCCTTGGGAAAAAAAATCGTCATGCCTTAAAATAGCTTGAATGTAATTACCCTTGCCTCATTTAGTATACGCGGTTCTATAAATATGCAAATGAGCCCCGCCTCCACTCACTCACTCACACCAGCTCAGAGATCCACTCGTTGATGATCGCACATTGACGTGATTGGATGACATGAAGGTAGTTTGTGACGTCAGAAACACCAGCGATTTTCAAGCATATTAAAAACACCACACAGACATACAGTATAAACAACTTTAAAAGCTTGATTTTCACCACAGGCGGACTTTAACAGCATATAAAGCACATGTTATGTTTTGGATGCTGTTCAGCTTGTCTTTCCAGGCTTCTTATATAGCTAAATTGCACAAATTAGCATTAGTTAATTTATTATGAACGAACATGAATTAACAATGAGCAATAGAAATGCACTGTTCTTTGTTAATTCATGATACCTAATGCCTTAACATATTTAACTGTTTGGCAGCTATAGTCTTTTCAGCAGGGTATTTAGTCCATTTTAAAACAGAGAAAGTCATGGCAAACTAAATAATATTTTTGCTCTAACTGACCTTATCCTCCTTTGAAAGATTATGAAAGTTTTAAAAGAAGACTTTTGAGAAAAAGCCATTAAAGGGCATCTTCAGCAGCTACTGAAAAATCTGCAGAAACACTGAAAAGGAGTCAGTAACATTTTCTGTTAAATTCACAGAGACTTCCTTTAACTTTAAAACACAAACCAATGTAATGAGCAATTCAAAATACGGCAAAAACACATGTAAAAAATCAATAAGGAGAATTCCTTTACATTAACACAGTATATCCGTCCCTTTTTTTAAGGAATCCTCTAATGCAGCATGTCTTTCTGGAAAAAGAATACAGTGCATTCATGTGCGGCTGTTAACAGAGTTCCTTTTAAATGCATCTTCATGAAAAATTGACCATGGTCTGAGAAGGAAGATAGAAAGGGCTAACAAAAATAGATAGACCATTCACTGTGAGGGTAACAGACGTGTGGTAAAAGTGCTTATCTCAGAGAGAAGCCGAAATGATGCATATATGCCATAGTCTCTCTTTTTGTACATGTCTCATTCTCTCTCTCTTTCATTTTCCCAGTGCTGACAGCTGCACTGTAGATCCCTACTTCTGTGGAGTCAGGAGACTTTGCATGATTACTCTCTGATGGAGTGCCCCTGCTGCTCTTTCTAGTGGCCTAGAAAGGTAAGGTGGAGGCGGGGCAGGTGTTCATAGACAAATACTGAGGTGACATTGAAAAACTTTTTCATTTCATAAAAAAAAGAAGACATTTTATCCCTAGATGTCCTTCATGACCATGTCTCTAGATAGAAAGACTAAAACTGAATGAAGCTGCCTTGATGATTTTCTACTCATTCAGTCAAACCCCACACCCCGCGATGGCAGACGCACCTACATCTCTTACTTTTGTTTATTGGAAACTTGCAAGTGCAAATACTTAACCAACTTAATATATACACTTCATTCACCTTTGTTTCCACAATCAAATGATAATTGGGCTAAGCAAGGTGGCACATACACATATGCAGCAAATGCTGCTTGAAACACTTCAACATGCGCAATACTTAATCAGTGTTGGGGTTAAGGCATTACAAGTAACGCGGGTTACGTAATCAGATTACTTTTTTCAAGTAACTTGTAAAGTAACGCATTACTTTTAAATTTACAAAATATCTAAATAAGTAGCGCAAGTTACGTTGTTTTCCCATTTATTGACTGACCGCTCTCCTGTCCCTATGTTGAGAGAAATCGCGAGTAAGGTTCAGACACGTTGTGTGCGTTGTGTAAACATGATGTTTATTGTAGTTCTAGACTAAATGTGAGCATGCATTTACTCGTCTCACTTGCACAAAAACAGATTCAGTATTCCTCAGAATTAATACAACTGTGAAATGCAACCTATATTCCCTGCAATAATTAAATGTTAAATTACACAAATATACTTTATGTATTTAATCTCACTTTATTAACCAATGTCTTTCCTGCTTACATTTGATTATCCAATTCAACCAATAAACAAAAACGACTTTAGTTAAACATCACATTTGTGTTTAATTTTTTCGTTTTGTTTTTATTCCTTAAGTATGGCCCTTTCCCTAGTGGCATGCTGAACACTTGCGGTCTTCCGACAAGTCTGCACTTTTGTGACGTACCTTTAACAAACCTTTATTGTCTTCACAAAAAGAAGCTTTGTTTGGGTAGACGTCTGCTGCAGAGCTCACTTCAGTGCGGGCTCAGCAAAAGTGTCCATCAAGGGCGCATATTGGCCACAAAGCGGGCATTCGTGAGGACCCTTTTGAAACCTAAAATGACAAATGGGACACTCTACGGTCTTGTGCACGCAGCAGCCATTGTAAGTCCACAAGACCGCAAGTGCACATGAAGTGTGCTATTTGGGACAGGGCCTTAGAGTATTGAACTTTCTTCTTCAATATGGTAATGCATTACTTTTATAAGTAAAAGTCCCCAACACTGTATTTAATTACACTTGGTGTTTGTTTTACACTTTTATACTGTCTTTGTCTCCGAGCGATGGTGCCCTTTATGAGTTCATTGCACAAAAGGTATTTGTGAAGCGTCTGGAAAGCATCAAAACTTTATATAGGTTTAGATATTTTTAATAGAAAACAAGACAAATCTTCAAATTAAGATCAGTCAGTATGCTTTGTTATCTCCAGACAGTGCCTGATAAGGTAGCATTTTTGAAGCGCTTAAAATACCCAACACTAAACACAAGTTGAAAATTACAGACTACTCTGCTCTCGTTCATGGCAAAAACAGTGAGTTGTTTTCGATTCAGTGGAGACCAACATATATTTGTCTGCTGGTTTGAGTCCTAGATCACAGATAAATTCTTAAGGGTATGTTGTAGGGTAAAGATGTATAAGTCACATCAGCTAGCCACTGAAATACCTCAGGGTTCGGTGCTTGGCCCTCTCCTCTTCTCAAAATACATGACATTGCTTAATTTAGGCAAATGGATATCCTTACCACAGCTACACTGCACTCACACACAGCTCTGCTGTACCTCTTTTTCGTAGGGTTGTAATAACATGGATTTAAAAAAAAAAAACATTCTAGTCTTCTGATTTATCCAAGCATCAAGCTAGGACAAGCAAGTTAATAGTGAAGCTAACATTGCACGTCGGAAGAAAAGTAAATGTGTCACTGTGAGGACTTTTAAATGGAGAACAAATTAAATATTAACCTCAATTTGCTTGTTTTGTCCTCTTTCAAGTCTCCAAGGTCTGTTTGACTTGTACTGAGTTAACGTGATCATGAACTACAAAAAGCAGATCCCTTAATTAGTTCTGACAGGTAAGTGTGAGTCCCTGCATTTCACAACTATATGGGGAAGAGAGTATTTAATGTGGAAGAAATGATTGCAGAAGGAGGTCCATAGCCTGAGGGTGAATGGAGAAAATGAACGTGTCACTACATTTATGCATGTGTTCTCTCTGCATCCACATACGAGGCTTTCTTAAACATTTCTACCAAAGTTATACTGTAGAATGGCGTGGGCTGTATACAGTATATAGTTAGATATATGTATGTGGATATATGGCATTATATCACAGTGATGCCACCACTACTTTATTACTTTATGATTTAATGTAATGACTTGAAGAAATTTAATTGGGTGAAAAAAAGGAATGCTAATGGAATTTCTGTCATAAATTGAAACCAATCCAAATGGTATAAAATCAAAATCCGCTAAGAGTGAGGAAGTGAAAATTGGGACATTTATCCAGTTTGAACATATGCATTTGAATCTTTGTAAAGTCTCAAGGGATTCTTATGGAAGCTTGTTTCCGCCACAGAATAAAACATTTTAAGAGAAAATTGCGACTTTTTATCTCACAATTTCGAGTTTATCTCACAATTCTGACTTTATTTCTCAGAATTTCGAGATATAAAGTCAGAATTGCGAGATGTAAACTTGCAATTGTGAGATAAAAAGTCGCAATTATCTTTTTTTTTTTTTTTTGTGGCGGAAACAAGCTTCCATAGATTCTTATATGCTCCTTTTAGGATTAGTTCCAAATTCCATTAGCATTCTTTTATTTTTTTATCTATTTATTTTTTGAGAAGGTTATCCATTTGCACTCCCATTCATCTCACAGGCAGTTGCTCGGCTGCCACAGGCCCTTTATTTAAAAATGGACTGAGTAACTTGGTCGGAACAGGAACATGTTCCTCTTGGGTAAAAACCATTGTGCAACATTTGGAAGAGATAGGGACCGCAGACGGTCGCCACTTCACTTCAGCTGGTCTCCATTCAGCCTGTTCATGTCTCAGCACTACTCTAATGCATTTATAGAGAAAACCGTGTCCTCAAAACCCTCAAACCTAGCCCTTCCATTCTCAGACTACTTATAGAGAAAGAGGTGGGGAGAGCCTAAACTCATCCGATCAGCCTGTCCTAGAAACATTTCTGTTCCATACTGTGAGGTCTCTCGGGACAGTCGTGTTAGTGCAGTCAGTGACCATAGAACACTTTAAAATAGAGAAGGAGAGCCTTTCTAAAATATCAGCATAGGGTTGTTTACCAGCGTGTTCCTCGTCCCATCACCAGAGGAGTGATAGCAGAGAATAGCAGGGCAGAGAGTGTATGCTTTTAGTGTGTACGAGACAAAGGAGAACACTTGTAAGATGACATTTAGACCTAAAAATAGAGTTAAGCTCACAAAGACCTGTAAGGAACATGTCTGGGTCATATTTAACCTAAAAAATCTAAAGAAAAGAAATAGAAATATTGTTTTGCTCACTGTATTTTATTTTACCATAATTTATTATTTTATTTTTTGATTTTATTAATTAATTTATTTTTATGTTTTTATGTTTGCAGTGCAGGGTTCTGGAAAGTATGTTGTTATGTAGTTAAAGGGTTAACACGATCCTTTTATATAATGAACGTTTAATTTGAAGCTTTTATTTATATATAAACAAACTATAGGAATGTATATATTCATAAACTCACCATGAGGTTTGTTCTCATGCATTTAAATGTACTTTAAATAATATATATATTCTTTTATATATATATATATATATATATATATATATATATATATATATATATATATATATATAAGAATATATATATTATTTAAAGTATATATATATATATATATATATATATATTAAAAACATTAAGAAATGTTTACAGTGATTGTCATGATGCTACAAAATAATAGCTTTATTATATGTACATTTTTTGCTTTTGATTTTGATTTAAAATACGATCCGGAAGGATTTTGACAGGCTTCATGAGATTTGCCCAACACCTTTTAATCAGTGACATAGCTGTTGTCTCATCTGGTTGTGTTTGTCAGTATGAGGAAATATAGCTGTTAATCAATTTTTTTGACCACATTACCTTCCAAAAGCATCACAGTATCTGTCACTGTAATATATCAGCAAATGAAGATCAGAGATGCATATTTTCCTCTTTATGCTTTAGTATATATGTTTTACTGCGCTTTGGTTTTTTGGTAACGTTGCTTAGCAACATTATAGAAAATAGAACAAAAGATCCACGTGCCACCGGTTAGCGCAGATCTATCAGCTTGCATTCATACTGTATTGATTTCGTTTACCAGACATTTACAGGCTTTTGAGCATCTGAGAGACACATTCAATTAGGCCTGTTGGTGAAAGCAATGACAAGGACTTCCATTTCGTCATCTGTCAAGCTTTGATAAGCACAAGCTGATCTCTGCACTATAACAGAGATAATGAAACTCAGCCTCCATCAAGAGAAACACAAGCCTAATGAGCTGCTGCAAAATGGACTAACTCACAACAACTGTCCATCCCACAGCAAATGCCCTGAAAAACAAAAAACAAAAGAAAAAACAGCCTGTAATTACAGTTCCACAATGCAACATACTGGCAAAATAAGATTATATTCAGGGAAAATGAGAGGAAAACCTGCTTAATTGAGCAAAGGATTCTGCTGCAATGACTCTATATGTATTGCGATGTTATTAAAGGTTACTATAAAAAAAAAAACTCATCTCTTGGGACACATGGTGTGAACAGTATGTTGAGTAGCACACAGTGCAGTTATTCATGAAGCATGGCCACATCAAAAATGGGTCTCACCTACAGACAATTTGCTAATTGCATTTCCATTCTTTATTTACTAGTTGAAGCTGCTTGAGTTTGCAGTGCCTTATGGGCATCTGAACATGATTATTCATAATTATTGAGAGCTTCTCAAAGGATTTCTTCAGAGATGTTGAATATCGATGTCTGTTGTATTCAGTCCTGAAGATCTGTCAGGGCCTTCTGAGCTTGGCTTTTTCTGCATTTATTCTTATTCGGTCTCAAATGTTGACGTTAACATGTCTCATTTTGTTTCAAAATACTTTTTCGGTCCAGTGCCGTGTAACGAATGGGCGAATGACGTATATTTTTATTTTCCTGTCTTTGGCTGTCTGTGTAATGCATGACTCCACTTCCAATTAAAGGCCATTACTGAAAAAAAAGAATGCCTGCCTCCTTCATGGCCACTGACTGCATTAAGCTCGCTCTTATTCTCTCCCTGTTTCCTTCCTCTCTTTTAGTGTCATCTCGTCATGAATTTCTGATGTGTTTATTAGTCAGTGTCTGTATTTGAATTGAGATCATCTGATGCTTCCTAATGCTGCTCTACCCGAGGCACCGCTCCCAGCTTTCACTGCAGGCACAAGCTGTATTCTTTCGGAATTCTTAGTGAAAGGGAAGTAATTCACACTTGTTTCATGTAAGGTATGAAGTGGCATCGAAATTTGCATTAGATTCATTGACCATTACACTACACTCTATACTTCATTTAAGCACGCATTTGCAAGACTATTTTATGAGATGTTACAGTATATGATCAGGAATGAGCTTGATTCACTGTCGTGTATGAAGAAGTGTTGCAGGAGCATTCATCTAGATGGTTTAATACAGCTTTAACCCCACACACGGGCCCGCCCACGTGCATATTGCACAAAAAAACACTTGCATTCATTTGTAGGAATTACAAGCTCTAATCAGACTGTCCAACTCTTATGCATCTTCCTTG
The DNA here is from genome assembly GCF_964197995.2 of Scardinius erythrophthalmus. Lineage (NCBI taxonomy): Eukaryota > Metazoa > Chordata > Actinopteri > Cypriniformes > Leuciscidae > Scardinius > Scardinius erythrophthalmus. The sequence continues at coordinate 43,491,925 of NC_138228.1, forward strand.
AGGTGCACAGATTTTTGCCAGTCTGCTCGGAAATAAAAAGGTTTTGAAGTTGCTTGGTTAATATTAGTAGGGATAAAAGGTTCGTGCAACTGAAAATTTTTAGGAATTCACCATATATCAGTGTGATATTGGTAATCAGCAGATATTTTACTGCAATTTATTTTCTGCAAGAATTAAATATTGATATTGGACATTTCATTGTGCATGCTCATTTATACTGTACATTTTAAAATGTTTACAAATTCACATGTACCATTTAAAACAATGTATATTATTTTGGCGATAATAGTGTTTGGGCTGCTTTTTACAGAAAATTTGCGGGGGAAAAAAGAAAAAGGTTTGGATGAAGTCATGTCATGCTTTTGTTTCATCCAGCTCGCTTTCTGATAGGTATCGTTTTGTTCCACGTGACAATCTAAAGAGTGAGTGTGCGTTTGTCTTCAGGTCAACCCCTCCCACGCCACTGGGTTTCTAATCCTACTTAATATGTTGGATATTTAGTATTTGAGATCGCGCTGCCCTGACATTTATCAGAGCAGATTCCATCACTCTTAACACACCGATTAGGTTACTGACGTAACCCAGGTTCTCTGATAACATGAAGTGAGGTATCTCACTATGGGAACGCCTCTGGGCGTGACCGATCGCGGAAGCACCAATTACACAACGTCTGCCAACCGTGGCAGACCAATCGCTGCAGCGATTAGGGAGTCCTACCTCCCTGTATATAAACCGCAGCTACCTGCCGTTTCGTCATTCTCCGCATATCTCTTCTCCGTGCGAAAAGGCAAGGAGGGCAATGTTGTGAGATACCTCACTTCATGTTATCAGAGAACCTGGGTTACGTCAGTAACCTAATCGTTCTCTTTCTAACATTCGTTCGGTATCTCACTATGGGATATAGACAACTCCCGTATTGCCGATATGCTGACGAAGCAGACTGAAGACGAGAGGGTAAAAGTGCAGTTATACCAGTAACTCAGCATCACTGACCCAGACGAGAAACAGAATGATCTGAGAAAATCCGTTCTTAGAGAACCATCCTATACCACCTGACTACTCACTCCCAGAACTGAGTGTGCCAGAGAGGGTTCTGTTACATCCAGTCTATAGAAACGAATAAATGTGTGCGGAGAGGACCAGCTGGCTGCCGCGCAAATTTCTTGAATCGAAATACCTTTAAATAGAGCCCAGGACGTAGACATTCCTCGAGTAGAATGCGCTCGTAGACCTACTGGGGGCTCTAAATTCATGCTATTGTAACATAACACGATAGCCTCTACCACCCAGTGGGAAAGACGTTGACGGGAGATAGGTTTTCCCTTGTAAGCGTCAGCCCACGAGACGAACAGCTGATTGCTCTTACGCAATGTGCGGGTTCTCTGTACATACATATACAGCGTACGAACCGGACATAAACAGTTTAGCCTCTCCTCCTCTGTAGATGAAAAAGGAGGTGGGTGAAAAGCCAACAAGTCCACAGGTTTTATCCTATCCGCGTGATCGTAGACCTTAGGCACGAACGCCGGGTTAGTTCTAAAAAGTACTCTTAGACCACCCGGAGCGAACTCCATACATGAGGGGTGAACTGATAAAGCATGCAGCTCACTCACCCTCTTTGCTGTTGTCAGAGCGAGTAGTAGAGCCGTCTTTAAAGCGAGCAGTTTTAAGTCCATCTTATCAATGGGCTCGAAAGGGGGTTTTGAGAGCGCGTTCAGGACCACGGACAAATCCCATAGTGGGACCATTGGCTTAGATACTGGGTGCAATCTGCGTGCACCTCTCATGAATCTACAGACCAGGGGGTGTTGACCCATAGTGCCTGAATCAAAACCCACATGACATGCCGAGATAGCGGACAGATAAACCTTAACCGTGGAAAAAGCCCTGCCTTTATCCAGGAGGTCCTGAAGGAAACACAGCACGTCCGAAACAGAACACAGGAAAGAAACAATGTTCTTCTCTGCGCACCATTCCTCGAAAACTCCCCATTTGAGATTATATAAAGAACGCGTCGAGGCAGCCCTCGCGTTCTGAATCGTCTCAATAACCCTCGGAGGTAATCCGGCTGTGCTCAGATTCACCCTCTCACGGGCCAGGCCCAGAGAGCTAGTTTCTGAGGGGAGGGATGGAAAATTTCCCCCCGTGCTTGTGAGAGAAGATCCCTGCGCACTGGTAACGGCCATGGCCGGTCGTAGAGCAGTTGCGCAATCTCCGCCACCCACAGTCTCCCCGGCCAGTAAGGCGCGATCAGAATCATCACATGTCTGCGTTCCCGAACCCTCCGTAATGTCGGCTCGATCAAGCTCAACGGCGGGAACGCGTACAGCAACACGTCTGGCCACTCGTGGGCTAGCGCATCCACACCCAATGGTGCATCGTCGCCGGCCAGGGAGAAGAACAGGGGACAGTGTGCGTCTTCGCGCGATGCGTAGAGATCTACGGCAGCCTGGCCGAATATCTCCCATAACCTGAGGACCACCTGGGGGTGGAGTCTCCACTCCCCGTACAGAGGATTCCCCCTGGATAGTAGATCCGCTCCTCTGTTCATTATTCCCGGGACATGCGTCGAGCGTAATGAGAGGAGAGACCTGCTGCTCCACGTTATTAGTTTCTCCGCTAACCTGTGAAGCATGTGAGAACGAACCCCTCCCTGCCGATTTATGTAGGCAATCACCGTTGTATTGTCTGTCCTGACCAATACGTGATGACTCTTGAGAAAATGCACAAAATGTCTCAGAGCTAGAAACACTGTCAATAGCTCTAGAAAATTGATGTGCCTCTCTCTCAGTACCGGAGACCAAACTCCTCTCACTGTTCTGCCCTCGAACACTGCGCCCCAGCCTGTGAGAGATGCATCCGTCGTCACCACTTTTCTCAGTATAATAGGACCTAGAGGGCATCCTGTCCTGAGAAAAGAAGGGACTCTCCAATAACGGAGAGCGCTCGCGCATTCTGGTGAGACCCGCACTCTGCGGTTGAGGCGGCTCTTGGGGCGAATGCCTTGTGACGCTGTCCAGTTCTGAAAATCTCTCATTCGCAGTAGTCCCAGGGGAACCACTGACACAGATGAGGCCATCAGACCTAGTAGCCGAAGACACATCCTGAACGAGACTGATCTCCCTATTTGAAAAAGGGAGAGGCAGCTGTGAATCGTCTTGATGCGATCCTCTGATAGGAAAGCTCGGAACGTCACAGAATCCAGCCTGAGACCCAAGTAGACTATTTCTCGAGATGGAGAAAGACAACTCTTCGTCTGGTTTATCTTGAAACCTAATCTCTCCAGATGCGTCACAAGTGTGTGTGTGTTGCTCTCTGCCTGCCGTTGGCACGGCGCGCAGATGAGAAGATCGTCTAGATATGCTGAAACTCTGAGCCCTAATCTCCTTAATGGAGTCAGGGCCCCTTCCACACACTTGCTGAATACTCGGGGGGCTAAAGCCAGGCCAAACGGAATTCTCGTAAACTCGTATGCTGTGCCCTGATAGGCGAACCTCAGATATTTCCTATGCGCAGGAAAAATATCTATGTGAAAATATGCGTCCTGGAGATCCACCGAGGTGAACCAGTCTCCTTGCCGAATATTTTGGCACAGCGTTTTGACAGACAGCATTTTGAATTTGTATTTTCTGAGGTGTCTGTTGAGAACCCTTAAATCCAGAATGGGACGGAGACCCCCCCCTCTTTTGGGAATCACAAAATAACGGGAGTAGAAACCCTTCTGGCTCTCTGCCGTTGGAATCACTCTTATCACTCCATTTCTCATTAAAGAGGCTATTTCCTCCTCTAAAACCAGAGCTGCTTCCCCTTTGGCCACTGAGATTACCACTCCATTGAACAGAGGAGGTTTTACAGCGAATTGAAGCCTGTATCCCCTCTCTATAGTGGTCTGTACCCAGGGATGAACTGCGCATGCGCACCAGTTCACTGCCTGAGCAGCGAGTGGGCCTTTCCCGTCTCTGTTCACTAGAGGTGCCGCAGCACACTCTAGCGGCAACGGGGGGGAATACCGCTCCAGTGAAGGAGTTATAGTGGTATTCATTTGTGATAGTTTTTGTGATTTTTTGTGATCTTTTTCTCTTTTTATCCCACTCTGCGCCCTCGGTCCTTGACCTGGATGCGTCAGAGAAAACTTTATTTTTGATGGGATGCTTGTGAACGTTAGACCTTCTCCCCCCATAACAGACCTCGAAGGTGGAGGGGGAGAAAAACTCTTGGGGGGCACTGGTAGAGAACTGGCCACATTCCCGCACATGCTGAACTCTGAACTGTCCACACGAACACATTTTATCCTTGCATTCCTTCTCCTTTTCCCCGCGGGAGGGAGAGAGGAATCGCTCTGAAGGGATGGGACAGATAAACCCTGGGTGCTGTCTCCCAACCCTTCCTGTCGCCGAACTGGCATATCAGGTAGACCGCCTCTTCTTATTCCCCTGAGGGGCAGCCGGTCGGTGTTTCGCGGCTGCGGCTGCGAACGACTGTTTTGGCCGAACGAAACCGGGCTTTGACTGCGGAGCCGCGTTGCCCTGCTGTTGCGGTGGCGCGGGGCGGGAAGGCTGATAAGCAGAGTGCCCGCCTCTCCCTGAGGGCTTGAAATTCGGCCGGTTCGGGTGATAAGGCCGATCGGCCGGTTTTCTGGGGAGACAGACCTGGAAAGCTTCTCCCTCCTTCTTTCGCAGGTCACACTGCTGACGCATTGCCGTCACCGTCGAGCCGAACATGGCCTTTGGATCTATAGGGGCATCCAAAAACTCCACTTTCTCTTTGTCAGAGAGTCCTGACAAACCCAGCCACAGCGATCTCTCCCCCACAACTGCTAAGCCCATACTTCGACCGCAACTTTGAACTGCTCCGCGGGACGTGCGCAGGTTTAAATCTGCGATGACGCATATCTCTTCCCAGAGCACTGGGTTGGGAGATCCGGAGTCCAGCTGACGACCCATCTCCTCTAACAGCTCCGCTTGATAGGCAGTAAGGAGGGACGTCGCGTTCAAAGCGCGAACAGATAGTGCAGTTGATTTGTAGATCTTTTGAAAAACGGAGGCAGCAAAGCGCTCCGTTTTTCCTGGCAGTGAGGCTCCGGTTGAAGAGAGCGCTGCCCTGCGGCTCGGGTGCAGATGATTAGCTACCGATGTTTCCACAGGGGGAGGATCTGCCATCCCTAGATCCTCCATTCCCTGGACATCTAGCCTTGAGAAACCCTTAACGGGCACTCGATGTGAAAAAGGCTTGTCCCAAAACTTCTTCATCTCCGCCACACAGGCCGGGACGGCTGGAATAAACTGCCTGGCCGGCGGGAGACGTGACGGGAGCCTCTTTCCATCATACAGGTCTCTTTCAGCTCCTTGACCTGCTTGTTGTGAAGGCCAGTCGATGGATAATCTAGCCGCGGCCCTGCGACAGACCTCGATTAGATCAGCGTCCACCTGTACAGGGGAGGGTGAACTCTCATCCTGTGCACTCGGTGGCCGAGACTGGATCGGGGGAAGAATGGCATCTTCCTCGTCGTCATCCTCGTCCTCGAGGATGGTCGACAATACCTCGTCATCGTCATCTTCCTCTCCCGCTAACGGGTCGTCAAACAGCGGGGGAAGGACGGGTGACACTTTCTCCATCATCTCTGCCCATGAGCTAGTGGTTTGCGGACAATCCATGGGTTCCTCTCTGGGTTGAGCAGAGAGGCATGGGTCCGATTTTCCCGCGACTGCCACGCGAAGTCTCCTTTCACGGATCTTAGTCGAGAATGCAGCACAGTGCGGGCAGCCCTCGGGGTTGGACAGCGCTGCCTGAGCGTGTTTAGTGCCCAGACAGGAGATGCAGAGGCTGTGTGCATCCCTAGCAGAAATCCACATTCCACAAGCACACGGGTGCGGAGGACGACCCTTTCCTCCGGGGCTCTCCGGTTCTATCGCAGTAGCCATGATAGAGCTAGCACTCTCTTCGTACGATGAGTTACACCACAACGTGACAACTAGTACGGAGCTGTGCTGCGATTAGAGAGCTCTCTTATTCCTATCTCTTTTGGAGCGTGGTGAGCGCACCGAAAAAGACTCGGAAATAAAGGAAAAAAACTTAAGAGCAGGAAAACTCGTCTTGACACGTTAGTTATCTTACTCCTAAGTGACGAAGTCACTCGACAACTTAAGAATTGATTGCGTTAGGGACGTTACCTCTCGGCTCCGTCGAGAAACTGTTAAGCAATAATTCCCAAGTCTGCTGAGGACAGCTTCCGAATCTTCCACGGGGAAGAGAGCGAGAATGACGAAACGGCAGGTAGCTGCGGTTTATATACAGGGAGGTAGGACTCCCTAATCGCTGCAGCGATTGGTCTGCCACGGTTGGCAGACGTTGTGTAATTGGTACTTCCGCGATCGGTCACGCCCAGAGGCGTTCCCATAGTGAGATACCGAACGAATGTTAGAAAGAGAACTCACACTACAGGAAAATCTGATCAAATAATCTTTAGAACCATCAAGATAATTGTGACTTTACCTAGGATTTTCGAAAGGGTAGTATTGGGTAAGATTATCTTGTAGTGTGTGGGTGCCTTAATAGATATTTACCATATACCTTAAAGAAAAATTAAGCCAAAATATCCCAGAAATGGCCGCTGACATTATGCACCAGTTACATAATTTGGAGACAGAATCTGCGCAGTAGTGATCCTGAGGTGGAGCCGCGGTATCAAGGTTTTTAAAAAACAACAAAAAAAACTAAAACCAAACTTTTTTTTTTAACCGGACACTTGAACATACAAACTACCTAAAATGACAGAAACCATCTTTGGAAAAAAATTATTTGAAGTGTAATTGAATTTTTTTATTTGGCTCCTGCCCCATTGGATTACATGGAGGGGGCGGGGTTTATGACCTATACTGCAGCCATCCACCAGGGGGTGATCGAAATGTTTTGGCTTCACTTTTCAGGACGTGTGCGGCACACTTTTCACCAACAGAAATGTGTATTTTTCTACTGTCTTGTCTTTTCTGAGAAAAGAAAAAGGAAATAATATTGCTTCTGGACAGACAAGTGTTCACTGAGACGGTTGTTGCTTCATATGTCGATCAGACCATCTGTTCCTGTTTTAGTCGGCGGTTCTTGGCCAAAATAAGCTGCATCTTATTATTTGCTTTGTTTTGCTTACAGCTTTGAGAAAAATTCAGAAATATCATTTGGAGAATCCATACTGAGAAACAGTGACTCCAATCAGAGTCACAAAAATGTACCTTGTTATCTGGTAAACTGAATGCATGCCAAGACAGATTGCCTGTTGAAGTGGCATGAGTGTTTGCATGAACAGGGGTATACATTAATGTACATTTAAAGTAAAGTCTAAAACATTCTTAGTGCTGTAATTACTAACAAGGCCATTAATGTTTTAGTTCATTAAACTTGTTTAAGTCGATCCTTCATCGGTTTAATGTAATAAAGGAAGTCACTGTCTTTGGCACACATGTAGATTGCTCATTTCAGCACGACACTGAAATGTTTCTGAGTGCTTGTATTTATAGCGAGAGACTCATACTAATTGCCTAATACTGTCTGATATACTTTAATAATGTTATATCCCTCTGCTAAAATAGAGAAAATTACTGGCATTCTAGCACCCACACAAACAGTTGGCAGAGTGCTAGATTAGAGTTTCTAATTAGTAATAAATTGTGTTCAGCCGGTAATGATTGGTGATTAGGTTGTCTGGTGCTGAAGTAGTTTCCACAGTATCAGCTGTGCTGAGTCACTGACCTTTGGCTGACCAGCAGGATCATTTTCTGCCTCACCAAACAAATTGTCTTGTTGGGTTTCTAAACTGTCAAAATGAAGATGATTTGAAGGAATTGGGTCAAATGATTCGGCTTTAAACAACATTGTGTCAAGGAATGGCCTCATGTCTCGTGCTTAGTAAAGTCATTTGTCTTTGGATCACAGACAGGGATATGAAGTACCTCCATCCGTTTTTAGGACACCATAGATGTCGCTGCCTATGATAGGCTGTCCCACAATTCTGTGAGTGCAGTTCTGTGGTGAGTTGAAAGGATAAAAAGATCCCTAGATTGATGTTTCATCTGTGATTATTGTCCGGACGTGTTAAAATCGAACATGGTCTGCTTTCATTTGGCAGTACATTTTCAATCAGGACCAAAAGATTGAGGCAGGAGCATGTTCTGGCTTCACTTCTGGTTGAGTCTTTTTGGGGAAACACAATGGTACAAAAAGCTTTATATTTGTCACTGAACTTGCCCCTCTATGAACATGAAATGTGAACTGTTTGAAATTGAGAGCCCAAATTTGGCATTAAAGAACTTCAGACCCTTCCCAACTAGCGTGCCAAATCTGATTAGATTGAGTCTGGACCATGGGAATAGATTTGTTTCGTGCTATTCCTTGACCTCAGGTCTGGACACATGTCTATATTGTCTCTAATGGCTCCAAAGTTGCTGACAAGCAAATAGATCCTTAATGTCTCATTAGTGGTTAATAGGCACTCCTGATAAGTGCTTGTGTTCCTTTGCAGAAATATGTTACGTAAGGCTTTCTCCTCTAGTGTTCCATCAGTCTGAAGAGGGTAGGGACCTATTAAAGTCACCAACTGCTCTCTCCACACAAACACTCCCTATTCTCATCCATATATGTGGATTAGGGGGTCTAAATCTGGGGTTTAGGGTCTTTATAACCCACCTTTTGATGATGAGAATGTGCTTAAGATACATAAAAATCTCAGATCCTTTACTTCAACTTATTTTTCCAATTATGGGAAATAATTCAAATTCCCTGCTGGAGACCAAAAAGTGTAGGTTATATTTATATATTAGGGTTCGCTAATTAAAGCGTTATGTGTTGTCAGCTGAAAGGAGAGTGGTGGCTGAGCTTTAGTGGAGGAAATGGGTGGAGAGAGAGAAAGGGCAGAGCTACATAAAGCTCAGGTGAGACCTTCATACTGCACACGCTGCACTCTGAGCAGGCACTGATGACAGAGAACCTGCCTCAGCACCAATCTGGGCTTGTAATCACTCCGATTTGTTAACTAAATGAATCGTGTCCGGGCCGGCATCTCCGGGGAGACATTTTTATAACAGAAAAACAGAGAAGCTGGCAGGAAAGGTGGGAGACGAACACGGCAGCTGTCGGATGAGAGAGTGCTGGAGATTTCGGCTCGCTCGAGTACATTTCTCATTTTTAAATCTCTAAATATTATGGAAGGGAACAGTTGGGGCATGTATTTTCTTGTGACAAAGACAAATAAGCAGCAGCAGAGAAAGCGTTGTTGCAGAGGATTAAATACACAGCCAAGATCGAGGATTTTTGGAATACCTGGAGATTAGCATTCACATTCATCTGAATGGCAATTGCTTGGCTGGCGGCAGGACGCATCTGATTTGATTTTCTTATGGGCACTCAATTCTGACCCGTAAATGTGACTAATCACTCTGATGCCACATTGAATGAATGTGAGGTGATTGGCCACAAGAATGACAGTCACAAGCCTGTCAATAAGGAAAGATGTTGTTTGCAATGAGCTGTAGTTAAGGCATCTACCAGCAGGGATTAAATGAAGTAAACTTCTAAACTGGGGCCAAGTTAGGCATCCCAATGTATAACATTTACATGTTTGCATTCTTTTATCCAAAGCGACTTACAGTACAACAAAAATAAGCTATTAGGCACTTTAAAAAAAATAATAATTAAATATCCCAAAAATACAGCGCGGGTCCTGCTTTGCCAATTGCCCCATAAAAAGAAAGGAGTCAACAAATGAAGTTTGTCTTCCTCCATAGCAGGCTAGGACAAGTGATTCATCATTTGTTTTATGTACGTACTGTATAAGTATGTTTAATGTTTTTTAGTATTATTTATTTTCTTTTTGCTATATGTTAATTATCTAGGCTACATAAAAACCTGTAATATCTGTGAGGTTTTTATTTGCTAATTAATTTTATATTTAATTATTTTATTTTATATGTAATTCAATGAAATGCCTTGTTAGGTTACCAGAGTTTAACTGTCATGGTTAGGTGTGTGTGTTGTTACACATATGTATAAATATGTTTTTAGGCTCCACTAGTTGTGAAGTTTTGTTTTAACAGTTTATAGAGTTTTATAAGTCTAATAAAAAGCTGTCCGGCTGTGTTTGTCATTTGTAGTGCTAGCATTACTTTCTTATGGTCAGTTTAATTAAACACAATGTTTTATCTCTGTTATTCTGAACGTCTAGCATAGCCCTAATGTTTGTGTAATTTTTTTCACAGTTTCTACAAGCTGTAACAGAATGTTTCAGGGTGAGGGTGGGACACACCCCTGGCGAACAAATAAAGTTATTTGATTGGCCAAAATTCTCTGATCTCTGAACAATGACCATCCCTGCCTCTACGGGGGACTTCAGATTTAATGATACACATGTGTGGCTATTCTCACTCTCACGGGTGCTCAGTTGTTTTGCTCCAATAATACTTTCATACAACAAGGCGCCGTTTGTTCAGTGACTGCATGGACTCTTGTAGGAGTGAAGTAGGTGTATATTACTTTCTTCTTTCCCTTTAATCCTAGTTTATAATGACATAACTCGCTACTTATCTACCAAAGTACAATGCATTGTTGGATAAATTTACTAGCTAGTCACGAAAGTTTCACAAAACTGTAGTAACTTTATTGCACATCCTTCGTTCAAACCACATAGGTATAGGTTAATGATGTCATGCAGGTGATGGAGTAATATCTTCTTATTAAAGGTGAACTAAGTAACTTTTTTTTATCTTAACCGAACAGCTTCGGAGTCATTGGAATGGTTATATGACTGTTTTCGGGTTGAATGGTGGTCTTCTCGCACCCCTCGGGCGCCTGTGAGACGAAAAACCACACTTGCAACTTTGGGCCGCCGGCCGCAGCATCAGAAAGTATCGCGTGATATCAGGTCTCGCGATGTAACGAATTGCTTTACGGCACTGCACACAAACACTATCTAAACATTTATAAGCTAGCCTTCTGTGTATCATACATACCTCAGTGGACATGGCTCCGTGCGTTCGCCGGGTTCTTTGAAAACAAATGCACATGACGAGCGGGAGAAGATGGGAGGGGGGCGAGTCGCCAACGAGTTTTGACGACAGTGTTGTCAAATATTTACTCCGAAGCTGTAGGGGGAGCTCTATAGAGAAACCCGCGCGCAAAAAGCGAGAAAACAGCGAAGAAATCGGCAAAGCTGCATAATGCTGCTTTAATTGGTTCAAGATCAAATGGTAGATTATTGCTCTAAATAACAAACATGGAATCTGACGAATGCTTTGCTATTTTTGTTCTCTGTTGTTTTGCTTTATTTACCGATGTTTGATTCAATTGCGGATTCCCTCTTAAGTCATACGCATGGCTTCCCCTGAGCACTAGGGCAAATGGATTGAAAGATATAGATTATACTGCATGTTAGCCTGCTTATTTTACTCAAGAGCATAATTTAATAAGTCCACATGTCATACTAATGAGAAACTTCTAACCACAGGTCAAAAGCAGTAGTCATAACCACACAAGTTTGTGAATGTTCGTTGAAACTTTGGTTTCGGGAAACACTAACAATGCTTTTGGGAAATGCACTCACCCGTATACTAGAGTTTAGTCAAGAAGATACAGCCACTTCATGTTTCTCAGCTTTGGTGACAAATTTGTTAATGCTTTATGTTTATCAAAATGCTTTTAATCACTTTTTATTGGCATTATGTGAAGGAGACAAATTTGTGTCAGATTACACAGTCAAGATTGATTGCTCAAAAATTACTGCTGTAGAATGAGGATCCACCCAAAATTTAAAATGACTGAAAGGTTATAAAACTGGTCTTGAAAAGTTGTCATTACATTGCATATGACCCAGAGTCTAAAGACAGCCGAGTAAAGAGTAAATTGCTTACAAAGCAGTTTTTGTGATCTAAGAGGTGGCTATTCTCCCAAACTGCTTATAGATACCCTGAAGCCATGATAATTACCAAGCTTCATCTCAAAGAACTTGATTTGCAAAAACACAGCACTATAGTTGTATTGCTGTGTCGGAACTTAAACAGATGTCACTTACCTCAACATGTCCCAAGGAAGGATTTTAGTCCATTCAGTTCAAAAGTATTAAGCTAAAATGTTAAAGGGTTTGAGACTCCAAATGTGCAGAAGACACTAAGATGGCTATGACATTCATTTACCAGAATATTACAGTGTTTCTACTGTGAATGACAGTGAGACAGTGCTCATTTGTGGGAGTGTGCATGCCCATAATGGGTACCAGTGAGGTCAGGATACGAGGGCTGGATGTCTGATTGCTCTGTCTGCTGGGGGTCAGAGGGGGGGGACAGAAGAGAGGGTGGCACTCAGGTTTTTGGAGCAAATTGCTTTTTGTGTAGGATGAAAGACACGGCGGAAAACTCCAGAGAGACACTAAGAGAATGAAGATAGACATAGAGAGAGACAGGGAATAGAGACTTTTAGAGAGTTCACTGAAAAGAGCTCGCACAAAAGTCTTATCATGCTTGACAAGCATCTGTCCTGTCAAAGTCAGGTTCCATTTGGCAAAAAAAAAAAAAAAAAAGGTATTTCAAATTTAAACAGCGCAGCTTAAAGCCTACCTTGGAATTGAAACGTAAATCCAAAATATATTTCAAGGGGCCAAACATTTTTCAGTCTTAATATATATTTTAAAAAGATACATTTTGCATTTATCAAAAATATATTTTATGTCAAATATTAATGTATTTAGATTGAAAAGAAAAAGAAGAAACTAAAACTCATTGAAAACCTGTTAATTTATTTATAAATATCTTAGAATCTGTATTAGCAATAGATTTTTTAAATGTATTTAAAAATATATCCAAAAAGATGTATGTTTGCTTATTTACTTATGCATTTACTTATGTTTGTAAATGTTTTTTTTTTTTTTTTGCTTAGGCCAATGAGATTTAAGGAAATTGTGGATATTAACTTACTAATCTGCAAACTACGATATACACAAAAAAAAATATGTGATGAAGTTTTTATTCTTATGTTATTAAAGTTTCATTTTAGAGCAAAAACCTGCATCTTATTCACTACTTGCAATCCAGTTGAACTAGTCACTATATTTATGTCTCCGTTCTTATTCTCTGTGCTTTCTTTTAAAACATTTGTCCAAGCACATTGATCAAACACTCAGTGTGTATGTGTTACGTCTATGTGGAAATGACTGTGTGTGCTTAGCGTACTGACCTGAAATGACCTTGTCCAGATCAAGGCAGCTTTTGTATGCCTGCCAAAACACTTAACAAGCTATATATGCTCATTGTGATAACGGGAGTGTGCTGTCAACATTCATTCACTAAAGATGCACATTAACTCAGAATTCCCCTGACCCTCGATTTGAGACGGCACAGTAGGGTGTTTGGATAAGTCACCTCTCCCTGATGAGAACATAAACCAGAGCATCACTGCAGCTGCTGTGTAATCTAATCTACATACTGCTCTCCTCGCCTTAGTGCATTACCGACAGCGCTACCTTTTATATGCCAAGACTTAATAGGCTTCAAGTACACTCCTTAACCTCTGCCCACTCCCAACCCCCCACTTTTCACACAAGAATAGCACAGCAATGACTGCGTATGAGCTCAGCGGAGGATGCTTTACTGAAACTGATCTGAAGGGCAGTACTGTAACCATTCTATGCCCTCCTTTTCCTGTAACTCTGAATAGGATTTAGGCCCATTATGAAAAGAATTGGCTTATGTAGACTGGCTGGTGGAAGTGTCCATAAATTTGCTAATATATAGCAGTGGTGCTTAAAGAGTAAGTTCACCCATGTCGTCCCAAACCTGTAAGACTTTCGTTCATATTCAGAACACAAATGAAGATCTTTTTGATGAAATCTGAGGGATTTCTGTCCCTCCATTGACAGCTACACAACTAATCCATATGAATTGAGCGGTTCAGTCCAAATTTTCAGAAGAGACTCGATCGCTTTATATGACGAACCGATTGAATTTAGGCTTTTATTCACTTGTAAACATTCATCAACGCACACATCTTATATGGTAAATGGAAGCTCAAGCATGTTCGATTGACATGCCAGGACCAATGAGGTTCATCCTCGTGTTACGCATCACGTTTGAGCTTCAGCAAGAACCAGTGAGGTTTGTTCTTGCGCGTCAAGCAGATTCGGTTGAGCTTCGGTTTTTGTTTGCTGATCAAAGTTTATATGTGAATAAAAGCCTAAATTAAATCTGCTCATATAAAGCGATCTTGTCTCTTCAGAAAATTTGGACTAAACTGCTCAATTCATATGGATTGGTTTTAAATTGTCTTGGATTTCCTTCTAAAATTCATACCATGGACGGTAACGTAAGTGTATAGTGCATCATTTGGGATACTATTATAGTCTTGAGGTTGGGCTTTTTTGAACTGGGTCAGCAAGTCATCTCCTAGTGGCACTAGCAACCACCCAAAACTCATCAACTGCATCGCAATGCACTAAAAACCACTCAGAGCACCTTAGCAACCACATGGCAACACCCTGACAGTCACTCTAACATTATGGAAGTGAGCTTCGCTTGAGCAAATGCTACTATTCAGATAATATAACTGACCAGTAGGGTTTGGGCAATTTTCAGTCACTTTTTATTTAGACAATGTAAAAATCTAGTCTAGTGTTTACAGTTAATCCTAATGGAGCTAGTTCCTCCTTTGATCGGCTTACAAAACGTTCATACGGTTAGAGGAAATGCTGGGTTCACCCCAGTGCAATGTAGGGCTGAGAGGTGTCTGAGTCTAATCCATAAAGGCTCAGAAAGACTTCTTGGCATTATACTGCATGGATCTTTGTCACGGTTTCACAGTGTCAGAATACAGGAATTCTGGAGTATTCACATTTGCTGTAGAGGAATGGAGAGATAACACTCAATAAATGTAAAACTGGTTATATATTAAAGCACACTGACTGCAGTCAAGTATGAACATGCATGATTCAGTCCTCTACCTTCCCTTAAAAATGGACAGTTTAATTAATTGTAGACAAATATATTTTTAAAACTACAGTGTAAGTATATTTTTTATGCACAACAATAAGTGAATCTTTGATGACTGAATAAGTGCCATTCACCTTTATTACATAAGGTGGCAGTGGCAGAAACAGAATGATGAATTGACGTTTCACTCATAGTTGATGCAGGCAGAAAACAAAAGAATAGGAAGTATCATCAGCAAAACTTGAAATGGCTCAGCGATTTACAGCAGAGCAAGTTCTGAACGCAATCAAATATAAGTGTCACTGTCACTTGATGGTGGATCTGGTGAAGAAGCTGTCAGTGATCAAAATATTGATTTTGAAGATGTTGCAAATTATTTCGTTTTGAGAATATGTTTGATATCGCGAATATGAGCCAGTTGTTGAATGTACTGGGAAATATAGCTCTGACGTGGCCAGTGAAGATAGTTTAAAACAACCCTTCCAAGCTCAAAAAGGTAACAAATATGCATTATTTTATTCTTCTGTAATTGTTACTCTAATATCAGGAGAGTTTTATCGTGACTGGTAGAGATCCATCCGTGTTAGATATAGATCCGGGTCGCTAAAGACCAGAATATGTAATAATGATCGGTGAAACATTCATGCTTTAAGGGTTATATAAATAAATGTTAAATAGATAAATGTTAAATAAATGAATAAATGAATAAATAAATAAATAAATAATGTGTGTGTGTGTGTGTGTGTGCTCCTGTTAAACCTTACATTGGGAAACCAGATTATAAATCACACAGAATGATGTATTGATGTATACAGAATGATGTATACAGAAAATGTACAAATTCTGAAAGTTTTGTGTGAGGGTTGTATTTAGGAGTAGGTTTAGGGTTGGAGACAGAATATACAGTTTGAAATATAAAAATCATCCTAGATTTTTTCCCAGAGTTGTCATCCTAGAATATGGCCATGATGCATGTTTTTTAGTAAACAAAACTTAATTTACTTTTTACCAACTGAGTTGAATGTATTTGAGTTGCCAAAAAAAAGAAAAGAAAAGAAAAGAAAAGTAAAACTCAAAAAATCCCAAGAAAAAAATATTTTTAGAATATTTTTTTTTTCACAGTGAAGCTATTGAAAACTGTTCAATGTAAAAATGTTCTATGTAAATATACACTGCCCATCCCCCAAAAAAGTTGCTGTTTGGATTTAAATAAGCAAATGCTTAAGAAATGATCGGATCATTATTACAGTGATTATTATGTTTCTAGCATGTTATATGTTTACCAGTTCTTCTAACCCTTATAATTGATTGAGTGTGTAGCTATTCATTTCTTAAACAACCATTTAGGAAGACACCTCGAGTCGTTAGAGACCCTATACTAATGTTTACAAAAAACAGGCATTCTTTTATTCTTTTTTTCTTGTTAAATTGTGTATAATGTATTGATTGAGTAATACTAAGAAGGTTGATGTCTAACTTCAAAAAATGAATGAGGAGGAAGGTTCCGGGTCACTAAAGACCCGATGTATGCATTTAAGGGTTAATATTGAATACCGAAAAGAAATAAGCAAACACCAAAAAGTGTATTAGCTTTCCCTACTCTCTCCCTAAGATCTCTTTTGAGTTCCATAGGTTTATTTGTGTGATGTAGCCAGGTGACTGATTCCTCAAAACCGATTACTCTTTGAGATGACAGATTTCGGACCCATCTCGGGTTTCCATTCATCTTTTCTGTCGCTCCAAATGAAATCAACCATGCAGATTGCTTGTGTGAAGCTTCCTGTCAGGCTCAGCGCACTCTGCCAATGCTATCATCTCAACCCTTCTACCCAAATTAAAGATCTGTTGCTTTGGCTCTGTTTTTTTTTTTTTTTTGCTCTTTGATTACTGTTGAAGAATGAGTAAGTACTGCTCTAATGGTATTTCCTTCTGCAGCTGTCTCTCTGCTGAAGTGGTTTGTTGTTGTGTATTTGTGTTCATGGGGACAGATCCTGTCTTGCTGGTGATGCTTTGTATCATTGGCTTCCCTTACAAATGGCTGTTTTCAACGGAATACATACAGTTTTTGTGCCTGTTAGAAGTGCTAAATAAGGTTCTACTCACACACAATTTGGTTATGGAAGAGAATGTTCTTTAACTGTAGCGACACCATTTGTTACGTTTTTAGAGTCACAGCCAAATTTTGAGAATAAGTTCAGTTGGTATAGTATATGCAGTATGAATGGAAACAGTAGTTGTCTGTGGACACTTTACAGGTTATCCTTTACTTTTAATTACTAACGTTAGTGTATTCTTAGTGTATACACTTCTCTCAGATCATTAACTACTGATTGGTTGATTGGAATGTTGGTCCTGATCAATAAAGATGTTGATCCAGGAACATGTACCTGATGAAATCACGCTCACCCAATATCAAATCTTAATTTCTAGTTCAGTGATCAATATGTGATAGAAATGATCACTTTTTACCTCTACAACAGGGGGCAGTTACAGTTTTGTGTATTTTGACTGTATAAATATCTGTCATTCTCTATACATTTAGTCATCAACACTGCACTGTTCAGAGTAACACAAGTGCTCATTCTCCTCAAACGTTTGCTGGTGAGGAGGTCAACCTACATCCAAAACAATGAGCAGAAACATTTACCATTAGTACAAAAAACAATAATCTCTGAGTGAGAAGAGTGTAAACCAGACAAGCATTAGCCGGGAACAGGCTAGTGATGCTAACGGCTATAAGCTAGTAGAGGATTTCAGGAATTCTAGGGTTCCAATTGCTTTTGATGTAAAATACTATTGGGATATGTTCACCCGCTGTTGAAAGAGAAAGATAGGTTATAAAAATGATTTAAGATAAAAACAAAGGATTACGAATCAACTTGACGGAGCTCCAAACTCAAACCACAAAGCAGCAACAAACAGGAAGTGACTAATAAATGTAACAAATGTTTCCTTATATTATGATAGATGTTTTTACCAATTGCAGTTTTTGTTCTTAAAGTCTTAAACACATGGATGTCATAGCTCAGGATAGTCACTATGAATGGGTTTGTGACTATGTTCTTTATGATCAACTATGTGTTGATCAGTATTATAATTTTATGGCTCCAAAATGATTACTCACATGGCGTTACATGGAAAGAACCTATATAAACATATATGTTTTAATATAGGTTTTGATATAGGTTTTTAATATATGTGACATATATAAAATTGGCCGTTTTCCTATATTATATGTACATATATGTGTACATATATACGTGCATACATGTACCTATATAGGTACATATATGCACATATATATGCACCTATATGTTCACCTATATATGCACCTATATGTTTACCTATATATTAGTAAAATTCTTAAAATCCATAGCTATAGGCAACATAAATAAAAGCCCAAAATGTAGAAATTTACATTATTTATTTACTTAAGAACAATCAAATAGTACAAGAACAAAAATAAGACAAAAAACTGAAAAAAACAAAAACAAACAATTTATCTTTTTGATCTTCTCAGCTCTGTGAGCTTCGAAATTATAGATGTGCCTATCTGAGCTAGGCATCATGTATGACAGTTGCCAAAGTGAGATATGAGCTACAAAATGACCATCCTGCCATGAGCTATATAGGAGGCATATCTTGTATGTACATATAAGGAGACCTATATGGCCTGTATATGCACATATATGCACCTCAATTTTGCCTATATGTGGCATATATACGCATATATGCAGCATATATATTATCATATATGTGCATATATGCTGTATATATGCAGCATATATGTGCATATAAACTGCATATAGGTTTCATATATGTGCATATATCCTCATATATGTTCTTTCCATGTGGGAGGTGATTGAATCAAAACCCCTGGCTGCAGAACCGAACAGCCACGATTAAGATTTCAGGAGATTTCAAATAATTTCAGGAGGTCTTGGATCAGCCGAGCAATTTCCATTGAGATGAACGGAAATGCTTTTGGATAGCTTTCTCCAGGTTTTAAAGATTTAGTTAGAATGCAGACGTAGGGGGGGAGGTGGACCAAAAGCAGCATCAACAGCTTCCCTTATATATATGCCTACATTGGTTTTTTTAGAGCATGTGGGTGTTTGTCAAGAAGAGGGAGGACTTTGTACATGTTTACTCTCTTTCTCTGTCAAGTAATGTTTCCATCTGTCAGTTCAGATGGTATTGAATAAGAGCCTGTGTTGTTTTTCTAGAACCCAGCATGAGTAGTCTGAAGGATTGGACTTTCTCTCACATGGTTGCAATGTCTTATCATATTTGAGCTGTCTGGAACACACACCTCAGACAGACTGATCAAATTACTATACAGTTCTATGAAACTCCCTGTGTCTAATTCAGTTATTTTCACTCTGTCATAAAGAGTTCTCTGTTGTTCTTCAGTGTGACTTTTGCTCCAGTAGCAGGAGTGGTTTACTTTGTAGAGCAAACATAACAAGTAAAAAAACAGATTACTCATGACACTCTGTGACTCCCTATCATTGCAGCGCTTTCAAGAGCAGCAAAACAGCGACTTTGTTAAAGTTGCCATGAAACCAAAATGGAAGTTTTTTGGCTTATAGTATGGAAAATTTGTCATTGTGCAGACATCACTCTGCACTTCAGCTTCTCATCAGATTTTCTGTCCAATCAAATGCTCTCAAGAATCTGAAGCTCCGCCTGCTACATTATAAATAGACGCTAAAGCTGCAGCTAAATCGGTCACTTTGTTCACACATTTACTATTTTCTACATGGTGAATGGCACATACTGCACTATATAGGGAAAAGGGAATGATTCAGACAGTGTTAATAAATATGCTTTCCATTGGGGCAAATGAAGTCTGGTTTCACGTTAGTGTCACGCAAACCACCGCAGCTCTGGTCCTGAGACACGAGAGCACAGAGCGGATCATATGTGTGAGTAAACGCAGACCACAAAACGTATCGGATCCATTTAAATTCTGCACAGAATGCTATATTTTAAAGCGATATAGAGGAGATTAGGAGGAGAAACAGTTCGAGATTAGGAGGAAACTGCGGCTTTACCGAGCTCAACAGCTCTCGCCGAGCTGTGATATAAACAAAACACTGTTGGCTATTTTTAAATAAGGGGAGGAGCTGTTCAATATGTTCCACCCTGTCTTCCTGTTTCAATGGTAATTACATCATGTCAGTGGGCCTTTAAATGAATAATAGTTCACCAAAACCAAATAAATTATTTTTTTCTCTCATGTTGTTTTCAAACCTGTATAACTTTATTTCTTTAGTGGAACACAAATGAAGATATTTGGCTAAATGTTTAAGCTGTTCTTTTCCATTGAATGAAAGTGAAAAGCTTCATCATGACGATAATTTTGTGATTTGATAGTGAGTATTTGATGAGAAGTATTTGATAATCTGTATTTTTTGAAAAACACATATAGAAAGAATATGATTGTCTGTTAAATTCAATCATTCTGAATAACTTTATCCATGTTGTTTTTATCAAATGTTGATACATTTTTTAATTAAGATATAAAATGTTTGAATATTTGGTTAAATTTTGCTTTTCATAAACTAAAATGTTGTTTTGACGGAATAATGACTAAACTTAAAGTATATTTCAATCAAAAGAGAACATTTGTAAAAAAAATAACACATCAACGATGAATAACGTCAACGTCAATGCTGATGCTACCCATCTTAAAGCAACACTAACCCCGGATATCCACCAACTGCGGAACGGCTGCGGATACTCACCAGGTCCGGATTTGTTGCGTAACGGCTGCGGCCATGACTGACAGCTGAAGTCACGAGGACCCTCGAGATCTCGTGAATTCACATATGATCACGCGATATAAGTGCATCCGGCAAGACTAGAAGCTCTACGTATCTGCTCCGGAGGGCTGCGGATCGCCGGAGTCGGAACGCAGCCGTTCCGCAGTTAGTGAAAATACACACATTGACTTTAATGGAAACCTATTGACTCCTCCGCCGTTCCGCAGCGGATCCACAGCCGTTCCGCAGTTGGTGGAAATTAGGGGTAAGGAACTTTTCCTCGTCGGTCACCCTACAGGCTGGAAGCAGAATTGTCCATTACCGTAAATAATTTCGCCGCCCGCAGACATGTCGCACGCACGCTTGCTGTTTATGCACGTTTTACAGGAAAGTTAATCGCTGTTCCAAACTGTTACTGCATTGTAACGCACACACATACAGACAGTTGCGCTCATATCACGTGAAGGTCTTGTGCACACAGAATCATTCAGTAGCGCAAAAATGTATTGTAATTTGTAAAGGCTGTTCTGAAACTGAAATGTTCTAGCATGTATTTCTTAGTAACTAAAACCCACACCTTCACTATTTCAATATTACGCTGCCAGGTGCTTCACACACAAGATTCAGGCTTATTTGTTCATCAGTGACGTCTTCAGCGACTTTCATCATGTCGACTTCAAAAAATCTGAAGTCGTTCAACCCCTAGTTTCAACTGAATGCAACCCCTCCTTATACTTTCTTAGGCTACACATAAGTTGCCTTGTATTTAAATAATATTCATTTACTTTTTTTACATATTCTAGAACACTTTTTCTACTTGTTACTCATTCTCAGAAAATAACAACTTAAAGGGGGGGTGAAATGCTCATTTTCACTCAATCTCCTGTTAATCCTGAGTACCTATAGAGTAATATTGCATCCTTCATATCTCCAAAAAGTCTTTTGTTTTATTATATTTTTAATTGAAAGATTGGCTGTACCGAGTCTTTCCGGAAAAAAACGAGCGGCTGGGGGCGGGCCGTGTGGGCGAAGCTAAAGCTGTGCTAACGTGCCGAGCTAGTAACAACACACAGAGACATTTGTTCAACAGTTTTACTCACCGTTCCAACGCACGACCGCGAACCTTTATCATTGTGACTGCTCGATCCTTAAGCATTAGACGATCTGGGCTTTGTTTATAAAACAATCATCGTCGAAATGCAGGGAACAACAGTCTTGCACAACTCCGTTTATGCTCAGGAAAACAAACTCCATCCACGGGTGCCTTAACGCTGGGTTCTTTGGGAATCTGTGCAAGGTTGTCTTGCCCTGGCAACCAAAAACACACTTCTTTGGTGACACTGACTTCCCAAAAGCCGGGCAGGGCGCTTTGATGGCGAACTGCTTTCACTCTCTTGCTCTGTTTTACGAGTGCGCGCGCGCCCGCGATCTTACCGGAGAAGTGCCCTTAGGACCCATATAAGGAAATTCCGCCCTCTCTTACGTCAGACAGAGCCATACTCGAAAAAAACTTTCCGAAACTTGTGACAAACCGGAAGGACAATTTTTGGAACAAAAATACTCCTTCAAACGTACAACTTAACTTTTGAAACTTTGACCATGTTTAGCATGGGAATCCAACTCTTTAACAGTGTAAAAAACTCAGTATGCATGAAACAGTAATTCACCCCCCCTTTAATCATACTCAAACCCTTTTGGATCGTCAGAGCTCAAAATGTGCTATAGTGCGATGCCCCCTGAGGAAATCGAATCATCAAAATGTCACTTGTTTATGACTGACTCATAGAATTGCATAGATTCTCCAGTGAGGCACGAACCACAGGGTACATCACAACAAAACCCTCCTTCCCCTGTGATATGCTAGCTAGCGGATGCAGAGCTTACATGGTAGGCTAATTGTAGCACAGCAGTCCAGACTCTATTTTCAGCCTCTCTAGTGAGGAGCCAAAGCTTCTCCAGCCTGAATATAGCAGCAGTGATTCCCATCAAGGGGTCGTTGCTGTCTTGAAACTAGCTGCTCTTGAAAAGCACTCAGAATAGAGCAGAAATATGAGGTTCTCGTCTCCCGAGAGCACAGTTAACTGTGCCACAGGCCTTCAGAGGGAAGCAGTTGAATAAGCCAGATCTGGAAACAGGTGCTCTGTGTTTGTAACATGTTTCAGCTCAGAGAGGTGGACACAGATGTTGAGAGCTGGTTCGGCACTGTAAGTTCTTCCCTGAACTTCATCATCATCATAGATCTGGAGAGGTGGAATATATATATATCAAGAAGAATTCTCATCTTAAAAGTGTTCAGAGAGTAAGTCAAATATGTGTTGGTTCTGGGCTGGTTTTCTGGCTTGGTTATTTAATGCTAAAATACTGTTGATTTGTATAAGATAATATATCATATTGCTGTGTCACCTCAGGGTTAAGTAAGGGATAATGTATAGTGAGCCGGTTGTTATAGTGAATAACAACCCCGACAGGCTGAACGGGATCCCGACGCGAAGCGGAGGGATCTTGAATCAGCCTGAAGGGGTTGTTATTCACTATAACAACCGGCTCACTATACATTATCCCGCTTATTACATGGCTACCTACAAAATAAATAAATAATTTGCCGCGAATTATTGATTTAAAAAGGGGTTATTGATTTAAAAACGATTGTATTGCTTCCGCTAAAGAAAATAGTCCGTTCCGCGTCCATAGCAACGCGCTGTTTTTCATGGCAACGGTCTGTTATACTTCGCAGCGGTCTGTTATAAAGAAATAACAGACCGCATTCTATATTGGAATTCAGCCAAGCCATGTAATAAGAAGAAATAATAACTGTCACATTTAAAGTATATGTGCACCATATCAGTTAGCTGCTGACATTTTAACGATCTGTATTGGATAGATGAAATTGCATATTTATCAGCTGCTATTTATTATTTTTTATATATGTATAAGTTAGTTTAGTTTATTAGTTCACTATATTTCATTGCTCTTTGTATGTACGTTGATCAATGTTTTAATGACCAATGATGTTACTCATCATATAAAGCGATCATGTCTCTTCAGAAGACTTGGATTAAATTGATCAATTCATATGGATTGCATTTAGAATGTCTTCATGAACTTTTTGAAGATTAAAAGTTTTGATGGAATGGGTTTTCAAAAGGGACAGAAATCGCTAAGATTTCATTAAAAATATCTTAATTTCTGTTTCAAGGATGAATGAAAGCCTTTTACCACTTTGTCCAAGCATGCAAAACATGTCCAAATTGCACATATTTGGATGAGTGAGGCTTAGTGAGTGCAAATTTATTTATTAGTATTTGTATAGTGCGATTAAGGCTTGTCGTTTATGTTGTTCATAATGAATGCCATTATACTTTAAAGTTTCTTACATTGTTCTTTCTTAATACCGTTACATTTAAAGGATTTGTTGTGGAGTGAGGGGAACTCATAAACATACTCTTTAAAATGTTTATAAACATTTCATTTTATTTACTGGTATTTTATATTATTTCTGAATGTGTTTTTTCTCTCA
Source organism: Scardinius erythrophthalmus (assembly GCF_964197995.2). Lineage (NCBI taxonomy): Eukaryota > Metazoa > Chordata > Actinopteri > Cypriniformes > Leuciscidae > Scardinius > Scardinius erythrophthalmus. The sequence continues at coordinate 43,516,167 of NC_138228.1, forward strand.
ACAATGCAATTTTGCCCATGCTGTGCAACTTATTGTTATTGTTGTGAATATACGCTATCTTGACTTATTTATAAAACTGAAAAATAATAACGAGTTTGGTTCGGAATTAATTTTGTCCGTCAGGATTTGATAGGAGGGGGAAAGATACCGTCATACAGTCATATCACACAGCTATGATACTAATAATATTGTTATTACCTAAAATATTTCTAACCACCAGAAGCTTGTTCCCGTGATTAGACGACAGGCATGCTCGTGTGTGTTCTGTGATGGTGCATTTGTGACTTTGCACACTTGGTGGCACTGGGGTCAGTTGGCAGTGATTCATTTGCAGTCACTAAGATAGAACGGAACATCTGTGACTCACAGCACGGCACTAATAACTCACGTCACAGTGCATGTGTTACGGAGAGAGTATTTTGAGGGGTTGACTGCATTGTCTGATTGTGTTTGGGATGATAATCTTGCGTAGTATGCTGTGACAAATGGGGCAAATGTATTTCCTGAATGACAGATTTTGCACCATCATGAGCCTAGCTGGACTGTGGGAGCCATGCATGCACAATGTTCAGATTTGTCCTAGATTAACTGTTCACCTCTTTTCTTTTCTCTCAGTGTTCATGTCCTCATGAGAATTCCAGCTCATCCTTCTCTCAGTTACCTTGACAGTTCGCTCTCTTTCTGTTTTGCCTCCTTCTCTCTTCCCCTCGCTGGCTGTGTCTTCTCACAGTATGGGTGATTTGGAGCTAGTCTGTCTCTGGGCGGGTTTGTTTGCGTATTGGGGTCTGTTCTCCCCTCTGGTCCTGAAAGACCTTTTCACAGAAATGCACTATGATGCTCCACATCCGCAGTGCTGAATGAGAAATGGCTTGTTTGCATCGTGAACTCTCATGTGTTTGATATTTCGAGGGCTCTCATATCATCATATTTTCAATTATTTTATTATTTTAACTTTTTTCTCTGTGGTCCATTTATACTGTACAGTAATAAGGTTTTACATGAATATTTTCCACCTTCTCTTTTTGGCTATTGAAATGATAAAGGCTGTTGTTTACTACTGTACCATTAAGACCTCTATGGAAATGCTCTTTTTTCATGTGAATAAGTAAAAAAAAAGAATAAAAAAAAAGCCTTTCACTAATGACTATACTGCTAGTGTGTGAACTGTGACATTTAAAGCAGCAGACAGAGAAAATATAAGTACATTTTATGCTTTTAAGAGCCCCCCAAAATAAATGAATCCCAGCGACAAAGGAAAGTGCACTCTTAAGTTCAACTAATTGCATTTAATATAATCTTAAAGCATAATAATTGTAAATAACATGCAATTAAAGGGTTAGTTCACCCAAAACTGAAAATTCTATGAGTTATTACTCACCCTCATGTTGTTCCAACCCCGTAAGACTTTCGTTCATCTTCGGAACACAAATTAAGATATTTTTTATTAAATCTGAGAGCTGTCTCACTCCTCCATTGGCTTCTATGTTATTGAAACTTGCCGTCCAAGTGACTACAGTGGCTCAACCATAAGTTTATCAAGTGACGAGAATACTTTTTGTGCGCAAAAATAAACAAAAATAAAGACTTTATTCAACTATTAATTTTCTTCTGTGTGGGCCTGAGTGAGTTCACATAGTGTAATAGCGCAGCGCTTCTGGGTTGTACGTCAGAACGTAAGCTCACTATTGGCCAGCATCACACACATGACATCAGCCAATAGTGAGCCTACGTTCTGACGTACAACCCAGTAGCGGGGTTGAATGTGCTGGGCCGGCAAGCTTAAATAACATAGAAGCCGAGCGAGACGGCTCTCAGATTTAATCAAAAATATCTTAATTTGTGTTCCGAAGATGAACGAAAGTCTTACGGGGATGGAACAACATGAGGGTGAGTGATTACTGACAGAGTTTTCATTTTTGGGTGAACTAACCCTTTAAGTGTTGGAAAACTTTACATTCAATTCCATATAAAATTCTGTCATCATTTACTCATCCTCAAGTTGTTCCAAACCTCTGAGTTCTGTTTAACACAAAAGAAGATATTTTGAAGAATGTGGATAGCCAAACAGTTTCTGGTCCCCATCGATTTACTTTTTTTTTTTTCTTCTTTAGAAAAAAAAACATTCTTCAAAATGTCTTCCTTTATGTTTAACAGAAGAAAGAACTTCATTCAGGTTTAGAACAACTTAAAAATGACAGAATTTTCATTTTTGGTTGAACCATCCATTTAAGTGTATTAAAGCTCAAAGAGTCAAGAAATTGAGAAGCTTTTCAACTAAAAACGTAAAACTTTTTATGCCATTAGTTTACATGACAACAGCGTTTTGGTGGGCTGAAAATGCAAACCTTGGAAAACGGGTTTCGAAGTGCAAGTTTTTGAAAACAATACCGTTATCGTCTCTGTGTAAACTACAAAAACGCGGATTTGTGAAAACTGTGGTGTCATGCCATGCTTATGTATGACATGTTATATCTATAGGCATGTAGTGTTTCTTTACAAAGTGACATCGCCATCTACTGGCCATCTACTGGATCATTTTGGCAACGTTGTCGTCTGTACGCGGAAAAAAAAGGATGAACTTTTAGTGCATCGTTGTCGTGTAAACGTACCTTTTCTTGGATTTGGAAGGAAACCTGTGATTGAAAATTTTTTTTTTTTTTTTTGGAAGGGTGTTTAGACATATAGTCATTGATAATCTCATTGTTGATGTTTTGCTTTGTTGTCTACTGTGTGACAAAGGAATTGGCCTCAGAGAGATCATAATCAAATACAGTTTTCCCTCTGAATCTTAGATTTATTTTACCAGTAAAGGGCAATTTAGAAGCGTTAGTTGATATTTTTAACAATCAGTGGCATGAATAAAAAGAAGAACCACAGCAAGTTGTGAACAACATGAATTATTCAAATAAAGTGTAATTTGCCATAATAAAATCAAAAACAGTGCAACAGAGATTCAGAATAAAATAATGAGCCTTTAGAACAAAGGCCTCTCTTTGTGTTTTGGACAACCCTGAACAAAGCGAAATGCTGTCTAGCCATTTACAAAGACTGTACACGCAAACAATAACAGCTGCAGAGGAAAATGAAATATAAAAACAGAACATAAACACTACTTACTGAACTGAATGCTCAAACACGATTTTCAGTTGTCAGTCCAACAACACCTACTTTGGCATGTTTGGCACATAGTAGACCTTATTTTGCAGATTTGATTACAGGTAAAATAAAAAAAGATGAGATAGTTCAGTCTGATGGGACTGTTGTCCCCCCTGTAAACCAATACCACGGAATTTAAGATTCTATGCTGATTGTATCTATGATTTAAACTTTAAAGTCTGTTTTGATAAACTGAAACATGAGCGAGCTGTTCCAGCAGCTTAAATATCATGAATTATTTGGACGAAAACACAATATACACGATGCCTAGTGAAACCTGAAGTTGTTGGAGTGCAGCTTTTCTGAGGGTTTCAGTGGAACGAAATGATTTCTTAATCTCATATATTATTTACTGATTGATTTATGCATGGCCTGGCACATTCAGAAATGGTTTACTGTAGTCACGCCAGTGATGGCTGGTGCTTATCAACTGGGGGAGCCCAGATGTCACTTATGAATGGCAAAATTGCATATACTGTACAGTTAGGTCCATATATATTTGGACACAGGCACAATTTTCATACTTCTGGCTCTGTATGCCACCAGAATAAAATTAAAATGAAACTGATGAATTTGAAGTGCAGACTTTCAGCTTTAATTCAAGGGGTTGAACAAAATATCAAGTGAATGTTTTAGGAACTGCAACCATTTTTATACACAGTCCCCCCATTTTCAAGGGCTCAAATGTAATTGGACAAATTAATATAATCATAAATAAAATGTTTTTGATATTAATATTTAATATTTTGTTGAGAATCCTTTGCAGGCAATGACTGCCTGAATTATGGAACCCATGGACGTCACCAAAGACTGGGTTTCCTGCTTTGTGATGCTTTGCCAGGCCTTAACTGCAGCTGTCTTCAGTTGTTGTTTGTTCGTAGGTCTTTCTTTAGTTTTGCCTTCGGCAAGTGAAATGCATGCTCGATCAGGTGGAGATCAGGTGATTGACTCGGCCATTGCAGAATAATCCACTTCGTTTCCTTGGAAAACTCCTGGGTTGCTTTTGCAGTGTTTTGGATCATTGTCCATCTGTACCAAGAAGCGCCGTCCAATCAACTTTGCTGCATTCCGCTTAATCTGGGCAGACAGTATATTCCTCAGATTCAGAATCCATCCGGCTGCTTCTGTCTTCTGTCACATCATCAATAAACACCAGTGATGCAGTGTCACTGGAAGCCATGCATGCCCATGCCATCACACTGCCTCCAGCTTGTTTTACAGATGACGAAGTATGCTTTGGATCATGAGTTGTTCCAAGCCTTCTCCATAGTTTCACCCGGCCAAAGAATGCTTTTCCAGAACTGGTCAGGCTTTTTTAGATGTTTTTTTTAGCAAAGTCTAATCTGGCCTTTCTATTCTTGATGCTCATGAATGGTTTGCACCTTGTAGTGAACCCTCTGCATTTGTAGACTTTGACAATGACACGCCGACCTCCAGGAGAGTCTCCTTCACTTGGTTGGATGTTGTGAATGGGGTTTTCTTTACCATGGAGAGGATCCTGCGATCATCTACCACTGTTGTCTTCAAGACGTCCAGGCCTTTTTATGTTGCTGAGCTCACCAATGCATTCTTTTTTTCTCAGAATCTACCAAACTGTTGATTTGGCCACTCCTAATGTTCCTGCTATCTCTCGGATGGATTTGCTTTGTTTTTGAAGCCTAATGATGGCCTGTTTGACTTGCATGGAGAGCTCCTTTGAACGCATGATGAAAGTTCACAGCAATAGATTCAAAATGCAAATACCGCACTTAGAATGAACTCCAGGCCTTTTACCTGCTTAATTGGGGGGTAGCTACTATCAAGAGCTGTAATTCCTATACCCTTCTTTCAATTTGGATGTAAATACCCTCAAATTAAACCTGAGAGTGTGCACGTTCAGTCCATATTCATTATATAACTGTAGCTTGAATATGTTTTGGTAAAAACCTAAAAAAAATTAAAATTGTGCCTGTGTCCAAATATATATGGACCTAACTGTGTGTATATATATATATATATATATTTTGTTGTTGTTGTTGTTGTTGCTTGCAATGTTGCTCCTAAAGCATACGCTTCTCAAACTCTGAAAAGTGAAATTTATTAATACAAATATCTGACCAAGAGCAGAACTGTATTAAAAAAAAAATACAGATTACAATATGCAAGAAATAAGATTATGGACACCGAAATGTTACGACACACTGTCTAATTGCATGTCTATATCCAAGGACTTTCCTGGATATTAATTGTATATTAATAATATATTATAATTATATAATATAATTAATTGATTATATTCATTTATATATATATATATATATATATATATATATATATATATATATATATATATATTTAATTATACATTAATAAATAATGTAATATATTTACATATTACATAATTTATTTATATTTATATGCAGCATATACTGTTCAAAAGTTTAGGTTAGGAAGATTTTATTATTTTTTCTTGATCAAAAGTGAAGTTTATGCTCTAACATATTTCTAATTTAGTTGCTGTACTTTTGAACTTTCAATTCATCAGAGAATCCAGAAAAAAATGCATCATGGTTTTCACAAAAATATGCAGCAGCACAACTGTTTTTGATTTTGATGATAAAGAGAAATGTTTCTTGAGCTGCAAATCAACATATTAGAATGATTTATGAAAGTTCCCTTTCGAAAGCTATAATCGATGCTGCGCTGCTCAGCGCATTGGGAACGTCTTTAGTCGTGACCAGCTGTGAATATTGTGTGTAACACGTCGATAGAATTGACCCGGAGGTAATATAGCCTCGGTCGATGACGTCATCGGCGCGCACCCGCAACACGAGGCTATAAATAGATGAGCCACAGGTGCATCGTCAGGTCTTTTGTCTTCAGACCATTCTGTGCATGTGTGTACGCAAACACTCTCTCTCTACCTCTTATCTGACTAAAGATCTGTGTTAGGAGTTAGTTTTGTCAGGCAGTGTGCAGAAATTTCTCATTCTCAAGTCTTTTTCTCTCACGTTACACAAGGAGTTTAAAAAGTAAAAAAAGAAGAGAAATGAGTCAGCAAAGCAGTAAGCGTTGTGTTCCTCCATGCTCCCGTCCCATGTCTGAGCTGGATACACACGACTACTGCTTTGTTTGTTTGGGGGAAGAGCACGCGGTTCTGGCGATAGAGAAGGGCGGGTGCGAGCATTGCGACCATCTTACTGTCAAAATGCTTCGTGCTCGTCTGAACTATTTCCAGACCGCACCCGCACTACCATTCGTGGGGCTCTCGTATGGATCTGCATGATGGGCAAGAGACGGGTCCGTCCCTTTTGCTTGCTGCATCACCAGATCCACGCATCCTTTCTGGTGATCTCGAAGCGCGCTCCGGCGCCTCTTCGGTTCACGAGGGGGATGATATATCTCTTGGGTCTTCGGACCGCGAGCAGCCCGCCTCTGAGCATTCCACTCGCGATAAAAGATCTGTCGAGGAATTACTCGAGGTGGTTACTCGCGCGGTGGCCAGGTTACAGCTTGACTGGCCACGCGAACAAGAGACCCCCAAACAGTCTAAGCTAGGGGATAGGTTTCTGTCCGGTGGCAAGGGGGAGAGAACGCAACATCAGTCTCTCCCCTTTTTCGAGGACCTCCATGACGAACTATCTAAGTCATGGAGTAAACCATATACTTCCCGTGTCTTTGTACCCTCGACGTCGACTTTTTCGACTATCGTGGGTGCGAAGTCGCGGGGGTATACGGAGATGCCACAGGTTGAAGAGACGCTCGCGGGCTATCTCTCGCCTGGCGCGGCATCTTCGTTAAAGAGACCTACCCTCCCTTCGAAGCCATGTAGAACAACATCAGCGCTCGTAGGGAAAGCTTATCAAGCTGCAGGTCAGGCTGGTGCTGCGCTGCACACTATGGCAGTGTTACAGGCGTACCAGGCTGACCTGTTGAAGGATTTGAGTGCAGGCAATACGATCGATGAGGAAGCGTTTTCTGAACTGCGCCGAGCCACAGACCTGTCTCTTCGCGCGACCAAGCAAACGGCTCGCGCCATCGGCCGTTCTATGTCCGCTTTGGTCAGCACGGAGAGGCACCTGTGGCTCAATCTCACTGGCATCAGAGACAAAGATCGTGTTTTTTTATTAGACTCACCTGTGTCACCATCAGGCTTATTCGGCGATTCCGTTAATACGGTCGTCAATAGGTTTAAGGACGTAAAAAAACACGAAGAGGCGTATGTTCAGTTCCTTCCTCGCCGCACTCAAGGGGAGGGGCCGTCGGCCACCCAGCCCCGCCCCGGTCCTTCAAAAGCTAGGGAGGAGAAAAAGCAGAGTGTGGCAAGTCGTGCTCCCCCTCAGAAAGACTGGAGACAGACTCGCCAGACTCAGCAACCTCCCAGACCAGACCTCAGGACTATTATCAATAAAAAGAGAAAGTCCTGATGGTCTGGCGGCCAATCTAGTGGGGGTAGTCCCCCGCGGGATGGGGCGCGTTCAAGATCTCTTCGCCCCTTCCCGCTACCCTCACAAAACCACTCCATCCCCGCCACCTCTCGTGCTTCGGGGGGCAGCGGTTTCCAGCGAAATGTTAGATGTTCCGTTGTTTCCTGCCGTCATTCAGGACGCGGAACATCTAACATCCCCTCAAAAGGAAGTATTAAAATTGATACCACTCTCAGAAAGTCTGGCAGCGTGGAAACTTCTGCCAGGCATTTCTGCGTGGGTATTAAGCACAGTACAGATAGGATACAGAATCCAATTTATTCGTCGTCCTCCGTGTTTCAACGGCGTGGTTTTCACTTCCGTGAAACCGGAGCTGATGCACGTACTGTCACAAGAACTGCAAACTCTTCTGAGCAAAGAGGCCATAGAACATGTTCCTCTTCCAGAGAGAGAGTCGGGCTATTACAGCAGATACTTCCTGGTTCCCAAAAAGGATGGGGGGGTGCGTCCAATCTTAGATCTTCGAGGCTTAAACCGTTCAGTCAAAGCGCTCAAGTTCAAGATGTTAACCGTCAAGACGGTCGTGACGCAAATTCAACATCACGATTGGTTCGTCACGATCGATCTGAAGGACGCATATTTTCACATAGAAATATTGCCACAACACAGGAAATTCCTGAGGTTCGCTTTCGGGGGCGAAGCGTACCAATTTCGGGTGCTTCCATTCGGCCTAGCCTTGTCACCCCGCACATACACAAAATGCATGGATGCAGCACTAGCTCCATTGCGACTCCAGGGCATTCGCATTTTGAATTACATCGACGATTGGTTAATACTAGCACAATCACGAGAGATGGCGCTCCAACACAGAGACATCGTGTTAGCTCATCTAGTTTCTCTAGGGTTGAGACTCAACACCAAGAAGAGTGTTCTTTCTCCTGCCCAGAGAACGACTTATCTCGGGATCGTTTGGGATTCGATCACGATGCGGGCACAACTGTCTCCCGCTCGAATCGAGACCATTCGGCAGACCATGATCAAAGTCAGGCTAGGCCAAGAACGTACTGTTCGTCAGTACCAAAAAATGTTAGGTTTCATGGCGTCAGCATCCACGGTGATTCCTTTGGGGCTGTTGCACATGAGACCGTTTCAATTGTGGCTAAAAGCCAGAGGATTTCATCCAAGAGCCAATCCTCAAAGGCTAATAAAAGTGACGCGCCGCGGGCTTCGTACACTATCTCCGTGGCTAAGACCCCGGTTTCTCACCTTGGGTCCCACTCTAGGGGCGCCGTGTCGTCGCAGACTGCTAACGACGGACGCCTCCCTGATGGGCTGGGGAGCGGTCTTAGATGGCCGTCCAGCTCAAGGGGAATGGGAGGGCCATCAGCTCGATTGGCACATCAATTGCCTCGAGCTGATGGCCATATTTCTGGCTCTGAAATATTTTCTCCATCAATTGAGAGGCTGTCATGTCCTAGTGCGGGTGGACAACACAGCGGCAGTCTCTTATATAAATCACCAGGGAGGTCTGCGCTCACGCAATCTGAACAGAATAGCGAGGCAGATTTTTCTCTGGGCCCAGGACAAGTTCCTGTCACTCAGGGCAGTATACATTCCAGGGCATTTGAATGTGGGAGCAGATTTACTGTCCAGACAGACACTACCGACGGGGGAATGGAAACTCCACCCGGAAGTAGTGAAACAGATTTGGACCAAATTTTACAAAGCGGAGGTGGACCTCTTCGCCTCACAACAGACAGCGCAATGTCCCCTTTACTTCTCTCTGAGTCACCCAGCTCCACTGGGTCTGGATGCGATGGCGCACACATGGCCCAAGATGCGCCTGTATGCGTTTCCTCCAGTTTCTCTGCTCCCGGGAGTTCTAGCCAGGGTTCGCCAACAAGGGTCTTGCCTCTTACTGATAGCGCCGCGTTGGCCGAACAGAGTATGGTTCTCGGAGATAATATCTCTCCTCGACGGCTCGCCGTGGGCGATTCCGGAGAGGAGAGACCTTCTGTCTCAGGCGGAGGGCACGATATTCCATCCCAGGCCCGACCTGTGGAATCTTCACGTTTGGCCCCTGATGGGAACCAACTGAGGGACACTGGGCTTTCGCCTGCCGTTATTGAGACCATTCTAAGTGCTAGGGCTTCCTCCACTAGACAAAGTTATGCCAATAAATGGGGTGTTTTTGAAAGATGGTGTGTTGTACACAATGTGGATCCAGTCAACTGCCAGGTTGCTTCAGTGCTGGACTTCATGCAAGAGAAACTATCAACGGGCACATGCCCTGCTACTCTTAAGGTTTATGTGGCCGCTCTTTCGGCTTGCCACGCCTTGGTAGACGGGGCACCGCTCGGGAGACACCCTCTGCTCTCTCCCTTCCTTCGTGGGGCTAGGCGACTGAGGCCTCCAGTAAAAACCAAGATCCCTTCATGGGACTTAGCTACAGTTCTCGAGGGTCTGGTTGACACCCCCTTTGAACCTATAGAATCAGCGTCTGATAAACTTCTGACTCTAAAAATGGTTTTTCTAATGGCAATAACTTCCTTGAAAAGAATTGGGGATATGCAGGCTCTGTCTATCTCTCCATCCTGCTTAGACTTTGCCCCAGGAATGGTGAAAGTGATTTTGCATCCTCATCCTGATTACCTGCCTAAGGTTCCATTTTCGGCTGTACATCCGGTCATTCTAGAAGCCTTCTGCCCTCCACCGTTTACAACGCCGGAGCAGGAGAAATCTCACAGACTGTGTCCAGTTCGTGCTCTTCAGGCTTACGTCCACCGCACTAGCCAGTGGCGTAAGTCAGAGCAACTCTTTGTCTGTTATGGTGGTAGTAACAAAGGAGCAGCTGCCACCAAGCAGACCATGTCTCATTGGGTTAGGGATGCTATTGCTCTTGCTTATGAGGCGCGCGGTCAAGCTTCGCCTAAAGGTCTTAGGGCTCACTCCACCAGGGGGGTCGCATCTTCTAGTGCTTTGGCAAGAGGTGCCCCCCTACAACAGGTTTGTGATGCGGCAGGTTGGTCCTCTCCGCACACATTCATAAGATTTTATAGTTTGGAAGTTCATGCCACTCCGGGCTCTCATGTCCTTGAGTCGACATCACAAGCTAATGTCTAGGCCTTCTTGCGTTCTTGTGAAACACACCTGCACAACCGTGGGGGTCCAGACATGTTCAAGCACGGCGGCGTGGGTATTCTCGTTCCCAATGCGCTGAGCAGCGCAGCATCGATTGTAGCTTTCGAAAGGGAACGTCTCCGGTTACTTAACTGTAACCTTGTTCCCTGAGAAAGCGGAACGAGATGCTGCGCTACTTTGCCGTGCTGAAGATGTCCCAGGACTGCTCTTCAGACAAAATATCCTGACGATGCACCTGTGGCTCATCTATTTATAGCCTCGTGTTGCGGGTGCGCGCCGATGACGTCATCGACCGAGGCTATATTACCTCCGGGTCAATTCTATCGACGTGTTACACACAATATTCACAGCTGGTCACGACTAAAGACGTTCCCAATGCGCTGAGCAGCGCAGCATCTCGTTCCGCTTTCTCAGGGAACAAGGTTACAGTTAAGTAACCGGAGACGATCATGTGACACTGAAGACTGGAGTAATGATGCTGAAAATTCAGCTTTGGTCACAGGAATAAATTACATTACTAAATATATTCAAATATAGAAAACATTTATTTGAAATTGTAATATTATGTGACAATATCATTGTTTTTACAGTATGTTTAATAAAATTTGTAATCAAATACAGTCTTGATGAGCATAAAAGTCTTTTTTCCAAAATATTAGAGAATTGTAGCTTTTGATGGGCATGCTAAGCCACATTTAACTGTTATTAAAAATGATTGCACGCGAGCAACACTTGCAATGTGTCATGACAGAATATATTAAAAAAATGGCAGCAAGGATCTATTTTTGTCAAGAAATAGTACCAGCTTATATAAATGACCATCCAGAGTTTCACTCCCTGGAGCCTCAGGTGTCTGAGCAAGTCTTGACAGATGGATTTATGGGTTTCACACTTTCACCGGTGGACTTTGTGTCACCCAGCGTACGGAGCTGAGTTAAGGGTCAGAGGCGTGCAGACCTGACTGCACAAGTGTGAAGAGAAATTCCCTGACACATGCCATGTCAGCTCCTCTGAGCACATCCCAGTCACAGGGTTAAAAACAGACCGACCACAGGGAACTACCATAGCAGTAATTGAAGACCACCTACATGGGGTTGTATAAAAACTGAGAGTTGCTATGGTTATTCAAAAGGTCAGGTTGTGCGGTGAAGGTAAATCTGTTAGATCTGCTATAATTTGAAACCTTATAAAATTGTTGTGTTCACTGTCAGATATGTGACAGTAGGGGAACTCTCCAGTCTGTCTGTGGCCATTCTGTGAATGTGATGTAGAGCGTGTGTTTGCAAGATCATTTCAGCTGGGAGAGATTGGATCCCTTCACAAATAGCAATGTTTTATTGCTTGTCTACTATATATTTTATACTGTGACATCAAAACTGGATTCCTGCTGTCAAAGAGGAGCCATGGCAACCCGCCACAGATACAGTGTCATAGACTGGGGGTGTGGTTTAGCTTGGTCGGAAACAAATCCTGATTACTATAGTTACACATCTATCGATAAATTACAGAAACGTCAGTCTATCTGTATGTCTGTCTGTGTGTGTGTGTGTTATTCGCATATCTCTCGAACCGTTAGTCCGATGGATTTCAAACTCGACAAGTGTCTTGCTACGGGCACGAGTAAGTGCAGCGCCAAGTTTGACGTTGTTTGGTATAGAAATGCAAAAGATATCGTTAAATGTATCAGTAAAAGAAGCACTTAGAAGGTTGTGGTTTAAAAATAAATATTCTGACATAAACACTCTGTCAGCTAAACATTCTGTCAGCTACACTGTTTACTTCTGAATATTATATTTTATTCACGACCATCATTTGTAGTAACCTATTCACAAACTGTTTGCTCAAGCGTAGCGTTTTTTCAGAGTTCACTGTGTAGCCTGCTCCCTGAATCGTCTGGCTTATTCATTTGTGGATGTTAACTGAATCTGTGAGTCAGCTACACTGTTTATTTCTGAATATTATATTTTATTCTGGTGCGCTTAACGTTATCGCTACTGTGTAATAGTAGCCTATGCTATTCACCAACTAAACATATCCTATTCAATGTGTTCACAGTCTCTTTCACTCTTTCAGTCTCTTTCACGTTGCGTTTTCTCGGAGTTCCCTGTGTAGCCTGCTCCCTCAATCATGTAGTTCAATTGTCCATATTTATTGTATGTCATTATGTCAGTATCAGTATTTGCTTACTACGATGCACAAATAAAAATGTCACTGAACTTTTGCTTTGTAATTGTAACAATGAGCATTCAAATACATCGAATCAACAATTACTAAAAACACACACAAAAATGTATTTCGCACGGGCACTTTGCACTAGTTTATTTAAATAAGAGAAAAAACAACAACATGGGCTCATTGGAAAAACGTTCCTGTGGCAACATTTTTGCAAAACACTAGAGGCAGTAAAACAGCAAGCACTTTTAATCGTTTTAACACACAATTATGATTAAAGCGGCAGATTGTGGATTAATATAGACTTGTTTTCACGAGGCTCCTTTTACAATTATGTAATGACCTCAGAACATTTTTTACCATAGTGTATGATTTGTAAACTAATATATTTTGCATGCGAGTTTGAAAAAATGAGTTTGCATGCATCACTTAACCAGCTCCATATGTTCAGTTTTACTGACTTAAAATCTCGGGTACGAATCCTGTGAAAGATGGGTCACGATATAAGAGCTCAAAGTTCAAAAACAAGCTAAAATGCCATGATTGCGTTTTTATGTCGCATTTGCTTTTGTCAACACTATCGGGTAGGTTTAGGGCAGGGTATAGTGTAGGTGTATGTTATTTTAAAACGTAATGGAGCATTAATCTTTTAGCGCCACTCACTGGACATTTCAATTCAGAACTGCACTGATACGTGCAAACTGCGACTTTAATAAAACGTTGCCATATTCGTGTTCATCTGTTCCGGAAAAAAAAACTAAACTTGCTTTTAGCGCCACTCACTGGTCATTTCACTTTGAAACTGTCACGAAATGTGCATTAAAGGTGCATTGCGCAAGTCTCTGAGTTTTTGCAGAACTATGCCCCCCTTCTGGCGACACGCGAAACTGCAACCAGAGTTGTGCACGCGGTTACGTGGAGTTTCCGTTGGTGCTACTGGAGGGGTTTGGGATGAACTAGAAGCCGGTCTCTTTGAATCCATCTTCTACTTTTGCCAAAGTCGCTTGAGTTGTCTTCGCTGATGCGGATAATGGCGGCGAATACACAAACCTGCCAGACATAGCCAGGTGAGCGTGAACGCGCATGACGTCACGCCCAGTCGATTCCGTCCCGAATCCCTCTTATTTATTTTACTGTACAGGATTATAGAGGCAATCGCAGAGATCATAGAAGGGCTCATTCAGCCCATCAGGCAATTGTTTAAGCATGTATGGGTTAGAAAAACGGGTATTTTTAACATGAAAAGTTGCTTAATGCACCTTTAAGCAACGTATTTTGCATTTCACAAAAATGTTGCCACAGGTACGTTTTTAGAATGAGGATGAATTTTTTTTTTTTTGCTGTTTTAAATTTCTAAGTACAATCAGCTTGTCTGTGTAAGTCATTTCAACTTAAATTACATAAAATTGACTTAAAAAATTGTTGAATCTTGTATAAACGTATGTTGTCATAACTTATTGATCATATCATTTTTTTACAGTTTATGGAAGCTTGTTTCTGTAAATAAAAAAGGTAATTGCGACTTTTTATCTCATAATTTTTCTCGCAATTGTGATATATAAACTAGTATTTGCGAGTTATAAAGTCACAATTGCGATATACTGTATAAACTCGCAATTATGAGAAAAAATCAGACTTTTTTTCTTAGAATTGTGAGATTTAAACACGATTGCCAGCTATAAAGTCAGAATTGCAGGATACAAACTCACAATTGCAAGAAAAAGTCAGAGTTGCAACCTTTTTTTCTCAGAATCGTGAGATATAAATTCGCAATTGCGAGTTATAAAGTCAGAAATGCAAGAGATAAACTCACATTTGTGAGAAAAAAGTCAGAATTGTCAGATAAAAAGTCACAATACCTTCTATTTTTTATTCTGTGGTGCAAGTTTCTATAGGCTACATTTCTATGGGGGAAATGAATACACTGACAAAAAAATTGGTGTAGTTTTTACTTTGAAATACGGAAGCCCTAAGAGGCCATGGATAATATTTTTTTTCTCTGTTGTTTTCTCGTGATAATGACTTAATTTTCTCGTGATCTCGAGATAACAAAAGTTGTTTTCTCGTGATCACGACTTAATTTTCTCGTTATCTCGAGATAACAAAAGTTGTTTTCTCGTGATCACGACTTGTTTTTTTCTGCGTAGTCGGCAAGAACAGTATAAGCACCAAAAGCAGAATAAAGCAGCATGGATGATCGCATTCGCTTTTACTTTGATAACGGGCTCACTCAAAATGAAATAGTTCTATGTCTGTCAGTGATTGGCGACTTCCACATTAGTGTCCGACACTTAGAAGGAGGAGGCTGTCAGGTCTGCAACTTTATCGTAGAAGACAATATAGCTACCCTGAACGTGTAGGCTAGTCAGTTTCATTGCAAGCCAACTTCAGGTCCTGGACGTCTGCATGTCTACCAGAATTATGTTTGAAAGATGCAGATTAATGTTTTTTTGCGGCTGACCCGAGAAATGGTCAGAGATCAGTTAAGTCTGGCCAGGTTCTCCTCTGGGACACCTCTCTCTCTCTCAAAGCAATTATAAAATCCATCTCTTCTGCGGGCTTTTTATGAAGTAGATTTCAAAATCAAAGAAGCCAGCTCGCACGTAGGCTACATCATGATACTGTACACACAACATTCAGAAGGAGCGAGATTTTCTCGCGAATCGCGATACATACACACGACGGCGTGAGAAAACGGTTTTATGTCGAGATCATATATTAGAAATTAAGTCGTGATCACGAGAAAACAACTTTTGTTATCTCGAGATAACGAGAAAATTAAGTCGTGATCACGAGAAAACAAGATAGAAAAAAATAACAATCCATGGCCTCTTAGGGCTTCCGTATTGAAACAATTTTTCACTCAGAAATTGTGTACTCCAGTAATTGTTTTGGATGGATTTATTTACTGTTTATTTTACTGCAATACAATATGCAAAATAAACATCAAAGGTAGCAGAAATAAGAAGAACATCTGAACATGACTTTTAAATGGCCCTCAATGAAGTAAGATGCCTTTTGTCCTCATTAATGGTGTACTTTCAGCATACTGGACCATGCTAACCTTCTAAACTTTGACCTCTTGGACTGTAACTATGGAAACGAGTCAAAGCGCACAGCACCAGTTCATAGGTGGCTTTGGTCTGACATCTTTACAGAAAGTGATAGCCAGAGGCATGTTTGAGCTTGGAATGTCATTATCTTTAATGAGACTCACAAATGTGTAGCTCTTTTCTTAAAGGCTATTTAGTTTAATTGTGTTTACTCTTGGTATTGGCCATATAGTGGGTCAGAGTAAACAATCCATTGTTCACTCATAATTCACAGCTCAGTTAAGAACTGGGAAATGTTATAATGTAATATGTAGTGTGGAAAATAAGGAAAATTGTGTGGAAAAATACATTTATAGGCTATTATATAGAACAGAAATGCAATACTTCAAAGGAATTTTCCTGGAATGTCAACTGTATCATAAAAAACAGTATCATCTGCTGCCTACTGTGACTGATTATGATCTTCAATTTGACCCATCTAATTTCAGAGAAAAGCAATATCACATGAAATTTCATAATCGGGTGGACTTTGTCACTTTAAATTGCACAGTAAACTGTTTTGGTGTTATGTCTTGGAATTGAGCTATATTTATCTTCTTGATATCAGAGTGTTGGGGACACGCATAGCAATACAGAAACAAAATGAAAACACAATGAAGGCTTATAGGGGAATGATATGATACAAAAATGCAAGATAAATCTGGAATTTGTAAAAGTGTGGAGCATATTTTGTCATCTGAATCTATTTTAAGTTGAAAAAATATTGAAACTATATATATTAGGGCTGTCAAGTAATTGTTAAGTACATTAATTAATCGGCACATCAAATTTGGCTGAGAAATTACCCCAATAGATTATAAAAGTTATTATTGTGTTAAATGAGAAAGGCATCAAATAAACATTGCAAAAAGTAGCTTTAGAAGGAAATATTTTATTTGATTCAACATAGAATTTATTACACACAAATTTTTAGTCAACAACGGCCATATATTTTTTCAGAACCTGCATCTGCATTATATTATATTATATTATATTATATTATATTATATTATATTATATTATATTATATTATATTATATTATATTATATTATATTAAATTATATTATATTATATTATATTATATTATATTATATTATATTATATTATATTATATATGTAAATAATGAAATATTAAAATGTTTAAAAGAGGACAGTAATAAAATATTACTTTCTCTTTACATGCAGTGACAATTAAAGAGTTAAAGACAATAAAAAAAATGCTTTTCCAAAAAGCATAGGCTCTCTACACTAATGTGCATCTGCAAGTACGAAAGATGGCATGACCGCTAAATGTGTGTGTATACCTTACATTTAGATGGCAGGCAACTTTCTGTAATCACAGTTATTCTCCAGTCTGTACTGATACTGTTTCACTGAGACTTTCTTTGAAGTCAGTCCACTCTCCATAATGTTGTTTACATAAAATGGCCCCATGTCATCGACGGTTGTCATGGGAACACCACATTCGGCCCTGAGGCTTTGTATTATGAAGACGAAGGACAAGAGTACACTATGTGTCATTAGGCTTGTCTCTTACATAAATGGATTATGCTCTGAATAAAACTAAATATTGATTACATTCACTTCACAACAAGAAAGCCAATCATAAAACATGAAGAAAATCATCATACTGCGAGCTAATAATGTTTTCACGCTGTTCATTTTGGAATTGATTTTGGTGGCGTCGGTTTTCGGGTTGTCCTCAGATGAGACTGAGCTCTGACTGAATCTTCTGAAAGCGTTTATTGTGAGACTGCATGTGTCTTACCTGAAATCCATCAGGCACACAGGCAGTGATGCTCATTAAAGATGACAGCTATGTGTTTCTCTATTCTTGGTTGTCTTTTTCAGAGCCCACCACAAAAAAAAAACAAAAAAAAAAAACCCCGGAGATGTCGGAGACGTCAATCAAAATGACACAACGCAACAGAAATATTAATCTAATCCTCAAAAGAATTCAGCATTTCTTGAAAGTTTTGCTGAGGCTATAGACTTGGAATCATACTGAAGAAAGAGGACACCTAATTTCTTTTCTGGTCGTTTTTGACATAACATTATGTACCGGCAATTCACCTGTGCAAAGCATATGCCCATTTATTTTAAGCAACGACAGTAAATTTACAAGGACAGTTCTTGAACATTTGACAAATACAATTTTTTTTTTCCAGACAGGCAATTGATCAAAAATGTTATTATAGGCTACATTTTTTTTTTTAGAAAAGAAAAACAACAAATTAAATCTCATTGTCACAGATGAGGCTGTATTGAAGCGAACGACAAAGGAGTAACAACAAAAAAAGTCTTTATTATAAAAATAATTATTATTATTATAATCCAGATCGCAGGAGATTTGGACCTAGCAACTAATTCAACCACATTAACATTGACAATAACGGACAAATGAACTAGGGAAACTCAGAGCTTAGATACACAGAGAACGTAATCAGAAGAGAAACAGAACAGGTGCGTGGAATTAGGAACTATGGAAAACAGAGAACCAAACTGAAACTAAACCGTTGTTGTCTGTACGGGAAAAACGTAGGTGATTACCTACGGCCGAATCACAGCCATTGATATAGAGCAATATCGCACGACTACTCGTTATTTATTTTATAGCTCTTTTATGCTTTTTGCATGCCAACAGTTGTCTCAGCATATTTCATTTCTCCTAAGGAATTTTTAAGAGAACCATCTGAGGCAAAGTTGATACTTCACTTGATAGCTCTATTCTGTCCTCTAAGTCTCCTGAGGTATGAATGATCAACTGAAGAGGCTAGTTTTGGCTGCAGCCGACCAATTCTGTGTTTTTAAGGTGACGTTTGTAATCTCTCACGGTAGACTTGTTGATCCTAAATGGCACATTGTGCTGATGAGGGTCACAATGTCTCCAATTTGCAATCAAAGTGAACTCTTGAGCTGCCATTAAGTGTGTTGCGCACAATCAGGGAGCGACTAGTCCTCGAGTGTCTGCTAGCGTGAAAGGTGACTGTTCGGACTTCATTTGTCCCCTGGCCGCAATTTTGCTGTTCTTATTGTGAGAAAAACAAACTAACTAAATGTCACTTATGAGTCAGCCGCTGCATAAACATTGTGATATGTTTCGCCACGTGATATGGGAACTAGCAAACATGGAACAGGACATCCAGAGTGAGCTTTGAGTGGAGGAAATGAGGGCTAAATTACAGGATGTAATTATACACACTCATGTGATCACACTGGAGAACTTTGTTGCTCAGTGCAGTGGTTGCACTTTCATTGCTCAAGATGAATAATGGAGTTTTCAGTTCCGCTTAGGAGAAATAAAACCATGAATATTAAAACTCGGATCATTTGGTCTTGGAAGAATTTGATGAGACATATTTGTATTGGTATCTCTGACTTTTAATTGCAGATTTCAGTGTCTTGACAAATCTGAGCACAGTTTGAGACACATTTAAAGGGATACTTCACCTCTGGAAAGATGAATGTGTATTTAAAATAGGTAATTTATGTAGAAGAAATGTGAAGACATTTTTTAATTTGGAGCTTTCTAGACTGAGAAAAGCCAGAAAATGTATTTTTGGCTTATGTGGATGAAAGACAACAACTCCCAGAATGCACTTGCTTCGCTGCCCTAGGAGGCCACGCCTACCGGTTAGAGAGCGCAGTTGAAAACAACACGGTTAGGCTACCAGTGAGTCTCCGTGACGAGTCTGCCTGGGATTTCGAGATCGCCCAAAATGTCCGGGATTCGGCTTTTGCGTTCTACAGTCGCCATTCATTATGGTTACTGTGGCGAGCAGGACGAGGCTGACGGACGCGGGAGAACGGCGCGAGGCCGGTGGCGTCATTATTGAGACGCGCCGGTCTCGTATCTCTCACGGAGGTGCGGGAATTTTCTTAGCAATGTTAAAACGCACATCAACCGATCACTTGTTTAGCGTTCATGTAAACACTACATTCAGATTCACCGATCGGAATGAATTCAGTTAGATTGAAACAAGAGGTGTGCATGTAAACAATGAATGGCGACCGCAGAAAGCAAAAGCCGAATCCCGGACATTTTGAACGATCTCGCCCGCCGGACAAGTCCGGGAAAAGGAGGATGGTAACCCCTACTACTCAGCTTTCTCCTACCACTCAGCTTTCTTCACAGAACAAGAGCCTGCAAGCTTAGCTTCCAAAGAAAGATGGCTGACTGTGTGTACATTATGTGAGTGAGATCCCACCCTCTATGGGCGGGTTGAAAACATGCGGGACAGCCCCTACTACTGGCTGTAGTCTTTAGCCTCTGGCCAGAAAATCCTCCGATGACGCAAAATGACGATTTTTGCGTCATCGGAGGATTTTTTCAAGACAAAAAATACATAAATCTCTCCTCTCAGGGGGATATGAGGGTGGAAAGCACGGTAATTCGAAAATACTACAGGTTTTCTACTAATACAAAGCTTAATGCTAAACCCTGAAGTATCCCTTTAAAGGTGCTGTATGTAGATTTTCTACCAAAACAAATCCTTTTTTATTGCCTGTGTGTGAAGGGGTTGTAATCTCACATTAAAATTATCCACTTTGCGGGTTTTGCTATTACCTCTGAAAGCAAGTATTCTTATTTTTATGTGAAGGTCCCGGGTCGGATTTACCGCCAGTGACGTCACCTGCATGCGCGCTCCCGAGCCTCTCGCCTCGTCTAGCCTACTGACTTTGCACTCAACAGCGACGACACTGCAACTTATGACATGGACTTATGACTTATGCAACTTATGACATGTCTGATAACACTAAGAAACGACCTGCGCCCAGCAAAACACAGACTCCAACACAAACTCCACATATTGATAAAAAACAAACAAAAAAAATTTCTGCTGAAGCTCGTAAGGCCAGACGTGAATCGGATGAACTTCGGGTAAAAAACACGGATCAACATCGGCAGGGCATTTGAATAATGGAGAAACCTTATCTACAAACCTAGAATGTACATTTCCTGAAGAAAATGTGAAGTAGTGCTTGCAGTGGCAAAATTCGGCACGGTTGCTAGGGTTCCATACTTATCATGGTACGAGCATGGAGCATTAGTTCAACGTCAAGCTGATAAAAGTAGCCTATTATTTTAACGTTGCAGTGGGAGTTTACCTGAGTTTCCAGCATGTTGTGGGATGCTTTGTGTGTTACGTCCGGTTGCGTCTCAGTCTGGCCGGTACCCACAGTGCTCGCTCATAAATTCGAGCACGCGTAAGAGCACGCGCTTGTAAACTTATTGGTTGCAATCTGAAACATCACCGCTAGAGGCGCTAAAAACTACATACAGCACCTTTAAGGTCTATTCTGAAATGGAGACGTGTGAGATTACTAGGGCCTTTGGTAACACTTTACAATAAGGTTCATTAGTTAACATTAGTCAACTACATTAATTAGCATGAATGAATAATGAACTGCACTTTTACAGCATTTATTAATCTTTGTTAATGTTAATTTCAACATTTACTAATACATTATTAAAATCTTGTTAACATTAGTTAATGCACTGTGAACTAACAAATAATGAATGACTATTTTTATAACGTTCACAAAGATGAACAAATACAGTAACAAATGTATTGCTCATGATTAGTTCATGTTAGTTAATACATTAACTAATGTAAACTAATGAACCTTATTGCAATGTGTCATCGGGCCTTTTACTTTTGAGATTTAGAAGACTCTTCATTTATTCTCATTGCTGTCGACGCGAGGCGAAGCTGTCTGAAAGGGATGTCCAGATACTAACAAGGATTGTATCCAAAAAATATAAAACCACAGTTGCCCAACTCACTGCAGAATTAAATGCCCACCTTGCCTCTAGTGTTTCCACCAAAACTGTTTGTGAGGAGCTCAACAGCGTCAGTATTCATGGTCGGGCTGCTACAGCCAAACCTTTGGTCACTCGTGCCAATGCCAAATGTCAGTTTTATTGATGCCAACAGTGTGAATCTTGGGCTGTGGGCAATGTGAAACATGAAGTGTCCACCTTCACTGTCAAAGAAACACCAAAGAAACTTAACACTCTCAAAGACTGTTGCGTTCCCAGAAATGGGCGCCACTGCCAAGGACTACCAAACCATTCTGGAGGACCATGTGCACCTAATGGTTCAAACATTGAACACCCTGAAGGTGGAGCTGTGTATCAGCATGATAATGCACCAATACACACAGCAAGAATTGTGATAAGATGGTTTGATGAACATGAAAGTGAAGTTGCACATCTCCCATGGCCTGCACAGTCACCAGATCTAAATCTGTTTGAGCCACATTTTGGAGGCGTGAGTCAGAGAGCGTTTTCCTCCACCAGTATCACATAGTGATATTGGCCGCAACAGGAGGCCCTACACCATACTAATTAATTACTGTGGTCTAAAACCAGGTGTTTCAGTTTCATTGTGCAACCCCTGTATATCGCCAAGATTAATATAGTAGCCAGTATTTATTTTTTTTTTTTCATTTTTGTGTGGCCGATAATTTTCTTAAGCCTGACTATTATTTTGGCAGCACTGTGAACCTTCGTGCCTGAACGCAGATGCACAGGAGTTTAATGTCTTTGTTTAGCAGTTCTAACTAATCATTTATTAGACAGAAGTGTTAAACAGTAAACAAAATATGAAAAAATATATTTTTTTTTATTAATAATAGAAAAAATAGAAAATTACTACTAAATACTCATTATCTCTGCAGAAAAATCTGTGAATCAGGAGACATTAGGTAAAATAATTTGCTTTCCATTTAATCTAATTGCTGCCTGGATAAACCATTGCCACACTAAAGATAAATCGTTTGTGATCTTTTCTGATGGACACACAAGGAATGCGCCATGTGTATATTTGAACGTCTCCATCTCTTCCTCTATATGTGTGAACGATACTCAGACTGTCTCAGGGAATGACATACTGTCATGTCACATTTCATGCTCCGTTAGTGCCGCTGCAAGCATCTTCGAGGAGGAGCAGGATCCATGATTGAGATCAGATATATAACGAGAGACTGAAGACTGTCAGGGTTCGTGATAGATTTGTGTCTGAATGCAAGCTGCAATGATGTTTTACTTTTGAATTCAGGCCTAACACACCTTTATAGATTGAAATGCGAGAAAAGTAATATAAACCGCAGTTTAGAAAGTAAGACACACATTTATATTTAATTACGGTTATATTTCTTTCTTGCCACTGGTTTGATTGACGTTGCTGATTTATGCACAAGAAACTTAAGTATATAATCACATTTGCATCCAAATGAAACCGTATTGCAGTTTCTCACAATGAGGAATTTGCTACATTTTCATCACAGCTCCTCAATTATTCATTTTCACTGTTTCAGACTGCATTTGATCTTGTTTTTCAGAGCAGTTCACTAATTTAACTTCGAGAGGCATGTCAGAGCTCCGAGTTATCAACTATGGGAGGGAAAAAAAAAGGTAATGTAACCCACTTTGGCTGGCATCCGCTGTGGAGAGACAGGTTAAATAGCGTCTTTTAACTCAGCAGGCCTAAGAAATTATGTGTATTCTCAAGCGCTTCTTCAGCAAATGTTGTCTGAGTCATCCATTTGACTGTCTTGCTTTAAAAAATACAGCCTGATATACTTTAAGGGAAGGGACTGCTGGGAGAATCGTCACTGACCCTAGAAACAAACTAATTTTCAGACATTCTACTGTCATTTCATGCTGAATTATTTGTGTGCAACCAGACTATCAAGTGTCTGTCCATGCACACACACACACACACACACACACACACACACACACACACACACACACACACACAGCTGCACATATTTAAGTGAGATTGCATAACCCTATTTTGCCGCTCAAGCAGATATTATTTCCCCCCTCTGCTGTTGTTCCTGTCCCCAATTTAATGATAGAGGGAAAGTGTTGGGATCAATTTAATTTAATGCTTTTGCCACAGATATTTCTTAAAGCAACAGTGCTTCACTTTTTCGTCACCTCACACCCCTGGGGTTTTTTCCTCCGCTGAATTATTCAATCAGTGAGCAGAGAAGCACGGGTAGCAATAAGTCGGTAAAAGAGACGTCCACTCTCCTCTGTCGTTTTCTACCTGAATGAGTGCTTCACTTTCTGTGTTAGGACTCGCTCAAGCAAATGGACTGTTTCTTCTCACTGATCTGACCCTGTACACTCCCTTCTGCAGTTCCTCACAGCTAGTACACTTCAGTGACCGTTGGGCACGACCTCCTCGCTCCCCGCAGAACTGCAGTGCAGACAAAGCACTTTCGATTAAAGTGAAGTGCTACGCCCAAGGAAACCCTTTGAATTTGGCCTCAGGAGTGGAGAAAGTATCTGAAAGTACATCTCAGTGCTCAAAAATGGATCCAAAAAGTTTTAACTCTGAGAGGAGGACTTGTTTAAAGGAATAGTTCCCCCATAAGCTTTTGTCTGTGGAATTCAAAAGGAGAATCAATGAAGAATGACATCAAGGACGTCAATCCTGGTGTATCTGTGCACCATTTTTGACACATAAACATGAATGAGATATCAATGCAAGAATATGACTTGACCTCTTCTATGATGACCTCTTTTAGAATAGCACAAAAAAAAAAAGAATTCTTTACAAACTTTACAGATTTTCAGCTGTTTGGCATTAACAAATCAAACACAAGTAATTGAAATAGCTCAACACAACAAATGTTTCAAGTGGTTTCTCCAAATTCAAAGTTTTTAAGATCCGGACAATCACATATATTCAAGGTGTGAGGAATCATTTTTTTAATTTTTCTATTTATCAATGATTCCTGAAAAAAGTATCAAGGGTTCCACAAAAATATCAAGCAGTTTTCAACATTGATGATAATCAAAAATGTTTCTCGAGCTGCAAATCAGCATATTAGAATGATTTCTGAAAAATCATGTGACACTGAAGACTGAAGTAATGATGCTCAAAATTCAACTTTGCGTCACAAGAATCATTTTTGAGTTTCATAGATGCGTGAAGGTTTGTAAAAAAAAACATTCTCATTTTGTGTTCCACAAAAGAATCATAAAAGACAGCATAAGGTTTGGATGAGGGCAAGTACATTTGGGTGAACTGTCCCTTTAAAAGAGTTTGTCTGACAGCAAATTTATGCTTGATGGCAGTGTGCAGCCATGCACTGTGCACCTCCTACGGATACTTCTCCAAGACAGTAGAAATGATTTATTACACAACAACTGCAAATGCAAGAGGACTCAAGGCGGTGGAGGATGCCGGTACAATAAGGCCAAGAAGTGCTGTGAGTTTAGAAAACACAGGGGAAATAACCAGTCTCAAGAGAACTTAGGCACATTGAAGTAGTTTAAGTAGGTCAAATGTCAGCAGATAGCTCATGTGTGCACATACACTTACACATTTATTGACCAATGAGCACTTGCCACTGATACCATGAGAGGACTAAAGAGCACAACTGGTATTAAATCCGTCCCTGGTAAACCAAGCACATTCCCCTCAGCCTTGTGAAAAAGGAAAGATATTTTCAGTTGGCAAGTTTTAGGTTGCTAAGTGACAACTTGCTTATGTGTTTGCAGGTAAAAACACTCTCTCAAATGGAAAACTCACAGCGGGACTGGCAGTCCTGGAGTTACAAGCTGACTCATTCCTTTTATTCCTCTGTTGCTGTGCTGTGGACACTATCTGATCTATAAGAGGTGATGGAGTTGACCTTCTCATGCATTTCTATTAACTTCCTCTCCTCGCTATAGAGGAATCAGTCTATCGCCCAGGTGATATGTTTTTACACATTTCCAATGTGGAGGTAGGCAGTGTAGATGAAGTATAATGTGTGTCCAAGAATGCGTTTGTTTTTTTTTCCTGTGAGAAGTTGTTTGTTCACTTCAGTCTAGTTATGTGTATGCATGGTAAGTTGTAAGTAGTCAAATGTTAGCTCCCTATCCAGAACATCTTCACCCAAGCAGTATAATTACCAGGAAAATATGTTTTACTTTTTACTGTTGTGTTGACTCAAAATCTGTTATGGCTGAATGATTATTCTCATGCACAGTTGGGAAAACAAGACATTATGACTGTGTAGATTAATAATGAAGGATGAAAATAAAGAGAAACCTGGGACTAAATTGATGAAATAACAATGCGGCGTCTCATTTCAGGGGCACAACAGGTTCAAATGTATAGTTCATCGAATAATGCATAACTTAAAAATAAATAAGCAACAAAAATAAAATAATACACATTGCACAAGTTACTTAAAGGAATAGTTCACCCCAAAATGAGCATTCTGTCATAGTTCTAAACCTGTATGATTTTCTTTCTTCTATAGAACCTAAAAGAAGATATTTTAAAGAACAATCTTGGGTTGCTCTTCATTTTACACTATGTGTATGTGTACTTACAGTGTACTTGTGTAATATAAGGTAACTAAATAGGTTAAGGTTAGGTTTAGGAGTAGTACCTAGTTATTACCCAGTTATTGTAATTAATGTTATAAGTACATTGTATGTATAGGGGGAACAGGAGTGTAAAATAAAGTGCTATGTTTCCATCCAAAGTAGCAATTTTACCGTATGCGCAAAATTGGAATATTGCATAAAATGTTTGCAAATAAAGCACCATTTTCTATCCAATGAGTCGAAGAGAACAAAACCATCACTTCCCGATAAACTGGCTATAAATATCACTAAGAAAAATGGAAGTTAATCCAGTAGGAGAAGCCACTGTATATATTAATTTTTATATTTAGCCAGTTTATAATTAAAAGTAATTATTATTTATAATTAAAGTTCCAAGAGGTCCGGTCTCTCTAAATTTCCTTCCCAGCGGAGGTCCGGACAATAGGCTACTTACAGTATTTGGAACAGTTATACATTTCCATTGAGGCAGCCGTAGTAAACTTAGTAACTTTGTAAAAGTATAGGTGGATGGAAATATAGTTATTGACTTGCATTGTATGGACAACACTCAATCATTTTTTTTTTTTTGGTGTTTCACAGAAGAAAGCAAGCCATACAGGGGTGTGTTTTCCAATACAAAGATGTAACTCGCTGATTACTTACAGTACCTTACACATACAGTAAAATAAAGTGCAACCCAAAATTGTTCTTTAAAATATCTTATTTTGGGTTCCATAGAAGAAAGAAAATCATACAGGTTTGGATCTATGACAGAATGTTCATTTTGGGGTGAACTATTTCTTTTTCCATAAACCCCTTTGGGAAGTCCGCTAGTCAAGAATGTGCAAAATAGGCGTTCTTCATGTTTAACATCAGTTAGTCAGTAAACCCTTCCTTCAGTGCCCAACAGTTTTCATAGTGAAGATTTGATCAGTTAACTCTTCCCTGAGTTCTTAACTTAAACATTCTGATTTGTGAAATCTTTCACACTGCAGTTTTGGTCAGTTAACCCTTCCACGAGTGCTTAACTTCACTATTGTGATTTGTGAATGGTTTCACAGTACAATTGTAGTTTGTTAACCCTTCTCTGAGTGCTTAAGTTCACTATTCACCAAATACAATGAAAGATATAGAATTAACTGAATGTTATTGTGGAGGATCTATTTAAGTCCCGTTGTCATTTAACAAGAAACTATGCTTCTAACCACAGCTCGAAAGCTGTAGTTTCAACCATGTAGGTTTACGATGCTGTTTGCGAATGTTAGTTGGAACTATGGTTATGGAAATGCCAAATCGTTGAACTGTGTTGGTAACGACGATGCTTTCGGGAAACGCAGCCCAGGTTTGGAATGACATGAGCGTGAGTAAATGATTTTTGAGTGAACTATCCCTTAAACTCAGTTAAAGTAAATAATTGAAACCACTGGGATTTAATTGAGAAATCATGTTGGGATCCCCTACACAACAGCCTCAGATGATAAGAGATGATATTTTAAATGACTGTGCCCTAATGGAAACATATGTGGGATGTGAATGAAGATTGAACCGTTCCTCTTTAAACTCATCAGAACATGAGGTTTTTCCTCTATTGTATGATTTCTGCTCACCGTCCACAGATTTGAGCTGCAGCTGCGACAGACTTTTACAACAGCCAAATCCGCTTCAATTTCCGTCTCTTTGCACATATTCCAACATTCTTGCCTCATGTTTTCATCAGCAGTTCTTGTAGAGCAATCTCTCAGTCAATTACTCTAACTTGATTACATCTGTTCAACCGTAAGTCATTCTGTTCCATCTCTCTATCCTTTCCTAGGGAGGAGACTAACAGATTAAAAGAACAGGCTCTCCGCTCTCCTAATAATTGCTTGTGTTTCGAGAGGTAGGCTTTAAGCCTTACAAATTACTGTTTCTCATTTGTTGCTTCCTTTTACAATAATGCTGAAATTTTCCACCGCAAAAAGCCAGTTTGTGGTGTTTTATTAAAATGTAAAACCCAAAGGCCCAGGCTGCCTTTTAATATTCTCAGTTCTTAACCAAAGTGTTATTGTCATTCGAATGTTTTTGTACAGTCAGTGTCTTTTTTAATAATTAATTAATATAGATTTTCATGAGAAAATATATCTTTGATTTTTACACCGCAATAAAACATTTATCATTTTTTTTTCTAGCAAAATATCTATAAAGCAAGATAAGTAAAGCTGCATTCAATATTAATATTTGTTTTATGATAATTTATCTTGAATTAAAATGATTTTTCTAACACATGCCAATGTGTTAGAAAAATCATTTTAATTCAAGATAAATTATCATAAAACAAAAATTAATAGTTTTTTTTTAAAGCATAAACCTCACTTAATTAGAGCAAACTAAATGCCAAATAGATGAGGAAAAAAACTAAATTAAAAGTCTTAATATCTTATGCAGTTTCGCATTTCAGGTTGTTTTAAGAATTTGAGATATTATTACTGAAAAATAAGACAAACACAATGGATAAGAAGTAAATTTTGATATTGTAAAGTGCAACTTTAACTAATGACATTAAAAAAAATGGAAAGCTTTATTTTCATAGCACTCGTTCATGTTCATGAATAATAGTTATTTATTTTAAAGCTGCTTTTTGCAATTAAAGTCATCTGCTTACACACCCACTATGGATTATGACTTTTTTTTCTGCCTTTAGCTTCTCACTTCCTGCTTTCTGGCCCGATTGATTACCTGTTCTTTTCCGGGCTCAGGATGCTGACTATAGAATAGGTGGAGGGAAAAAGAAGGACAAGTTCTCCTCATTTACCTCTTTTCCTCCAGGGAAACATTACTGGACTTAACAAGCAGTGTAATAGAGCACTCAGGCTTTATTGTATTTTCCACTGTCAGCACTTTCTCTTGTTACCACTGCATTCATGCATTCATCCATGTTTAGCCACACCGAGCGTCCATCTCCTCCCTCCGATCTACTCAAGGTGGACACAGCTTTCTTGCTGCATCCACAAGCGCAATCGTGGAGTGATACGGTCCCAGAAAGGAAAGTATGCTTGATCACAGTAGTCTTCTGAATCCTCCACATTCGGACACTTAGACATTATGCCATGCAAATTCCGTTATGCACAGATTTTACGGGAAGTTTGAAATGTGCGGCAGTTTGCATCGTAACTTTGGTGAAAACAATGAAGACAATGCATGCAAATAAACAGACACATCAACACTGAAAAAATCTTTTTCTTGGTCAGTATTTTTTGTCTTATTGTCCATTATATTTATCTATATATTCCTTTTAAGACATTAAGGGCCAGATTTACTAAACAGAGCAAATTAGCATGCTTTCACAATCTAATAAAAGCGCCAATGGGAGTGGAAATCTACTGACAATGCACATACTGTATTCATGTCATGTCAGAGACAACAGGGGTTAAGACATGCTTTTTTGAATGTTAAAGGAATAGTTCACTTAAAAATGAAAATTCTGTCATCATCATTGACTTAAAAAAAAAAGTCATTGGGGTCCATGAACTGTTTGCTTACCGACATTCTTCAGAATATCTTACTTTTTGTTCAGCAGAAGAAAGAAATTCATACAGGTTTGAAACAACTTGAGGGTGAATTAATGATGACAGAATTTTCACATTGCATGGTTCATTTGAATACTCTCCACCCATAAATTTAGCGGTCTGTCAGGGAAACTACTGCAAATGCACATGCAATAAGGTCAGATGCAAAAATAACTGTGTCCACACCTTTTCATCGCTAATTTCTCACTGCGTGTCTTTAGCAAACCTGACAGTAGTTTTTTAACGCCAAAGCAGGGTTTGCGCTCAAGCAAGCTTTTAGTAAATCTGACCCTATGACTTAAATGGTCAGAGATCTTGAATTTTTCTTGAACATCAGAACTGCCTTCTTGATTCAACAAGGTGCTGGAAACATTCCTCAGAGAGTTTGGTCCATATTAACTTGATAGCATCACACAGTTGCTGCAGAGTTGTCAGCTTCACATCAATGATGCAAATCTCCTCCAGCACATCCTAAAGGAGCTCTATTGGATTGAGATCTGGTGACTGTGGAGGCCATTTGAGTTTAGTGAACTCGTTGTCATTTTCAACAGTTCAAGAAACCAGTTTGAGATGATTTGAGCTTTGTGACATGGCGCGTTATCCTGCTGGAAGTAGCCATCAGAAGTGGTCATAAAGTGACGGACAATACTCGGGTAGGCTGTGGTGTTTAAACGATACTCAATTTGTAATAAGTGGCCCAATGTGTGCCCACACCATCACAGCATTTTTCAAATCTTCTATTGTCCAGTTTTGGTGAGCCTATGTGAATTGTAGCTTCAGTTTGCTGTTCTCAGCTGACAGGAGTGACACCGGTGTGTCTTCTGCTGCTGTAGCTCTTCTGCTTCAAAGTTGGAGGTGTTGTGCGCTCAGAGATGCTCTTCTGCAGACCTCAGCTGTACCTAGTGGTTATTTAAGTTACTGTTGTCTTTCTATCAGCTTGAACCAGTCTGGCCATTCTCCTCTGACCTCTGGCATCAACAAGGCATTTTCTCTTTTTCAGACCATTCTCTGTAAACCCCAGAGATGGTTGTGTGTGAAATTCCCTGTATATCAGCTGTTTATAAAATACTCAGACCAACCCGTCTGGCACCAACAACCATGCCACGTTCAGAGTCACTTAAATCACCTTTCTTCCCCATTCTGATGCTCAGTTTGAACTTCAGCAGATCGTCTTGACCATGTCTACATGACTTAATGCATTGAGTTGCAGCCATGTAATAAGCTGATTAGATATTTGTATTAATGCACAGCTTAACTGGTGTACTCAAAGATGCCAGTGAGTGTATAATAGCCTATATAATTTTCATCATATATGCTTTTAGTACTTATTTGTACAAAGTAGGCAAAGTACTTCTGTAAAAGAAAGAAATGCTTCAGGGTAAATTCAATTTTGCTGAAGTACGTTACATCCATCTTGTTGTATGATGGCACTTGATCTGCTCTGTATAAAGTCATTCTCAAACAGAATATCTATTTTATTAAACCTCCAATAGGCCATCTGGATCAGATCAAAACATGCATTTAAAAGCAAAAGTATCTGAGGTGTCATTTGAAACCCTGCTTGTCTGGTTTTGAGATCCTGACATGCAAAAGCTTCTCTTGCTTCAATCAAATCAGAGAGTAAGGAGTGCAAGAGTCTCAGTAAGACATAAAAGATAGCTTTGAGGAAACATACCATAACAGAGATGAGTCAAGCTAAGGCTGGGTAATCAAATACTGTTATAGGCACAGATATTTTTTCGATCTGTTATATTTCTTTTGAAAAGTGTCTCCTCGCAACTATATTTTCATCTTGTGGCTTCTTCTGCAGTGCGAGGATGATTATACATAAATAAATCCCTCTATTCAAAGAGAAGGTTCACTTCAGCAATTTATACACTTGTTTTCCAAATTTGCAAGAATAATCCAAGTTCAAACTGTGGCATATAGTTATTTGTGTCTACCAATCAGACAAAGAAAGGTTTGTGATGTATACCTTTCCAGGTTCACAATGTTAATGGTTTGCGATTGCAGTTTTCTTTTCCGTGGTAATACACTTGTGAAAAGAAGTAGGCTACACTTTAACATACTTTTAAAAAGAGTATTACGTAAATTATATACTTTAAAAGAATACAGTTTGAACTGAATGTGATGTTTTTGGACACATTATTGCATGTTATTTACAATACATGTAAATGTTTTATAGTTCGATATGAAATACACCAAATTGAAAATACTTCTGTTGTCTATGAAATTTTCAGAATGTACTGACAAGTATTTATGGTAAACTAAAATATATTGTGTATATGTCGTTTCTTTTAAAATTTGTATATCATATTTAAAAATATGTATGTAATTTAACATTTGT
The DNA here is from genome assembly GCF_964197995.2 of Scardinius erythrophthalmus. Taxonomy (NCBI): domain Eukaryota; kingdom Metazoa; phylum Chordata; class Actinopteri; order Cypriniformes; family Leuciscidae; genus Scardinius; species Scardinius erythrophthalmus. The sequence goes on from NC_138228.1 coordinate 43,548,372, forward strand.
AATGATTAAGTTGCAATTTAGTATTTAAAATATATTAACTTTAGATGAAATTTCTAATAACACACTACAGTTCAATTATCAAGTGCTTTACACGCGCTTTAGTATGCTAGTCGGCTAAACAAAATAAGTTTAAATTGAATGCAATTTTAAATGCAGTTTATATTAAAAAATTTAATTTTACATTATTACAAAGTGCACTTTTAAAAAGTTTACTTAAAGCTGCAGTCTGTAACTTTTTTGGGTTAAAAATTACCCCAAAAAAATTTTGAGACTAAATTTTTAACTATCCACTTGCCTTAGCTCGATTCAAACCGGTAAGCTTGTAATAATGTTTTTAATTCCAGTACTGGTGGATTTCCACGGGAAATTCGAGCATGTCTTTGCGTCATTACGTCACATCTGTACACATAATGAAGGAATCTCGGCTAGTGGGCTTATGTGTGAGGATGATGGAGGCGGAGATTTACAGCCTTTTCTCACAGCTCTTGATAATTAAACTCATCGATTTGATGGCGGATCCAGAAAGGTTCAAACGGCAATCACCAGTGACAACTGGAGATTCACCCGTTGTAAAATGCAAAAGACTTCGGACTTCGGAATGGCTACAGGAAAAAAAGAGACTGCAACCGGCCCGTGCGAAAACAAGGATAAATATCGGAAGGGCATTAAATGTAGTCACGCAATGCTGATGTTGTTAGCATTAACAATTGAGAACAAAGTATAATTTGCACGGTTTGACATGATATGATAAAGCGATCGTTAGATTTAGTCAGCGCAATTTATCGCAATGCTTTTTCAACAAAAGTGGATGTTACTTGTTCAGATTACATTTTCCGGTGAAAATTCTTATGTTGGTCATACTTCCAAAAAGCAGAATCTGTGATTGCGAATGACAGTATGCACACCGGCGCGGCGACTGACTGCCGCACATTCTCCTCAAAACAATGGATTCATTCGCGCTGTGCCGTGCCGAGGCACAACCCACGTAAAGTTGATAATTCCGCGAATAACTGCAATTGCAGATTTCGAACAGAGGTGGCGACAAAGAGGAAAAACTGCAGACTTGAGTGAGTTAAGTAACAGTTATGAAAGTGTACTCCCTTTAAGTAAACTAAAGTGACATTCATAATACTATATCTGCAAGTACAGTTTTTTTTTTTTTAAACGTGCTTTTAAGATTTGAAACACACAAGTGCACATTCAAAACAAATGTGCATTTGTTTTTTTTTTAAAGAAAGGATATCCTATTACAATTGAGGGAATGCGTATCAAAGGGCATCATTTAGTAACTGGCTAGCTAATATGATGGTGTTTAATTTAAAAGACATTTAATAAAAGATATACTGTATATAAGACTATATAAACCCAATAGTATACCAAAACCAGGTGAAATCACAGTGAGATTGTTTTGGAGACCCAAGGGAGTCCGATTTTGCAGGGGACTGAATCTTGTATGATACCAGAACTAAGTGCCTATAAATGAAAGGACTTTAATTTTCCAGCTCTAGAGTAAGTCACATGACATATCCGGCTCAGTTGATTGGCGTAAAAACAAAGATAGCAGATTTCATGTGTCAGCCGATCAGCTTCCATTGAGATGATTTTTTTATTGATAGTTTCAGACCGGTAGTAAAATAATTTAGGGTGGATGTTCTTGCTCTACAATCTTAAAAATAAAGGTTCCAAAATGGTTTTTGCCAATTAAGAACCATTTTTGGTTCCTTAAAAATCCTTTCAGTTCTTAAAAGAGCCACTGTTTGTCTTTGCGTGAAGAACTTTTAAAAAATCTTAAGAACCTTTTTTCTTTCAATATAAAGAACCTTGTGATGAACCTTGAATGGATGTTAAAAGTTTTGCAATGAAGATGGCAATAAAGATCCTTATTTTTAAGAATGTAGAGATTATTTTTCTGAACAAATATTTGTAGATCATCAATATTTATAGTTCATCCTGCTGCAAGAGATAGCCTTTAGACTACTGTATTGTGAAATGTTTATTTTGCATTTGGTTTAGGAGTGCACTAGAATATAAATGATCTCAGAGTTAGCACACACGGAATAAACGCCACAAAACTTCAATTCTTTCTTGGTCTTTAAGCTGTGACGTTTAACTGCAATGAAAAGCACTATCATCTTTTAAAATAAACATTTTTTATTAGCCGTACTTCTGATCGGTAGTTTTGTGCCAGTGAAAATCTCCACTGAGTCACTTTGACAAATTGTGCAGTCGAACTTTCAGCGATTGAATTTATAAAGTTTGAATGTAAAGGTGAGCTGGAGCTGTTTTCCCGTGAGGAGCTTGTGGTGGATACGTGCTCCGGTCAATGACCTTGCGTGCCTTTCTGCGATAGTTCTCATGCTCAAGCCTCTGACCCAGGTTTCTGAAGTATTGTTCACTTTCATTCCTCTGATATTTTCTTCTGTGCAGTCAGGCAGCAAGAAATCATTCCCTCTGAAATTGGCAAGCATTTAAAAATCACTCGCCGCATTATCAGTTAGCAAGACAGACAATTAAAAATCGTTATTCTTTGTCCTGTGAGCGTCCCCAGTGGAGGATTCAGCCATTTGGATGAAACCTGTCAAAGCGATACAGGAAGGTCTTCATCCCTTGGGTGAAGAACATAAATTGGCTTTAATACTAACAGTAGCTTGTAAAGCATCAAATCTTCTGGCAGATAAACACGGCTCTTTCTCAGAAATGGTCAAATGTTGGCTGGCGTTCTCTGCTTTGAACTGGAGCTTTGTGAAAGACTGGGTCAAGTTCATGGCTTCCTAACAAAGGTGTTAATTAAGCAGGGTTAATTAATGTCACACTGAAGAGAGTCGGTTTGGTTTGATGAGATGCTTCCGAAGAGGGTTTAGGAGTGCCTTGAATTGGAACAGGAGCAGAAGGAAGGACAGAGAGGACAAAGTAAGGGAGCTTGAGAGAGAGCGAGAATGCAGATGCCCTTTGGACTCCAGTGATAAGAATCGTTCTGGCTTTCTTTTGTCCCATGCTGTCACTGTTCTCTTTTTTAAGAGAAAGTTTTTTTCTTAATCTTAAACTTTTGTGTATGATTCAGTCAGTGCCATTGCCCATGGCATAGAGGCAATCTTTCACCTTAAATACAGGGCATATTCACCCAAAAATGGAGTTGCAAAATTGTTTTGCATACAGGTTTGAATAACATGAGGTTGTTGAGTAAATGATGACAGACATTTTTAGTTGAACTACTCCTTTAACTGGAGGTTTGCACTGAGAGATTGTCCTTTCAGATAATTTTTCTAATTTTCTCTAAATTCAAACCACGGCATTACAAAAAGCCTGCAGAAATATCACATTTTCTCTGCAGTCATAGATGTAGAATGGGACATCAAAGTTAAGGAGGATGTAGATTATTTTGCGAGTAAGAGGATTAAGGTAATTGAGTATTTGGGAGGCTGGAGACGTGGACGGATGGCACCGCATGTGCGTGAGCAGCTGATGGAACGTTTGCTGGTTAAACAGAGAAGTTACTGGATGAGAGAATGATCAGAGAGGTGAGGCCAAGGTTACATTAAAGCAAATACCCTGAGCTATGACCATCTGTTGAACTGAAAATATCTTCTAAAAAATTACATTTATTGGATTTCTAGAGGATTGAACTGCTTGGTTTTTGCTTTTCTGAAGCACCACTGTTGTTAAAAAAAATGGCCACATTCTCTTTCCCATGGGAACAATTAAGCCATCAATACATTGATCAGACACTAAGTCAAGTCACCTTTATTTATACAGCGCTTTATACAATACAGATTGTTTCAAGCAGTGATAACACTAAAATGGTGCATTTCAGCTGTTGTTCAGCTGAAGTTAGTTCAGTGTTGATCCAGTTCCGTTGTAAAGATCACCAACAATTAAATTAGTTCATTTAATCTATAAAGCAGTTCAGCAAAAAATGATGTCATCGTACAGGGGTGCTTTTCCCGTACAACGACGTAACTCGCTGCTTCACTATAATACGATGCATCGTTGAAGAAATCAACTAGCCAGTCAAGACTGTTTCCCGAAACCGTATTGTCGCAAAGTGGTCGTTCAACCACTTTGGTTAATGATGTCACTCACGTGGTGGAATAATAACTAATTTAATGAATCTGTTTGAGATCGAATTAAAGCTAGATGTTTTGCTATAAATTACGGACATGGCATCTGTGGACTATTTCTAATTTTGTCTCAGTTATTATGGATTCAGTTACAGGATTTTATTTAAAGGGGTGGCTGATTATGATTTCACTTTTCTAACTTTAATTAGTGTGTAATATTCCTGTTTGAGCATAAACAACATCTGCAAAGTCACAACGCTCAAAGTTCAAAGCAAAGGGAGATATTTGCTTTTAAAGAAATCGCTTTTTAAGGACTACAACAAACGGCTGGTTGGGACTACACGACATTCCTCCCGGCTTAGTGACATCACTAACCCTAAAATTGACATAAACCCCTCCCCCGGAACACGATTTATAGATTACCATGACATATGCTAATCAATGACTAGAAGTTAACTACACATAAGCTACATAAATTCATCAACTACCCATTCAGAAATGTCCTGTTGCTTCTACATGTTGTCACTTCTTCTTGAGTCTCGCCATCTTTGTCTGACTCCGGTTTGAACATAAAAGGCTAAACATTTTTTGAATTTTCAGTGCATGTCTGTGTGAGGTAAAAGGACACAAGCTGTTGAAGCTCCGCCCTCTGTGCCGGGAGCAGCAGCTCATTTGCATTTAAAGGAACAGACACAAAACGGTGCGTTTTTGCTCACTCTCAAAAAGTGACAATTTTAACATACTATATAAAAATATCTGTGGGTATTTTGAGCTAAAACTTCATATACACACCAGGGGACATCAAAGACTTACATCTAGTGAAAAGGGAATTATACCACCCCTTTAAGATTTGATTCTTACGAGTTTAAACAGGAAATTGAGGGTTTGAAAAATGAATGTAGGGTAAACGGGGAGCATGATTGTGTCTTTTTTAATGTGGTCGATGTGATAACAGTTTTTAAACAGTGTAAAATCAGGAAGGCACCTGGGCCTAATAATATAGGGGGTCGATTACTTAAGGAATGTGCCGAGCAGTTAGGACCAATATTTAATGAAATTTTTGCTCTGTCCCTTCAACAACAAAAAGTACCTGCACGGTTGAAGCAGTCTACAGTGATTCCGGTTCCAAAGAAGAATAATGTACAGACATTAGAGGACTTTAGACCTGTGGCGCTTACACCTTTAGTTATGAAATGTTTTGAAAAATTAGTAAAGAGTGAAATTATGCTAAGGACTCAGAGTTTTCTATATCCCCTTCAATTTGTGTATACGCAAACTCTGAAAAGTCTGGCTAAGCAAGGTTTAGAGGATGCAGTAGTAATGCTCTTACACTTTGTACTTCAGCATTTGGATAAGCCAAAAACATTTGCTAAATTACTTTGTATTGATTTTTCATCTGCTTTCAATAACATTCAGCCACATATTTTAGTTGAGAAACTCATTAATGAATTTAAGTTGGATTTTAGGATGGATTTTAGATTTCCTTGTGCAGAGAATACAGAGAATTAAAGTAAATGACTGTTTTTCTGAATGGTTGGTGTCATCTACTGAGTCACCTCAAGGATGTCCTCTCTGCTTTATTATTTATCATGTACACTAATGATTGTAGGAGTAGCTTTAGAAATAGGCATATTATACAATTTGCTGATGACTCTGTAATTGTCAGCCTATAGTGAGGAGGACTCAACGCATGGTCCTGTGGTTGATGATATTAATATTTGATGTCAGAATACTTTTTTTTAACTTAATGTTCTTAAAACCAAGGAGATGACAATTGATTTTATCTCTAAGAGGAAATATATTCAGTATAAGCAAACAAGTATTAATGGAATGGTATTGAGAGTGTTGAACCGTACAAGTATTTGGGTACTGTCTTAGATAACAAATAGTCTTTTTCTCCAATTACCGAAGGTTTGCGTAAGAGGGGGCAGCAAAGATTGTATTGTTTGCAGGTAATTTAACGTGAATAAAACATTATTGTGTATGTTCTACAGATCCTAAATTGAGTCAGTGTTATCTTTTTCACTGTTGTGCTGGTTTAATTCTCTAAATGTAAAAAACAAGAATTTTCTTGAGAGGATTGTAAACCAAAGAAGTAAAATAACGGGGAGGAAGCAGATGACTATGGCTATATGACCAGCTATATCGTAGACAGGTCTTGGGTAAAGCCCAGAGCATATTGTTAGATGATTCCCACCCCATGTGTCACGCGTTTTACCTCCTCCCTTCTGGTATTCGGTACAGAACTCCTATTAGTAAAACAAATCGGTTTATTTAAGTAAAGTTCTTAAATTTAAGGTAAATACTTTTTAGAAAGGATTTTTTTTTTTGTGTGACATGCTTATATGCTGCAACCAAAATGCCTTTGGGAAACACAGACTCATTGAAATTATGCTGAAAACGACAAAACTTGCGACCATAGTTGGCTAACGATGCTTTCGGGAAACTCAGCCCTGCTCACTTCAGTTCCCAACACCATCAGTAGAGTCAGATTATTAATATTGTTGAATATTAAAGGGATAGTTCATAAAAATGAAAATTCTGTCATCATTTACTCTCCCTCAAGTTGTTCCAAACCTGTATGACTTTCTTTCTTCTGCTGAACACAAAAGAAGATATTTTGAAGAAAGTCGGTACAAACGACTGATGGACCCCATTGACTTCCATAGTAGGAAAAAAAAAATACTATGGATGTCAATGGGGACCAGCAACTGTTTAATTACCAACCTTCTTTAAAATATCGTCTTTTGTGTTTAGCAGAACAAAGGAAATCATACAGGTTTGGAACAACTTGAGGGAGAGTACTGTAAATGATGACAGAATTTTCATTTTTGGGTGAACTATCCCTTTAAGTGATTAAAGATTATGCTTTAAAAGGTGTACTTGTGGAGAGTACTGTAGTACTGTAAAGGGGCATGGAGTTAACCTGGCATAGACAGGTAAAAATGTTTTGCTTCGCTGGTTTTACTAAATATATTCCACTGCGCAGGTATAGAATTTTAAGCACAAATCTGTTGAGGTGTGAAATTGCTTGTGTATGTTTAATTGCATTGACAAATGTATCGATCAATCCCATGTCTATTTTCTCTCTGTTTTTCCACTATGGTCATTTATGTAACAAGTCAATAACTCACCAATTAAAGTTATTATTCTATAGGGAATTTGAAAAGGCACTCTTTAACTAACAATTTTCTTTTGGGCAAAGATGGTTCCAGAATCATGTTGGAATCTGAAGGCAAAAAAAAAAAAAAAAAAAAAAAAAAAAAAAAACTTAAACTTGCATATTTATTCCTTGGACCCAGCACTCCAGTTCCGCAGCCAGTGAAACAGCTGAACGCAGGAGCAATCAGATGTTGAAAGCTCCCTGTGTGATTGCCATGCATGATTTTTTTCATCAGCTTCATTATGAAACATGGTAATTATATAATTACATATCAGGCACCGTGTGGATTGGGCATCACTGCAGGAGGGAATCTGCTTCCACTATTTGCATTCTCATAGTGCTATTAACAGCATAAAAGGTTGATCAGATTAAATATGGTGTGGTGGTGCTTTTTGCCTCACTTGGCATTATACTTAGTGAGCCGCCTAGGTAGGGAGCCTTTTAAGCAGTTATGGGAATTAAAATCTTTCCCAAAAGGTAGGAAAAATAATTATGTTGCCTTCATAACATTAATATGCTGTACATATACTGTAAACTGTTGTTAATTGTTCATAATAAATGAACTAGTGTTAATTTATAGAATTTATACACTTTAGCATATGCTTTTAAAAAGTATATTACAGAAATAATATACATTAAATTAAAATACTTAAGTGTGAACTGAATGCAATGTTTTTGGACACTTAATTGCATGTTATTAACAATTAAATGAAAATGTATTATAGTTTAAATTTATATTAAATGCAGCTAGTTGAACATGAGAGTAGGACTTTAAATGCAATTCAAATTTGTATTTTTTTATAGGCAGAACGTACTGACAAGCATTTATGGATGTTCACTAGATTTGGAACAAAACAATAGAGTTCAGATAGATTGACGTGGGATGCTGGAATAGCCCATATCTGCAATAAAGTTATTTGAATGAAAACGAGGTGTTTGCAGAAAAAAAAAACCCTCAAAACATTTAAAGCCTATGAAAAAGTCAATATAAATAAACTCTTGTTTAATGGCGGCAGTACACAATAAAAGAGCAATAGTGCTTTTGTTGTATTCTAAGAAATCACAGTCTCTAATGCTATCAATACCGTTTCACTTCACTTAGGTATCGACAGCTCCCCTCCAGCTCATGCTAATTGCTAATCAGGAATCTCATGAAGCCGGTGATTGATTTAGTTAAGGGAGTGAGAAACGGCGGCACGTTGTGTTCTGTGAAGCTCTGATTGTTTGTTTGCGTTTCCTTAAAGCTGTAATTGGCTTCTTGATCAGAGGAAGAAAACACAAAGGAAAGCGGCAGATTAGCGCACGCTTTGTCAAGCACACACACTGTGCTTTTAGAGTGGAAAGGTTTTGATTAACTGGGCTCATAATCCCTCTTGAGTTTCAGGAAAGGACTCAGCCTTTGGTCCAGACTCAGCGGTGCTGTTCCGGTTCTGGAGGAACTACGCAGGAACAGGAAAGCCATTAGAGAGAGACAAATGAAGAGAGCAGAGGCAGCTATTAAAGCAGGACGAAAGATAAACAGGAACCGATAGGGAAGGAAAGATGGAAAGGAAAAGAAGAGTGAGAGGCATTTTAAATTACACAGGAATGAGACTAATGCAGAGTTGCAAACAGGAACTAACGGTGAACACATTAATCTCTGACTTTACCTGCAAAATTCCCAGTAGACGTGCAGTTCTATTTTTAACCCGTTGGCAATATGTTTTATGAGGCAATGTTTGAAAATGTATTTTTTCTGTTAAAATATTTTCTCCAATCTTAAAACTTCATTTGACGAGTAGATTATAATTGAGCCATTAGTAGGTTGATTTCTCAGAGAATTTTAATTAATTATATTTATTCAATATTACTATATTTAAAACAAATTCATGATAGTTGATACTGATTGGATGCAGCGGTTTAAGTCCATTATTATCATCACAGGGTTGCTTTGTGTCATTACAATGGGATAAATGTATTTTGTGCTCTTAGTGCAGACATGCTGGAATCAGATGGTCTGTTTTGTAGACCGTTTTATTCATTATAATGAGAACCTGCTGATTTGTAGCGTCATTTACTTGCATTTACCCTCGGTAAATAAAAAGAGGACAGATTTGTGGGGGTAGGTCATTGAAACCTCATGGTGGGCTGAATTTCCCTTGAGAAAAAAAAAGTAGTGTTTATACTTTATCATATACTTTTAAACAGAGGCGGCCTTTGCAGTTTGGTTTCAAAGAATCAGTCTGAGGCCCCCCAATGAGAAAAAAAGACAGACAAAACATTTTATGCAATGCGACTGCAATTGCTTTATTAACTCTGTTATATTTAACAATGTTATCTCATATTTCACTTTTATAGTCTATTTGTATTCTATCTCTTGAACCGGGACAATTGCTACAATCACGACCGAAAACAAAATCAGCATTGAAATTTCTTCACTCTCTCAGGCCCTCAGCTAAAATGAATTATACTAAAACCACCAGAAGGTGGCAGCAAATCATTGTTTTAACGAGTGAGTCGTTGAATCATTCAGTCAAACGATTTGTTCAAAATGGCTGATTCATTAAAGGGATGGTTCGGAGTAAAATCAACACAGGGTCCTTTGCACCATGACCTCGAGCCAAACACCCCCCAGAAGCTTTTTTTCCCTTGGTCGAACATTATTAAAGTTAGAGCTTATTCAGAGATATCAGCCGAATGGCTTAGTGCAGGCGCTAACGGATCTTATGATGTATCTCGTAAATGACCCCACTAATAATGCCCAGAATGGTAGCAAACTTCTACAGTAAATAGGTTCTGTACTCATAAAACGAGGCATTGGAAAGTTTGTGAGTACATCAGGAGTTTATTTAACACTTGCCTGATGGCTAATGCTACTGCTAACCTGGACGTCGAGGTCACTTCAGTGATTAGGGAAAAGCACGTAGTAGGGAAAAGTCCTGGCAGAAAGCAAGTATATCCAACATTTTTTAGTATTATTTTTCCGAAGTGTTGACAACTTAGTGGTAACTAATAATTAGGGATCATGGTGCAAAGTACCCTAGGTTGATTTTACTCCAAACCATCCCATTAAGGGAAAAAGCAAGTGAGAGTGAGTCGTCCAGTCATTCTAGACCGATTCATTAAAAAAAACGCAGATTCATTCAGTTACAAAATGTGCTTTAGTATGTTTGTCAACACATCAAAATAAGTGCACTTTACAACATGACAAAAGATCATTACAACATTTTGACATTATTACAAAGTGCACTTTTAAAAAGGGTTTAGAAACATAGTCATGAAAGTCTACTCTCTTTAAATACACTTTAGTGGCCTTTTATTTCATTAATATTATATTATCTGCAAGTTCACCACACGTGCACTGTGCACATTCAATATAATTACTCTAAGTGCACTTCTTTTTCACAAGGGTTGGAAGGTCAGACATTGAGTGCGCTAATAATATAAGGTAGGGATAATAAAGGGATCATAATGTAATCCTGGTGAACTACACTTCTTAAAGATCTGCTGTCTTTCCTGCTTATACTCATGAAATCTCCCAAAATATGTCTCAGCATCAGATTAACATGCAACAAGGGTCATGTCAGGTGGTGCACAAAGCACTTGAACTGATTTTGTAGACTATAAACAGAGCTTCATTCATCTTATCTCATTGTCTTTGTAGCCCTGAATGTGCATGTGTGAAAATGTGTGCGTTTTTGTCAATCTGCACAGCAGGACTCGCTTTCAATCTTCTGCTTTAAGTCTGTAACAGCTCTCTACCATGTAAAACAGACAAACACCACCTGCTGCGCTTTTCCAGAATCCTTTTGCGTGTGTATCATAGATTCCTTTAAGTGTGTGTGTGTGAACGGAAGATTCTGGGCTTCAAATTGGCCATAAAGGCTTGATTTATTTGAGAGGCCAGCTTAGAGTCCAATTACATTCTGCCTCCAACAACAGAGTTTAGAAGCAGACCTTTGCCAAGTTTACTCTAAGTATTACTAGTGAGACACTTGTGGGGGTGGGGATTTACCAAAATCTTAAACTAGCCAAAACAAATCTAAACTGGTCTTAGATGGTTTCCTTTTTGGAAAGTCTTTTTTTTTCTTTTTTGGGCTCTGGTCGGCTTAGGAGATCAGCTGACCAACTAGCAAAACCATCTGAATACCAGCTTGTCTAGTCTGAGAGACCAGCTAAACCATCTTTAACCAATCTAAGCTGGTTTTAGAGGGTTTTAGGCACTTTTTAGCTGGAGTTCAGCTGGCCACCCCAGTAAACCCGCTAAACACCAGCTTAGCAAGGCTGGGAGATTGGAAGACCAGCTTAAACTAGTTAAGACCAGGCAGCTAGGAAGGTTTAAACAAGTTCAGCTGGGAATTATTCAGTATACATCCTCTAACAGTTACCATCTACAATGCACAACGACTCTCTGATTTTCTTACTACCGTTCTCATAAAACATCAAAGCTATTGCCTTTTTTGTATCTCAATATTTTTCCTGCAGGTCTCTGTAACTCTCTATTTGTCAAATATGCCAGGACAACAGATTGTTTTGCGCATAGCACTGGACAAAAGGCTTTATTGTGAGGGTTCGTCATGATGGAGTGGAAGGGTTGTGACAGGCCAAAAAATGACTTTTTCTTGGGAACGTCTTTCATGTTGGGATGACAGTTTGCCAATATAAACTCTTATTCTATTATCGGCTAAACGTCTGCGGTCAGTGCGGATGTGTCATCCATTCATAGTAACTCTCATTTTGTTGAAAGTAAAGTTAGTGTGTAGTTTTATTGTGGTATTTGCAGTAATGACAGAGGAGGTGACCTTTGAGCTGGAAAGGTGATTCTTAGTATTTTATGGTCAAACGCTTATAAAACCACAACCGGACTCTGAAAATATGGTACATGTTCATCATCAAAATGCCTTGCAAACATGTTTTAATGAATTATTTTATTATACAATATAACTGACTTATACGATTTTATTTGTTTCCATGACTTGGAAATCCAATCATTAAAAAAAAATCAGTTTGACATTTCACTGAAAAAGAGCCATTCTGAGAATGATTTGCTCACAATTCGGACATTGCAATTGCTTGCACTACAAAAAAAAGCAACATCTAACTGATTACATATTTTTAAACAAAAACTAAATTATGTAAACCCACATTTACAATTCTCAGTTATTTTCTTGGTTTTCCATGACCTCGGGATCCCTGAGCTCTGCATTTTAGTCAGAAGCAAAGACATATTAGCAGTCAAATTTGTGCCACCCTGCAGTTTACCATCTCAAATTTGCAAGGCAGATACATCTATTACATCCGAGCGTGTGTAAAGTGACCCTCTTGCCCAGTAAAAGCTGTCCCCTGACTGAACGGGCCACACACTGAAGGTCTAATGCATCTGTTAGGGAGTTTTTTTACTGATCATATGAAACTCAGAGAAGCTGTAATGAGATACAGGAATATGAATGGCCATCTGCCTCCATCTGCCATGACATTCCACAACATCAGATACTCCTCTGCCCGTCTGCCTACGCCGAGAAAACTACACAAACTTCTCTCCATCTACACGTGCCAAGAAGCTTCCCCAACGTCTCCAACTCACTTCACCAAACTTCTATTCCTCAGCCAAATCCTTGTGGCTGTCACTGTTATAACTACTGAGGTGGCATTATGCTGAGATGAAATGCTTAATTAAAGCGGTGGACGGACCTGTGCCAATGTTCCAGAGGACAGTAGACGCTGGGTGATGCATTAAGGATTTTAAGAGGTTTAAAAATTGTATCACTTAAATGATGTGTCAAAACTGTCACAATTAAAAAAGTGCTTCAAGATGGCAGTCCAGAGCAGCACACACTCCCTTGATGGTGTCGCAATGGGTTAGCAAACTTCAGAGCTGTTTGCAAAGTAAGTTGTACACTTTAAGTGTCCTTGTTGGACCCCACACTGTGCTTTAGGTGTGGACCACTTACACTATGCTAATTGAACACTTGGGTAGTGAGATGTCCTTGTGTATCCAGTCTTTCCTCCACTGCATTGCAGGGCTTTTTAAGAGCCCTTCTGGCCCGGCTCATGCCCCAGTCCTGCTGGCCTCATTAAACAGAGTTTGACGGAGTTCAGGGTTGGACAACCATGTCATGCGGCTGAATCCCGCTGAGCTGGCAGTGTGATGGACCATTCGATGTTTCCCATATTTTGACTCTTAAAAGTATTGCAGGTCTGTGAAAGTAAAACACAGTTGGTGGTAATGGGAGCATGAATAAACTGCAAACACACATACATGGACTTGCTGGAGAGAGAAACGGAGATGGAAAGTTTCGCCTGAAATCAGACATGTGGGCATGAGTCATTGCTGTTTTCTGAGGTCTGCTGGCTGCTCATGTGATTAGATGGTTCAAGTCGCATTTATGTCAAAGTGTAGCCATGCGACATTCTACTGCGTGTGTCTTGTGTGCTTTAGATTCCCTGCTCTCTCTCTCTATGTGTGTGAAACTTCTCCCGCTCTACATCATGGGATCCACTCGATCTACAAGCAGCATTAGCACATCTTCTACTTCAATTGTTCCAACTTTCATTCCTGTTTGTGCTTTGAGCATGTCTGAGTTGAGTTGAACTTGGCCGCCATCCAGTCCCTGTTTACACAGGTCATTTATCAGACAGAATGCACCTATAAAAAAAGGAACGAATAGCATGCTGCCTATGGCATATTCAAATCCTGTGTTGGTGTCGGGATTCCTCCGGGTGCTCCAGTTTCCCCTACAATCCATGCAGCAATTAGAGACACTAAATTGCCTGAAGGTGTGAGTGACTGATGTTGGGATAGTCTTCAGCATCCCCGTGACCCTACATAGGACAAGCAGTTTGGAAAATATATGACATTGATAACTGGTTGAATAAGCTGCAAAATGAACAAGACTTTTTTGCAAAGCGCTGACAATGATATGACACTGAATATCTATCCACAAAGGTCTATTCTGTCATTCCATTTTCAATTCTAATTTGTGTCTTTGTGTGTTCATTTTGGTCTGCTGTGGTACATTATTGATAGAGTATGTTCACAGCCTTTGATCTGGGGGGTCATATGTTAAAGATAGCCATTAACAGACTCCCGATGCCACTGGGGACGCATCAAATATTCAGCACTTGTCTGGACATTGGCAGGCATCCTCCCCAGAGGCATTCGCTTTGTCCAGTAAGGCACAAAGAGAGAGAGATGGAATAAAGAAGGATGGAGGTGGAGAGTCCTGAGAGAGACAGAGACAACCTCACACCACCCCCAAGATACAATCAATACCTCCCATCTCGACAAACAGCTGTCAACAAACTGACTACTCTCACAGCTCCGCCAGAGCTCCCCGCATGTGTGAGGCAGGTGCTTCATGGGGGGTTGTGTTGTCTGTATTTGGCCAGAGCTCCTGGTGCTCTTGTGCAACTCTACGATTTCTGGAGCATGAAGTGCTTTGGTGTGATGGTGCATGTCTGTGACGCCCGGCTGAAAATAATGCCTTCTGTCTGCTGGGTGAAAAAGAGCACGGTAAACTGCAAAGAGGACTGGAGAGAGGGGATGACCTCTGAGCATCAACTGGACTCGTTGAGGAACTCTTACTTTACTGATGCTCTGAGCATGCGTGCAAACACACTCGCGTTCAAAAGCACTGCCAAGCTCCTATCCTCCAGGTGCAGTCCTGACAGGCCCATATGGGCAAGAAATCACCGTCACCCTCCCATGTCTACCGCTCACCTTGGATTAGCGCTGCGGATAAGGAAACTTCCAAACTGTACTGAGACATATGCTACTAAAAGTGTGACCATACGTTGATAATGACAGCGACTGAATCGCTGGAGGCCGCCCAATGTTGGTCACTAGAAGGCATTCTTGCTCGACTGTATCCATTTGTATCATCAGGCGCTTGTTCTGCTCGACTTTCTGCATTGGTAGTCATCGCATCACATTGCAGTGCATTTACATAAAGTTGAACTTTGTTCAAATTTGTCACATCGCCAACTGTTGCCGTCAATCATGTCATCTTAAATTGCCAACTCTCGTTGAACTTCAATAACTTTTGGTTGCTTTGTCACGCAAATCACTGTCAGTATGAACGCCCATTGTGAAACAATTTGTGTCACCCATATAAATCACTGTCACACTTCCATGTCTACCGCTCACCTTAGATTAGTGCTGCGGATAAGGAAACTTCATAACAGTAATGAGATATATGCAGCTAAATTTGTTGTGTGACCATATGTTCAAAACGACAGCGAATGAATCGCTGGAGGCCGCCCACTGTTGGTCACTAGTAGGCATTCTTGCTCGACTGATGTATCCATTTATATCATGAGTCGCTAGTTTTGCTCCACTTTTCTGCATTGGTAGTCATCGCAACACGTTGCTGAGCATTTACATACAGTTGAACTTTGTTCAACTTTGTTGAATCGCCAACTGTTGCCATCAGTCATGTCATAAATTCCTAACTCTCGTTGAACTTGACTGACTTTTGGTTTCTTTGTCACGGCAAATCGCTGTCACTGTGAATGCCCATTGTGAAAACAATTTGTATGTCTACTAACACCTGCACTAACTGAGATGCATCTAAAAAGTGTGAACTTGCATGCATTCACACTGACAGCTGGAGGTTGCTAAGTAGCTTACTGTTAGTTGCAGTAGGAGTTCTTCCTTGAGTTCAGTTTCCATGAGGTCAATATAGCTGTTACGCTTTCTGCATTCCCGTTTGTATATGCCGTATTGTGCCACTCTGTATTTACATAAAACTGAACTTTGCTCAACTTTTAGTTGCATCGCCAACTGGCATCTCAGACTCTCACTGAAACTGAATGAGTTGCTTTGACTGCATGGCAGTTCAGTGTAAATGCCCTTTAAGAAAACAATTTGTGTAATTTATATAAAGAGTTTTTTTTTTCAACTATGGGCATTGTGAAACTCTCTTTAAACACACTTTTCACACTCTCACTAGTTTATATAATTTATCTACTATCTATTTATCTACTAATGTTCAACAGTTTTTTTTCCTGAAGGTGTCTTTTCCAACACATCTCAAATGATATATACTCATTTTCTCAAATGATATATACTCATTTTACAGCATTCTTTGGTTAAAATGACATTGATGCAAGTTATTTTTTATTTTATTTAGATTTTTGTAATAAAAGGACAAAATCATTTGCATTTTATGCATTCTAAACACACACAATTAAATATTTTCACGCTTTTTTGCAGAATTTGAGAAATTACAGCTGAATTGGAAATGACAATAAAACAACTGTACTGTATCAAACGATTCTCTTCACCAATAAATCGTTAATGTTTACCACCCTATCTTGAATTAGAGTTGCGGAAAAGGAGAGTTCCTAACTGTACACTTAACAGTATCCAACCATACAATGAGCAAGATTATGTGAGCTCCACTTTTTCATTGTAATTCAGCACATTTTCATGAAGTTAAACTACCCAGAGGCTAAGTTTGAGGCTCAGAGGTTGCTCATTAATAGCTCAGAAGACCTACTGTAATAAAGTTCTTAGTTATTTTATTATTATTTTTATTTTCATTGATTTTATATCAACTTTTATTTCATTGTGAAAACTAAAATGAGTCAATTGTAGACATACAGTAAGAGTATAGAGCTATAAAGATTATTTGATAAATGTTCAGATTGAGATCTGTGACTTTTAATTGAATGCTTTGGTATCATGGCAAGTCTAAGCAGTTTTTTAAGGTCTCTGATGCTCAAGAGGAGACGTGTCTTTTTCACACAAAAAAGATGTGAGTAGCAAAACAAATATCTACAACCTAATTGCTGTCTTAAGCCCTATTCGGACGGGACTAGTTTAACATGGAGATGTGGGGTAAAGTAATAATTAGTTTCTCTGTGATTTTAGTCCCGTCCGAATGTGCCATCTCAGTAATCCTTACGGACAATGTCCGTAAAGATTACGGCGACTTTTACCTTCAGTAAAAAGGTCCGGAAAAATGACCTCAGGTAATACTAATCCCGTGCGAATAGACCCGCTGTAAATATGTACGTAAATATTTAATCATTTCCTGTTTAAAAGTAGTTTTCCGTGGTTTTTCAAGTATGGAGACGCTTGAAAAAGCATTCAGTTGCGTTCTAGACGCTGAGACGAGTCTGTGGCAAAACTCAAGTGTTTTCCACACACCATTCAGATCAGAAAGAAGATCGAAAGCACTTGTTAGAGGCACGAAACATCTTTTAGCGTTAGGTAAGTGCCTTTTACCAACACAATCCAATTTTGAAGTTAATTAATACATCGTTTGACCGGACATAACATTTTTATATATAGATAAAATATAGATTATATGTGTTTGCGCATCCCTCCCACTTCTGCTAGTTTTAGTGAGATATCTTATCCCGTGCGACGTCCTGTGGTAAAATTACATTACTCATCCACCCTTGTATTGTTAATCCCGTATAGGGCTTTAGAGAATCTATCAAGACACTTGAAATCATTTGTATTTTTTCCTTCCAATTTTGTTGCATATAGCCAACAGTCAGCGTCCCTCATGTCTTCAGAAATAAACTCTTATTGAAAACAAATGACTCACATCAACACAAATTATAATTGAACATTTAGTGGAGTATTTGCTGAATCCCCATCTGTACATTTTCAGATCCAGACTTTGGAGTTTTATTGCATCAGTCTGTCCAGTGTAATAGAGTATCCAGTGTGTCAACGTGAGTGCATGAGAGAGGGGGAAGAGGATGGAGGCAGACCTGGAGGCGGAGCCTTTGCTCTGATTGGTTGCAGCAAAAAGGGGCTGTCACAGAGTGGGCCGGATTAGCAGAGGTGGGGGAGGTGCCTCGCTCATTCTGTACCTTTCAGCTGCAGATCAGAGCACAACGGCGAGAGATTAACACTGTTCACAAGCCCCGAGACGTGAGGAAGATGGAAGAGGACCATGAATGCGTTCGTGCAAGGGACAGAAAGCTGATTTAGGGATGCTCAGCACCGGTTTCTTCTTCTAGGAGTGCCTCAGGGTAAGGACTCACTGTCCCTTGTCTGTCTCTTTTAGGAGTCTCTCTTATCCTTTGAGGCATGGACTACATATTATTTCAACCTTCCTGGGACTCTTTTTCTAAAATTCCGGAGTGTCTTTTTTCACCCTGTTTCTAAAAGAGTGAGGGATATTTGTGTCACGCACTGATTCTCTCAGACTTGTCAGGCTTCATTCGAGAGGTCCTTCTCTTCCTTTCTCTCTTTCTCTCTGTCTTTGTGATCATGCACTGAAATCATCAGTTCGTACACTGAGGGCACACCTGTCTCTCAAATTCACTCACTTGTGTGGATCTATCCAGAACTCTGCAGCTGGAATTTTTGGGATGGATATTGTGATGGATATTGGGATTGCTGTATACTTCATTTCACGCTGAAGCTGCCGCACAAGACAAGGTGAAAAAGGGTGAGAACTTTTTTTTCATCTGTTTCACTTTTGTGTATGATGTTTATTAAATATATTATAATGCCATATCTATTTAAAAAAAAAAAAAAACATTTAATTTTTTTAATATATATATATATTTGAAGGTTATATAAAATTATGTATATAGTCTGTTTAAAATTCATTTGCACAGGCAGTCAGATGTTCTTGGTTTCAGTGAAGCTCAAGATGCTCATAAAATAATCTCAAATTATTCCCGAGAACATGATCCTTTACATAAATGTATGTGCCATTAACATAAAAGAGACAAACCAAATATTAAAACATTCTTATCATTTCCATTTAAACCACTCATTCAAATTGTTTAGACAATATAATTTGCAATACAAAAAAAACCCAAACTAATATTTATTACAGATTATTATTTCTCACAGATTAGGCACTGATTTTTTTTTGACCCCTAACATGTGAATCCCTTCAGTAGTGAACGCACTGTTACAGATTTATAAACATGACATGCTTTATTTGCACATAAACATTGACTCACCTTGACGCCAGTAGCCGCTGGTTGTCATATTAAAACTTTCTGCCCTTGTGGCCGAGGATGGCCGCTTTTTAACTACTGGCTGTGTGTATGAGGTGAGGTGTGTGTGTGTGTGTGTGTGTGTGTGTGTGTGTGTGTGTGTGTGTGTGTGTACTGCCATGTGATGGGCTAGTCTCTTGATACCGAAAAGGTTACTGCTAATTAAACCACATTTCTCTCCACTGAAGCACAAAATGTAGGACTCCCTGTGATCCTCCCAAGCAGCTGTTATTCTCTAAACACACTCCAGTATCTCTCTCTCCACTCACACATCTGTATATCAGCGTTTAGCAATCTCACACTCTCAGCTCTCCACAGAGCGCTGTCCCTGTTTCCCTTCACACAAGCTGAGCGATCTTCAATCAGTGTGTGCGAGTGTTTATACACTCAGGGAGGGGTTCATGTTTGTGTGTATGCACTCAAGGGTGAGATTGTGAGAAATTGCGTGTGTGAAACAGGTGTGTATCTCTTCGTTTTGTTAGCGACAATAAGCTTGTGGGACATAAAGTCAATCAGTTCAACCTTTCCCAGCTTATGCACGTCACAACTTCGAGCTCCATCATGATTGTGAAGGTACAATGAGATTTGTATTTTTGGTGCTTCATAAAATTGCTGCAATTACAGTGAATGTAAACATCAAAATAGTCCCTATTTACTTTCTTAATACATATAAAACCACTCTAATTGTGAACGTTTCATCTGTGCACATTATTCAAACATGGTTAGTCTTTGTAATTTTTCCTCAAAAAGAAATGATTTAGCTTTTCCGATGAAATCATTTGACCCACGTGAATTGGATAATGTTAACCAATAGCCAAACACATATTTAGTCATCGTTTTTAGCAAATTCAAATTTGGTCCATTTGTCTTTCAGGAAAAGCAATTCATGTTGGCTTAAAAATGTAGTAAATAGTAAAATGTAAATAAACAAATCAAAAGAGGAAAATACATGTAAAACAAATGTGAAAAATATCGGAGCAAAGACAAATATTTTATAATATATATATATTTTGGGCATTCAAATTTAACCTTATTCACTTAAAATACATATTTAATAGTGTGTAGAAGAGTCAAGGTAAACTAAATATTTTACAGATTATTGGCTTTATGTCAGTGACAAGATTTAAAGTTATAAACTAAATTCTTTATAATATCATAAATGGGTCTTTACAGGGCACGTGAAAATATACAGCTGCCATCATATTTTAGTACGGGTGTCCTTTGCAAAGAGATCCTCATATTTAGGGGTCCCTGGCATTAAAAGTCCAGTATACTAAGACAAATGTTACAGCAATGGCAGATATTAATCTTGTTATATGATAATTAAATCATACTATCGCATTGCCTTGTCCTCGTTTCACATCTCATAAAGTTAATGCTTCGTGTCACTGTTCATATCCATGTCTGAAGTGCCATTCCTACTTCGATATACGAGCAGGAGAATGTAGTGTTAAAGGCTTCCTCTGAGCCGAACCAAAGCTTTACTCTTCCTGTAATAGTGCTGACACATTTCTGTTGGTTTTGCAGGACATTTACACTCATTTTATAGCCTGCTGGAACGGCGGCAAGCAGTTTACTGACAGTACAGAGCTCAGTCTCGTCACTCATTCTCATGTCTCGTTGTTGTGAACAGGCCCTGTTTGTGATCGTGATGGTGGTCACCAACTGTGTACACACACATGTCTAAAGCTTGGCTTAGGATGATTAGATGCCCACTCTATCCTTCTGAACCACACACACACACACGCACACGCACAAGGTCTGACAGATGGCCTTCCTTGAGAGAAAGACAGTGATCCTTTATCACCTTGTCCTGTGTAGTATATCAACAGCGTCGTTTGAAGAAATGAAACAGGCTCCCTGATTGCACCAAAAGGGCAGTTTGCTGACAGAATTGCAAGGATAGTGACCCCCAGAGTGATGCCGAAACAGCTTGTTTCTGATTCAAATCACATTTTAGCATTCAAACAGCTCCTTTTCATCCTTCTCTGGTTACTCATCTGTTATTCCTTCATCTTTCTCTCTGTGTCACTCTCAGTAAATGTCATAAATTCAATGTGCTTCACATTAATGTGGGCTAACCGAATGGTAGATGTTGCCAAAAATTCAAGATTAAGGGGTAGGAGTGACCAGAGATGGAGAAAAGTATGTTTTAACTAAATTAAAAGGAAACATAAGAAATTGTATTTTGAATATTTTATGGAAGCAAAATATTTTTTTTTAGTCTTGTTTTTCTCATGATAGATAGATAGATAGATAGATAGATAGATAGATAGATAGATAGATAGATAGATAGATAGATAGATAGATAGATAGATAGATAGATAGATAGATAGATAGATAGATAGATAGATAGATAGATAGATAGATAAATCAGGATATTTTTTTAGTAGCAACAATTCAAGGTGTCAAGAGAAATTTTTTTTTTATTAATATTATAGTTTTTTTCTTGACACTTTAAATTATTGCTACAAAATCTTGATTTATCTTTTTTATCTTGACTCTATCCTGATTTTTCTTGGTCTAGAGGAAACAATTTTTTTTTATATTAAATTATCTATCTATCTATCTATCTATCTATCTATCTATCTATCTATCTATCTATCTATCTATCTATCTATCTATCTATCTATCTATCTATCTATCTATCTATCTATCTATCTATCTATCTATTATGAATGAAACATATCTTTGTAACCATACACCCCACATCTTATGCTCTACTCGTGACTCGTGTAAAGTTGGTTTGACAGAACTGGGGTTGTTTGCATGCTGGTTTTACAGCCTATGGTCACACACAGTGATTAGCACATCATAAGCTCAGTCTCACAGGTGCACGCAGATATCTGTGACCTCTCAGTCTTAATGGAAAACCTTGCCACAGGTCTCATCGCTAACACTAGAGGCCTCTCTTTGTTGTGAGATGAGTTATGCAATGCAAGACTCCACAATGCTGTTTTTAGCATCGAGGTCAGTTACAGCAAAGGAGCTTTTGATGGTTTGATGGCCGAGTTTTTGGTGCAGTAACATATAATCCCACACTCACGTCAGCTGAAACATAAGAATAAAGACTAAAGGTGAATATCGTGAATAGTGTGTTATACAAGACAGCGCTGAGAGAAGAACTGAAGTGACCCTGAAACGAGGATTGGCTTTACCGCCCACATCCTGCTTCAATGCACCCACAGAAATGCACTGAGAGCATTAATGACTGGCGGGTCAGCACCCACGACACACGGCCGCTATTGGCGCACTCCAGAAAAAAACTGTTTTTAATTGATTTTCTGCTTACACATATAGAAGTAGCAAGAAAATGAATGGTCTTGAGACAAATTCTCAGCTTTACGGGCCTCACTTTTGGCTTTCATTCAATGGGAAAGTGATGGCTGACAGGAAATTATAGGGGAGGAATGGGGTTAGGCATAATGAAATATTACAGATTTTAACCAGCATACTTGCAGGAGCGCGATATGTTGCTCTCACTGTGTGTTATGTTCTACCAAAGATGTAGTGTTAGCAAAATTTATGCAAACAAAAAAATGTATAGGCCTAATGCCTAAGGTTTAATTTTTTTTTTTTTTTGCCCTTTAGTGCTAAAAGAAAGATTGTGTGTGTACTTTGAAAAAGAAGTACACTTTAGAATACTTTAAAAAAGATTACTTATTATGGAACTAACACTTTAAAAGAATTTACTTAAATATTTTTTTTTTCTGAAACACTCAAACACTCAAAAGACACAACACTGTGTTTTTTCAAGTACACTTAAGTGGCCTTTTATTTAATTGATTTTACATTATCTGCAAGTACAGTATTAAGCACAACTAAGCACACTTCTTTTTCTCAAGGATGTTCATATAGTTTGAAGATACGTTCTTGCATTGACACTGCCATAATTATTTCATTAGATATTTGAGTTTTTGTAAGTCGCTCCACTGCACGTGCTGGGACTATGATCGATCTGGGAAAAAGAGTGGAAACGATGTTCAGAATATTCGCCTAAACATTAAATATTTAATCTCAAACTACCTTTGTTTCCTCCCTGTACAAGAACGCAACGTCAAGCCTCAACAGAAACCCTGTCAGAACAACATGTCTGACTCGCTTTCATCTAACATTGTCTACAACTCTTCACTGAAGACATTTGTTCGTACATTTGCTCAGGGTGAGGAGACAAACATTATGTTCAACAAAAGCCCTCAGTAACTCCATCATCACATCATTCGTCCCTTTTCTCCTTGACCCAGGGTCAGAGAAGGTACTGAGAACGAGAATGATAAGGCCAATGCCAAAAGCCATTGATTCTTTTTTAATTAAAATCTGGTGTCTCCAAGGCCCTAGAGTAATTTTTGAGGAACCACCAGCTTATACATATGTGTGGTTAGGACCAGTTGTGATGATCCTTCAGCTAAATCATTCACATTCGTAACCCCCATCTGGCTCTTTTACACATATAAAGGCCCTTTACAATCTCACAATCTTGTGTTGTTGGATTTCAAGTAGGAGGAGGGGAATGTGCCTGATCAGCTGCCGTAGGTGTGAACGGTTTATGGCGTTTGCATTACAGCATGCTAGCTCTGGTTTTGTGTGTAATTTTCTTACATAACGCTTATGAAAAAGAAGTACACTTTGGCATACTTTTAAAAAGAGTATTTATATAATAGATAATCCATGGCTAGCTCTGCATTCAACTATTTTAACGTATGACATGGAGGCAAAGAATCTCCGCAAACCTGCATTAACATTTTTAATGCAGTTTAATAAGTTAATGCAGTTAACAACTGCGTTTATTTCATGGTCAGTGTGAACTGAATGTAATGGTTTCAGACACTTAATTGCTTGTTATTTACAATTAAATGAAAATGATATATAGTTTAAATTTATATTAAATGCAATTATTCGATTTTTTTTTTACCCCAGAAGGACTATTATGCAATTTTATATTTAAAATTTTATCATTGAAATATGATTAAAGTGTTTGCAAAATTAATAAAATATGTAAATGTACAGAATAACAGTTACAATTGTAATCAAGTACTTTACATGTGCAACTTTAGTATGTTCAACACATCAAAATAAGTGTACTTCTTTGAAGCATGTCAAAAGATTATTAAAAAATAATGATTTAAAATGTACTATAAAGTAAAACTTTAAATTTGACATTATTACAAAGTGCACTTTTTAAAAGTGTTCTTCAGCTTTAAAAAAGCAATAATGAAAGTATACTCTCTTTAAGTACACTTAAGTCTAGCCTTTTATTTCAATAATATTATATTATCTGCAATTCGTTTTTTAGAAATATATTTAAAAGTACATTACAAGTGCACATTTAATAATTAAGCACTTATTTTTTCATAAGAGAGCGCTTTAGCACAACGATCTGCAGCCTACTTCATATTAGCTAGTTTCTGAAGCACATCTACTTCATTAAATGTTTAGCAAGACAAGTGTGTGATGAAGCCCCCCGGGCTCTTTTTCCATTTGAGTACAATCACAGGTCCACAATCAAAATGTCTCATCCCCCACAATGCACCAAATTGCAGCTATATTAAGCCACATTCATTGGTTTTCTCCACATGTGAAGTCAGATGAATGAGAATAGAGAATATGGCTGTCCCGGGGGACGAGGATCGGGGCCCGGCCCCTGCAGTGAGTTCTCAAAGGACACTGGGGAGGTTATCTAAAAACCTCTATGCCCAAATCTCTCTGCACAGAGCGAGCTCCCGAGAGTCTTGGGAAAAAGCAAGCGGAGTGCCTATTGTTAAAGGCCGGTCCACAGTGAGATCTGATATTTGTGTGCTATTGCTTTTCTTTTTATCGTCATTATAGAAGTATGTCGTTATTCGCGAACCCTCACAGAATGTCCTTACCGTCAGGTGAAGTCGAGTCAAATTTTTCACAATACACATTGCTTCAAAGCAGCTTTACAGAAATTCATGATGCTAATGTTTCATATCATCATGCATTATAGTCAAATTAAGCAGATTAGAGTTGGGTGATAATATAGGCCTAGTTTGAATTCTGTGATGATACAAGCAATCAAGCAGTTGAGATATGCTATAGCATATATCGCTCTACACGAGTATACTGTATGTTTGCGGATAAGGATGGACATACTTATATTTCCAACTTTATATAAAGAGCAGCAGTTACATTTTGTGACGAAATTAAAATTCAGGCAGTTGAGATATGCTATTCAGTATATATTGCCCTACATGAGCATGCTTTATGTATGCGGATAAAGATGGACATACATATTTCTATCATGACAACTCTTTTGGAAGATTTTTAGCAAGGTAATAGATATGACAATGTTCTTATATTTGATCTTGGTGGAATAGATCTTCTACGCTGCTGCTGCTGCTGATATTGCTGTTGTTGCTGCTGAAGTATAAGGACTTGCCACTGCCAATACACACACTGATATGCTGCTGTGAGCATGTAAGACATACTGCTGCTGCACAAATAGCATAATTACCCACAGCAGATCTATACAGGTGGAGCTGGGGGAGGTGGAGGGTTTCAGAGGAACCTCTCTGAAAGTGTGCTACAAACTGCTGTAGTAAACGCTAACCAGCTATGAAAATGTTGAGAAGTAAGCTCTCTGGCTGCAGATGCGATAGGAACCAATGAGCTTGTGCCATGTAGTAAGCATGTGACATGTAATAATGTCATCAGTTTGCGTTAAGGACCCATCAGCCTGTGCCATCTAGAGTTTCATGACAGAACTTGATATATATTCACCTTTACATAAAGACCTGGGCAACATTCTCCAACAAAGTAAAATCAGGCAGTTGTGGTTTCTCATTGAGTGCATATAAGAGTCTATATGTATGCAGATAAAGTCTGATATAATATATATCCGACTTTATATATAGAGCTGTGCGATAATACAGTTTACATTTTTGCGATGATATAATCACACAGCCGAAATTTGCTATATATTGCTTTATGCGAGTATACTCTATGTATACAGGTAAAGTAGGATGTATATCCAACTTTTAATGTATCGCTGAACAATAATATAGTTACATTTTTCCAACTATATAACAATCAAACAGTTGATATTTCTATATAGTACATACTGCTTAACGTGAGTGTACTCTATATAGTACATGCTTAACGTGAGTGCACTGAATGTATATACTTAGTACTCTGTCTGATGGACTGTTTGGAATGGCTGGTCTTTTACCCACAATCCCCCATGGTCTTTTGCTTGCCAGCTGAACTCAGGCTCTCTTCCTCCTCTATTTCTCCTGCCTGGAGACTGCGTGACGGATCATGCTGGGCCAAATCCTTGGAAGTGTGGGATTTACTGCTGACTAAGGACTCGTTTGACGAGCTGAGGGGGTGGAGGAAAGAAAACGAGGGGGAAAAGGGAAGATATTGTTAAATATTCTGTAAGGACAGTTGCTTTGCTGCATAAGCGAGAGAGATCCAGGGTGACACAAACATGTGAGGATCTGAGATTTGCTGTCGACCAGCATCACATGTTCACTCAGTCAGTTATAATGGTCATGCAAATATAATATCAGCAAATAAATATAAAAATATCAGTTGCCCTGCTCACGCTGTGCTTGTTTTTCATTGTAATTGTGTTTATGGATGCATTAGCAGCACTTGCCTGTTAATGGAACATTACCTGATAATTCGTCTTGTTGTCTTTTCCCCTGAGAGGTGTGATGTGCGTTCGAAGACTTGCTGTTAGTAAAAGCCATGGCAGAGGACACTGCTGTATTTATGAACTGCATTCACACATTGTGTATAAATATAAGGATATTGGATCTACTTTATGAAACAGAACCTCCATGTTTGTCTCCAGTGCAATGGAAAAGAGTGTGGCTATTTTTGGAAATGGAATACTAGAGTTGCGTTCACACCATGTTAAAATTACCGTAATTGCGAGATTTCAACTTGTAAAAACCTTGTAGAACTCGTTCATTACAAGTAGAACTCGTAAATTACAATTACCGAGAGCTCCGACTTGCACCATGTGGACCACTGCAGGTTCTTTTTTCCGTTGATAGTGTTGCCATAGAAATGCATAATTTCGAATGTGAACAACTCAGGTAGAACAAATACTAGCTTGTATGCTATACTGCCTACTGTTTTTTAAAAGTCTTTAAAATCAGGGTCCCAGCGAGTCTTTAACAATTTTGGGGATGGAAAATCAAGATTTGTGATAAATAAATGCGAGCACTGCAAGTTTAAAATCAAAACGCTACTCTACAGGCTTGGTGTTTCAGTGCAGTTGCAATCACTGAATACCACACGTTAATGCCAAGCGATTGCTCATAATCTACTGTTGATGAATTATGACAATGTTTACTTTATGGTGTTTATATTGTAATATGTTGTATATGGTAGTGCATATTTGATCTCCTTCATCTTTTTGAATGAGCAGCTACAATTGTAAAGCATTGATATTTCAAAATAAGAGTCCTTGTGCATTTTGGGCTTATAAAAGTCCCGTATTCTGCATTCTTGTGGCTTCTATCAGGGATGCCCCATTACATGAAAGAAAAGACTAAGAACATAATTTAACATATTCAATATATTGATTTTACTAGTATTGGTACAGTAGTCTTTTTATGCCTTTATTCAAACACATCGTATCAGCAAAATCCAATATCGATCAACCTCTAATTCATATCCTGTTTTGCAGTTAAATGTGTGCTCCAGCTTGTTTAATTAAGTTCAAGAATCTGAGATACACACAGAGACTGTATGGGTTTGTTTTGTATGGACACATAGTGTTCATTTTATTTGTGCATTTAAAAAATGTCTTAAAAGTAATAAATTAGACTTGCAGATACCCTGGTTTCAAACAGTATGCCTTTTACAACAGTTTACAACAGCTCTATGCTATGCTACACGACCTCTTTGCATTGCATGTTTAATTCAGTGAATTGTGTCATTGCCTCTGAGATAAATATGGTCATGTGCAATTTTATTTATTTATTTTGATCTTCTGCCAGTCTGGTCAAGCAATAGGTAAAAAAGATGATCATGGTTGATTCATTGGAAACATCTTACAATGGAAATGGAATGGGATTTTCAGTAGCCTATAGGCTTTCCAGGTTTTCCATAGCTCTGTTCCCAAACCTGGAGAGCTGGCTTTCTGTCAGTGTTGCGTTGCCAAGTCCACGGTTGTGCCGCGGAATTGGGCTACTTTTAAGTTACATTTTTTTTATTTCCACCCCCTTATGTACAATTTTGGTGCTCCAACACTACCAGATGTACAAATTCAGTGGAGAATTCATTTGCCAGATGGAGAGACGCATTCGGCTATTTCTGGGCCACTTTTGACTGGCCATTGGGCTACTTTTGTTGCACAGACCTGGCAACCCGGCTTACGGTCTCTACTGCCAACATAGGCAGCTGTCTTTCAAGACTGGATCTTAAATGAAACAAAAAAATAATAAGTGACCATATCTGGAATGCTCTAAACAGGCATACAATCATCCAAATAGTGCTACTCAAGTGAGGTGCATTGATTTAGTGTTAGCATGTCGCTAATGGCACAAAACTCTATACGCATGAGCTTAAAGGCACAATATGTAACTTTTTTGCTTTAAAAATAGCAAAAATCACTATATCTATGTTATATATTTTTTTTTAGTTGTGTACTTACATTATCCCGACTGTTTCCAACAACTTTCAAACCAGGAGAAATTTGTAATTTAATTCGAGAAACGTCCCGTTTCTTTATTTCCGTTTTGTCGCCATCAATGGCGTCATATCTGCGTTGTCCCTGGTTTCCGCTCGTGCTGCCATGGCAACCAGAACTATGAACCAGAGCCGTCTGATAGTAACCAAAGCAACTGACGTGGACCACTGTGTAGTTCGCAATGTCTATTTGCACGCTGTTGTTGTTTCGTTCAAATGTTATGGACCGTGGCAAGAAGACTTTGGATAAAAAAGGAGAACTAAAACGAGAGTCAATATCAGCGCGGCGTTTTCGAGATGCCGAGAGCTCCCATAGACAGTATATAAACGAGAGCTCCACGTCCGAGACTTCGACCGCTCCTACATGTACTTTATTAAACAGGTGAGCACATTTACATAAAACTAATCAATGTTATATAGTTCAACAATGATAAAATGTCAGAATATGATCTGTATGTTATTCTAATGTTGATCTAGCTTACTGCAAGTCTCATACAGACAAACTAACACATACATTTCAACACATTTAAATGCAGTTTAGTGTGATAGTGTAATGTTAGACCAAGTGAAACAGCGCTGCGTTACCTCACAAGTTTAATATGTCTAATAAACTGACCTGTGAGTTGTAATTCTGCACTTGCGTGTAGTTCGGTAGAATGAAATGTCCATATTCCTTTTATATCCGCGGGACTCGCGTTGCGTGTGGAGCTGACAGCTGTCTCTTAGCAATCCCGACCTGCTTCATATCACAGTCATGATAAAAACATTGATGTATTCACTCATCCATAAACATTATTTGATTGGTCGGCTTGACGTTGACGACAAGATCCATAATTCTTAGCAAATGTTGCGTCATCAAACTACGCCTTTGTTATTGTAAATAGGTTAGCGACCCCTAGTGGCGAAAAATTCCATACTGTACGTTTAATGCACTGCTTTGTGAAATTGCCTTGTCCATGAAATACACAATTGATGCTACCTTAGACTTAGCCAAAATAGGATTCGAAACATGTGCACAGTTAGTGAATAATGCAAAAAATATTATGCCATACTGTGGCAGTACTTGAGAGGCCATATGTCTGTCTCAACTACATCATAAAAGCCCTCATACCCTTCAGTCAGCTTCTTAAGACTGATAGCTATTAAAGGGTTTAATGTCATATATGTGCTGTTGTTTGTAACACTATTCATTTCTTATTGTAAATTATTCAGTTTGCATGTTACCTAGCCCTGTGGAAACTGTGTTGGAGGAGTGTTTGGACAGAAGAGAAATTTGTATTTTGGGTCTGCTCTGTATGCTGTGTGTTTTCCTTTGAATCTGTCTGTCTGGTTGCTGAAATCTGGAGGGTTTTTATCTACCCCCAGGGATTTAGATGCTCCAGCTACTTTAGCGAGCTTTAGCCCTGTGGGACTTTCATCGTCTAAATCGGATTCATTCACAAAGTCCCTTGTCCTACAGATTTCCTTTCATTTAAAGCTGAGAAACAGTCAATAATGCAACTTGAGTGACAGTTACCTGATTTATCTGTTGTATGACTATTATAATTTAAAATAACAGAGCAGATAGTGCCCTTTACATCCACAGACACACCCCAGCTGTCACTGACCATTTTATGCCTTAACGGCCCAGTGAACTTTACTCAACCTCCCAGCACCATGCAGCCATTTGAGTTTTAGCACTGTGTCATAAAACTGCATCGACTCTGGATGGACGATGGTGCCTTTTGCTTTTTAATCCTTATGGGCCAAATCAATGTGTTTTGTTACAGCTCCTTATCGGTTCGGGGCAGAAGTCGGTTTTAAGGCTTCGGAGGCGGTTTATAGCCCTGCCTATGGTCTGAATGGACGTGAGGCGAGTGGCGGAAGGGGGGATTCTCCATTAGAAGAGCAATAAAACTCAATAATCTTCCCATCGGAGTGCAGTATTGCCACAGGCTAAACACAGACAGGCAGCGTAATTAACTCTAAGCAGCCTTCACAACTGCATAGATCTCTTTAAATAGAGGAGCTAATGGCTATTGGGCGCTGATCTGATTTTGCCATTGGGACCTGATGGAATTGCGCTAGGGAGGTATAGGAGAATTTGAAAGTGGTGAGGAGAGGGAAAATGAAGAGAAATTGGGTGGGAGCCAATTATGATTCCTGCAGGATGCAATGCTGACAATGAATTGAGCACAATCGAGTCACTTGCTTCAGATAGTCAATGAAACAATCATTCATCACTGTAACTGATAGATGGAGTTTGTAAGCTGAGAGGTGCCAATTAGTTTTTATTTTATTAACTTTTGATGTAATTATTTTGGTTCATCATTTTACCTCTATTCACAAAGTTCACTTTCCTTTGTGCCTGAAGGAAAGACAATTTTGTTTAAGATGTATTTTGGAGCAAAATGTGTAGTTTCTAGCTTCTCAAGGCTGGTTATTATCTGGTCAGAGATGGTCATTAGTTGTTTTTCCAAAACATGGCTACCAGTCATGTTGGTTTTGTCACACTGTAAAAAGTTTAACTATTATTTACTCAATTTTATTGGTGAAACATTTTTACACTCAAAAAAATTGAGTAAATTTTAAAGCTGTGAAATCAATGAAATATACTGTATGAATTGAGTAAATGCAAGTAAAAAAATTAAGTAAATCTGAGTAACTGCATCTGGTACATTAACAAATAAAATTGAGTAGAAATAATTTAACATTTAAACATTAAAAAAACAATATTTATGAGTAATATTAACTGTTTTTATTAATGAGTAATATTAACTTTTTTATTTTCTCTAAACCTTTGTAAAAATAGTACTCCAGACAACCACCATTATACATTACATTGGCCTTTATTTTCAATGAGTACAGCAATACAGCACATTTTAGACTGTTTTTTCATGTATACAATATTGCCTGCATTTAAACTTATTTAACAAGTAAAAATGAAATATTTAAACATTCAGGTAGCCAAATTCAAGTGTAATCAACCACTCTGTTATCCAATATCCACCGAATCTGCGCTGGTCCTCGTGCCGGAGACAGACTCGCGCTCTGCGGGTGAACTTTGAACTTCATACCGCCGTCTTGCATTTCACTCACAGTCACTGTCTGAGGCACAGCCGAAATATACTGCGAGCGACTGACATAACCTGCCAATAAACAAAAAGTGATAGTTCTGAGGACATTTTATCATCCAAATGATAATAATTATATTCATTATCATTATGAAAGTCAGTCATGTGTTTATGCAAAGCGTTTCAATCACGCAAAAAGACAAACGCGGCTCTCGTCTCGTTTAGGTGTCGAATTACGCCTCTGTAGGCTATGTTGTTTTGCATTAAATATGATTTAAAGCACAGTAATGATTTTATAGATAAAATAAAACATACACCAACCTGAATTTCACAGTGAAAATGCACCAAATCTGCGACGCTGAGAAGAGAGCTGTTGTTCTTGACTGGAGAGTTCAAACAGCCACGCTCACTCCAACCGTCGAGTTTTCGTCACGTCAGAGGGTGGGGGAGGGGGGGCATTGTTTTAATTGAGTAAACTTACTCAATTTTAAGAGCGTGTTAAATATATTAATAATATTGATTTGAATTAAGTAATTTTTTTGTTTCTTGAAACAGATCAGTTTAATTAAACATTCTCAAATATTTTGATAGAAATTTCACATATATATTAAGTATATTATAAAGAAATAATTGGTTAGTCAAATACTAAATTATTTTATTGAAAAAAAATTAAATATATCTGTAAATTTTAGATAAAATTAACTGTTGGATTTTTACTCAATTATTTTGGTATGTTTAACTCAAACAATCAAGTAAACGATATACAGAGATTTTATTAAGTTAATAAAGTTAAAAATTTCTGTAATATTTACTAAGCCACAGAATAATTTTTTACAGTGCAGCAGGGCAATTGCTAACAAGATCAATTTAATATCTCATTTTTTTCTCCTAGACAGCATGAGATCAGCTAGATGGCAAATGGAATCTTTCTCCTGACTTCAGATGTTTCTCCTGAGAACAACACACCAGTAATCTCGCATAAATTTCCTCTAGAATTTCAATGTCAACAATTGTCCCTCAGAAAAATGTTCACATTTTCACAAAATTGGCTCCCAGAATATTTTATTGTATATATATTTGAATATACAATAGTCATTGCCAAAATCGCATTTTTCTCAGCTTTTTGTTAAAATTGTTGCTTTATATTATTACATTTACTCATATTCAAGTGTTGATAAAAAAAGAAGGGATGAAGCTAAAACTTTTTTTTTTTTTTTTTTTTTTTACATCTAAGCGATGTTGGGCGAAGTCACTTCTTGTTGACGTTCAAAGTATTGTCAAACAAAACGGAGGCTAGCTCGATCCCCCCTCCTCCTCATCCCGTCCCCTCCCCTTCCCTTCTGTGCTTCCTGAAACAGTCATGAACCATTTAGAAAAACCAAACTGGATTTACCCACCTGTCCAGCAAAAACAGAGCCACCTGAATTTCGGATTGTAAGCCCTTCTGCCAACGGAGTTCTCGCCACCTTTTGAATGCTTTTCTGATGTAAATTCTCGTCTCTTTGGTCGTGTGTCGGCCATATCAAAATTCTCAAGAATATAAATTTTTAACGTTAGTCGTTGTCGTTGTCTAGGACATCTCTCCTCTAGCTAACTTCCCTCTTCATGGTTCTCTCTCCCTCACTCCCCACACCCCCTCTTCATGTGCACGTGCACTAACCCCCTAACCCCCACCCCCAAATCATTCTTGTTGGTAATTGGCTGGAACACTGTTTGTTATGTTTCATGGTCCAGGCTGGGCCAGTTTGTTTTTCTTGCTGTTTGTGGAGCCTGTGCTGTCTACAGAGACTGCGTTTTTTTTACAGTGTGTTCAGGGGACAGGCAGCTAGCGGATAGTGAGGAGATCTTTGCTGTATGTGACAAAAAATGTTTTGGCCTAAAAAACGAGTGACATCGCTTAGAGCACCTTTAAGTAGAGGCTCAGTTCTTTCTTTTTCAGTTCTTAAAACTCTTTCAAATTGTCAATGACTACATTTGGACCGGATTCAGAATGATGATAAAAACATAGATGGAGTAGATCGAGTCAACCAACTCCCCTAAAGCTTTACAATCCTATATCTCGTTGTGGGTCGACATTTCATTCGTAGGCAGTTTTGATTCATATGCTGTTTAATGTTTGATGATTGATTACATGTGCATAAGCAATACTTCTATCACTTGTTTCTGTTTTCTATCACTTTTTTCTGTTTCTGCATTATTATTTCCGATTATCTGTAACAGCACCCTCTACAGCATAACAGTGAAAACATGGATTGCCGTAAAAACTCGTCAATGGCGGGGCAGCGTTGTGTAAAAAATGATGGAAAATTTTGTCAAGTTAAAGATCAGAATCATTAGGTCAACTGTCTATGGTTGCCAGGTAACTGAGCACAGTTATATAAAATTCAATTGATATGCGGTCGCAAATGTGTGTATATCAGCTGTTTTATAACTGCTTTGAATGTTCCTCATGCAATCAGATTTTACAGCTCAGGAATATCTCTTTTTTCATGATCAAAGCACAGCAAGGTGTTGTAGGGCAGTTTTCAGATGAAATCCGCATTACAAATCATTTTTAATTACAGAACATTTATATCCTCTGTACAATTCCTGAGAACTGTGTTTCACACTGGGCAATGTCACCTTCACCTGTCTGTGATGTTATTTTAAAAGGGAAATATTGGGGGCAGCTCATGTTCATTCCACTTCAAACATGTTCAGATACTATCAGTGGTGACAATATTCCACAGTAAGTGCACAAAGGTCTTAAAAAATGGCAGAAAACGCCTGCTTACCCCCAAGCTCAGTTGCACTAGTGAGTTCCTCAGTATTTTTAATGGCAGGCATTTCAGGGCTGGTGTAGACTGCTATTTCAGAACGTCTCTTCATTGAGTTTTGTCGTGAATTGCATTAGCGCCATAGGAAGATAAAGCCATGTAATGGTGCATAAAGTGATGCAGATACGTTCATTAACCCGAGGGTCGGTCCTGAAAAGAGAACAGCCCGTTATCTAATGATGGTATTGTTCTACTTGAAGGCTGGGGCTGTTGTTTGTTGTTTAGCATTATTCACCGGAGCGTACATCCTTTTTTTTTTTCTTTACAGGCAATTTCTTCCCATCACAGCTGCAAATAGCAGGGGCTAATTCAGAGAAACGTGAGGCGTGTTCAAGCCATGATATTGTAATTTCCTCACATGCATTCTTACACATGTTTATATATTATATAGCTCTGTTACAAAAATCCAAGTGAGCTTCCTTTCTGTCTATCAACAGTACATGGGCAGCTGCCTTCTGAAAGTCTGTTCAGACAGGATTTGTTCTCGCTTTAAAAACAGTTAGACAGAATGCAATGATGTTGAATAGAGGGCATTGGTAGGCATATTGACCCTTGTGAACAAGAAGTGCACTTAATTGTATTGAATGTGCACTTGTAGTGTACTTCAAATCTTAAAAGTGTATTTGGTCACACTTTATGTTAGGTTGAATGATATAAACATTTTATATTGAATTAAATATAACTTTCATTATGATTTTTTTTTTTGTCCACCATCATTTTGACATTGTGATGTGTGTTCTGGGATTGGCTTCTTTGTGAAGGTGGTACTAGGGGTGTTCGATTCCTGTTTTTTTTTGAGTCGACTCAGATTCCAGACTCTAATGTTGGAGTTGACTCCATTTGTTTTTAATCAAAATAGGGTCAGGATTAAAAAATATAAGATAGCAGTTCTTATTACACATTTAATGTGTTTTCCCCCTCCTAAAAGTTTTAAAAAGTACAACACAAAACACTATACTTTTTATTTATACAGCATACTTTTACGGTCTAATTTAGACACATGATGGCATTATCTTGAAAGGATGAATGTCCACGTTGTTCTATAGAAAATACCAGCGTTCCTAATTTTGAAGACAGA
Organism: Scardinius erythrophthalmus; assembly: GCF_964197995.2. Classification (NCBI taxonomy): domain Eukaryota; kingdom Metazoa; phylum Chordata; class Actinopteri; order Cypriniformes; family Leuciscidae; genus Scardinius; species Scardinius erythrophthalmus. The sequence goes on from NC_138228.1 coordinate 43,584,161, forward strand.
AGTGGAACATTCTTTTATTATTGAAATGTTTAATAAAAAGAAGAGGTACGTGTAATTGAATTATCTGATCGCTTGCGCCAATCACAACTAATTGACTGGTTTGAGGCACTCACCACATCACGTCTTTACTGGGAGTCGATACTAGGAGTCGATTCCTGTCCTGGAGTCGATTTCGACACTAGAGCTATTGAGAGTCGAGGAATCGACTCTTTTGGAGTCTACACCCCTTCACTAGAAGGTACCCTAGAAGTCATCATACTTATGGAGCCTACCTAGACCAGCTCTAGCACCAGATGCATGGCTAGCTTGCTAGGTTTTGAAACAAACTCATGTTCTCCAGTGAGGAAGAGCCCTGAGGAACCAAGCAGTTGTTGTAGGTCCTGGCTATGTAGTTAGCTTAGTGACAGGGCAGCTGGTCTGATTAGAGTCTGTTTGCCTGACCTCTGTACCTCTCTAATGTATTCCTCAGTGAAGTGTCTTAGATTGAGAGCGTGTGTTGGCATAGCTGCATAATACGGAGCAGAGCCCGCACGCACACACAGATGTGTTGTTTGATTATGAAATTAAGAGCCTCTCCCCAGCTGCTGGACTTTTATTTGCCATCGCAACTCTTTGATTGACTGAAGATTGATTTGATGGATAGGAGCAGTCATGGCAGGTAACTAACAGAATCGGGCCTTTTGATGGGATGATTGACAGTTTTTTTTAATGCCGATGACTGATGAATTGTTTGACTGGAGATTAGATTCTGGTATGCATACCTAGAAAGTTTCTCCAGACCAATTCTATTTTTTTTTTCTTTGGAATTGATCACACATTCTCCAACGTTTATATGCATTACTGTTTAAAAAATGAATACTTTATTATTTCAGCAAGGATACATTAAATTGATCAAAAATACAGTACATTTTACTTGTACAATTTTTTTTAAACAAAAACATTCTAAAATTTGGTCACACTTTAGTTAAGGGTCCTCACTATTAACTAACGCTAACACTTTACTTGAAGGGGTGTGCATGAGACTGACATGACAGCTTCATAATCATGACAAGTGTCATTCGCTCAGTTATGTCATTTATAATGCAAAGATGACATTGTTTGAGATGTCTTTGTTATGACAACTTGACATTACCAAGACAACATAACCTGTCATAAATATGTCATAAACATGACATAGCAGATTAATCATCGAACTTAAGAAACTACTTAGCTTTATGGGTTAACATTACATTATATTTCTGACCACTTTATTTTCCAGTGGTACAACATGAATTTGTCATTAAAATGTCATTAAGTGTTAATACTCTGTCAAATTATTTTATAACAGTGTCATGAATATTTTTCTTGACCTCAACTACAGTGATACAAATTGAATTTGTCATTAAAATGTCATTAAGTGTTAATACTGTCAAATTATTTTATAACTAATACTGGAATACTGAAAAAAAAGTGGTCAGAAATATATTCATGACACAGTTATAATGGCCTCATGACAGCCAATGTCAAAACCAAACACATTACAGTTTAATGTAATGTTAACCCATAAAGCTAAGTAGTTTCTTAAGTTTGATGATTAATCTGCTATGTCATGTTTATGACACATTTATGACAGGTTATGATGTATTGGTTTATGTCAAGTTGTCATAACAAAGACATCTCAAACAATGTCATCTTTGCAAGTTTGCATTAAAAAAATACATAATTGAGCGAATGACACTTAATGACAATTGTCATTAACATAACATGCATTAAACCTCCTTCATATTCATGACATGTGTCATGTCATGATTATGAAGCTGTCATGTCAGTCTTACGCACACCCCTACAAGTAAAGTGTTACCATAAGGACTGATAAACAGACAATATCCTAGAAATATGTATGATAATAAGCAACTTATTAGTGAGAATTGGACCCTAAACTAAAATGTTGCCTAAAATTTAAACAAATGCTGTCTCTGTGAGCATAAGAGACAGACGTTTCTCAGTTACGTTAAACTAACTATATAACTAAATATAAATGAAAGCATAGTAATTTATAACAAATTTCTTTATAATGGTATATAATGTCATCATATCTCAAACTTGAACACACTGCACTGTGTGAATGGGATCATACTTCACGGCTACTTGTCCCTTGTTTTTTTTATTTTTTTTTTACAGAGAATGAGCTTGACTGTTGTTAAATCATTCAGAATTCAAGCTGCTATTGCAAACTGTTGTTTTAATATAACAACTTGAGAGTCAGTCCTGCTAATGAAAAAGGTTATCAGTCCAAACACTTTCTGTGTGAACGTAGCTTTTGGCCGAGACACTCTACCTCATTACGGTAATCTCCTCAGGGCAATAGTCTACCTGTCCCCCCACACTGTGGAGAGATATCGTTTCCCCCAGGCTTTAATGACTCTTCCATTATTTTCCACTCTGGTCTCGTAATGACCCCTTATGCTGTTTGGACACAAACTGGAGTGACAGCACTGCAATTGAGAGTCACAGGAGACTTCGAATACCGCACTCCACCTCAACTTCACAGGCCACAGATCCCCATCACGTCCCTCCCACAGCAACTGTGTCCTGTGATCAGTCTTGGAATTTTGACTGGGATTTAAAGCTCATGTGATCCACAGCACCACATTCAGAATGTCAGGTATTCAGATATTCAATTTATATAGCATTCCAGTGGTCTGTTGATAACTGTCTGTTGACTTGCTAACTAGCTTAAAGGAATAGTTAACTGGAAGCCATGATAATTTTATTGCAACCTATATGACTTTTTTATTCAGATATTTCGAAGCACCAGACAACATTGAACCCCACTGGCTTTCATTGGATGAACAACAAACTTTCTTCAAAATATCTTTTCAGTGAGAATTCCTTGGTCAACCAGCATTTCTATGGTGGTCTCCTGCTATGCCAGAACCAAACCAGCGCTAACCAGCCTTGACTAGCATTCACACAGTTGCCATACTAAGCATTGCGAATCCCCCTTTCATTTTTCTACAAGTGGTCTGTCTCCTCCTCCTCATACCGTCTCTGGCTTGCACGCTGATCACGCTTTCTCAGCTGGAGCTCTGAGATGTGCTATCCTCAGTTCAACAGGCTCTTGTTGTAGGTAGGAGGACACAATATGTCTCTGCATAGAGAGAAACAGTGAGAGATAAAGCACGTTTAATTTACAGCCAAACAGACGTGTGAGTCAGAGCTACGTGTTGAAGGGACGACATCCCGCAGAGCACAGATGCTGTATCTACTCATGATTTGTTCACCACACGGTCCTGAGTTTGACCTTTTCTCCACTCAACCTCAATCAATATCAATGATCTTGTTAAGTTGCATCCAAACAATCTGAAGTGCTTTTAAAAGCACAAGTTTAAGTGCTGGAAATGTTCCTTTTGATTTGTGACTCATTTTCTGTTAGTTTTTAGCAGCAAATCTAAAGTACCGTAGGCGTGTACAGATACATTGAGTTCACCCTTGCACCCGAGTTACATTGTAGCCTCAGTTTATGTAATATTTTATGTACAACAGAAGCTGCATATTAATGTGGTAGGTATATAAGGTTGAAAATATGTCTAACAGTTTTTATTACCTTATGTTTCAGGTTTCAGAGAGGTTGAAAGTAAAGGTTTCTCAGTGATTACTCAGCAGTCACGTCTTCTTGGCATCATAGATCTTCCAGGACGCATTCTGGTGAGTCATCAGTAGAGTTTTATATTTTAGCATTTGAAATATTATTATAAAGGCCTATACACAGTTTTTTTTTTCGATGAAACCCAGTGAAGCATCAAACTAACCCTGGCGCCATGATGTGCCACCGTTGCCACCGTTGTGAGGTTCAAACCTTTCAACTTTGAAACCATTGGCTCCTGATCTTTTGAAGCACCACTAAAGACTATACTATAGACAATTTTAATAATTATATGGGCAGTGTAGGGGTAAAATATTAGCAAGAAAAAAGTCAGATTTTTTGCATCTAAATACAATGAGGTGCAAAAATGGTGGGTGCATTAAAATTGTTTTTAGTATTTTGCATTATTTTTAATCTTATGACAATGAGATCATTTAGGTTTTGCAAGTTTTTCCTCTCAAAATTGAGACAATCATTGCAGCACTGTCATTGTGGAAATCGCAGAAATGCAAAATGAACCAGTCTCTCTCTGGGAAATGGCACCTGTGACTAAAATGGATGGACACATGAGATTATTTCCAAAATTTATTATGTTTTGGTGGCTTACTGCAAGGAGTAGTTCCAACCCATTTCCAAAAGCATTTTTGCAAAAATGATATTACGTTGCTACTAGTTTCAAAGTGAAATGTCCAGTGAGAGGTGCTAAAAAGTGCTGCTTCAATTTTCTCCGAAACAGATAAACATGACTGTGACGTTATTTTATTATGTGGATTCATGCATGTATCGCGGCAGTTCGGGAATGAAATGTCTGGTGGGTGGCGCTAAAAGGTTAATGTACTATCACATTTGAAAACAACGTACCACCTACACCAAACTCTATCCTAAACCTAACTGATAGTGTTTAGAAAATATATTTCCCGAAGCAACCATGCCACTTTACCTGGTTTTGCTCAGCTTTGAGCACTTTGTTTCATGGGACTCATAACTGAACACTGGACCAGGTGCGCTATAGAGCAAGTTTACTATGTCAGAAAAGCCATACATGTGGAGCTGGATATGTAATGCAAATATCAAAATGTATTAATTTACAAATCATGTACTATGGTAAAAGTGTTTTGAGGTGATAGTATTTTGTAATGAACTGTGCGATGACCCTCCTAGAAAATCCAGATTGCTGGTCACCAGCATAAGGTATGTTTTATGAGATGCTGGTTTGTTGATCCCCATCATTGGAAGCGGGAAAGCTGGTGGATCAGCAAACCAGCTCGGTTTTGCTTGAGAACAGCATGACTATGCTAGTCCACCAGCTTGACCAGGGGTGCATTTCCCGAAAGCATCGTTAGCCAACTATGGTCGCAAGTTCCGTCGTTATCAGCATAGTTCAACGATTTGGTGTTTCCCGAAACCATCGTTCCAACGAACGTTCGCAAACAGCATCGCAAACTTGTGTGGTTGGAACTACAGCTCTCGAGCTGTGGTTAGAAGCATAGTTTCTAGTTTACATGAGATGTAGACTGAATAAATCCTTATCTTTAGCAAAATAAGCAAGCTGACATTCAGTACAACCCGTGTTATTTATTTAGAATACATACAAATAATTTACGTCTTTTAGTTTGTCAAGAGATTTAAAGCACAGTTTTTGAAGACTGCGCATGTGCGAACGTGCTCTACTATGTAAGAACGAGCCAAATATTGAGTCTGGTAATAAAGCAAAATAACTGAGAAAAATTAGAAATGGTCTTCAGATGCCATGTCTGTAACTTATATGACAAAATCTAGCATTAATTTGATCTCAAACAGATTAATTAAAATAAGTTATTAGTCCACCACGTGCGAGACGTCATAAACCAACGTGGTTGAACAAAACTTTGCGACATACGGTTTCGGGAAACAGTCGTGACTAGCTAGTTGATTTCTCCAACGATGCATCGTACTATGGTAGTTAAGCAGCGAGCTATATAGTTGTACGGGAAACGCACCCCAGGACTATACCAGCTTTAACCAACATTAACCAGCTTGGACCAACATGGATTTTTCTGCAGGGGAGACTTCATCAGGGGTGCCGCCAGAAATTCTGGGCCCTATGGAAACCAAAATTTCTGGGCCCCCTACATTTTTTACAGATAAAATTTAACCCAATAAACATGCCCTGTATACTTTAAAAAAGATACTTAGCACATTGCGTAGTTAAAATGTCTAAAGATGAGTACAAAGCCTACAAAAACAAGAAAAAAAATGTATTTATACAAATTTGACTTATAAGTCAAACACACACGTAATAACCATATTATTTATATTGGCCTATTTGGTTTTCATAATATAAAATATTAAAATATCTATTTTGTAAACTCCTTATAGCCAATGGTTACTACAGACACATGTTTTATTCGGTTTTTTTATATTATTTTTTTCTGGGGCATTTTATTCATATTAAGAACGTCAAGTTTGACATAATCGATGCGTTTTTTCGTATCCGTCATTCTGTGGCTCTGTCAAAACACCATTCAAACCCTTGGATGCGAAAAACGCAGAAAATCGAACCCGATCCGAATTATTATTATTTATTATATTTTTTTTTTGACGCACGAAAGTTTCGGAGGCAGTGTGCTAGTGTGATTGACCTAACGTGAGGTTGTATTTATTTTTTAACGTGCTAAAATATCGGACGCGAATTTCGCACGGAGGAAGGAGGACGTGGGTGTGCAGCAGCCGCTGAATCTGTGTAACGTTAGCTATTTTTTACAGTCTATGGTGTAAAGACATGATAACCCAGAGATGTTATTATTGTTGGATGTAAATCATAATTCAGTAATTATTTTACTAAGCTAGCTAGATAAAAGCAGGTCATGTAGCAACAAAAGTTTTGGAATACAGGAATAGGGCAAGATACCTTTCTTTTTGAAAAACTGTGTGACATACTGTCGACTTCGGCGTTCTCTGTCTTCTCTTTCCTTTCCTTTTTTGATGCCCTAACTTTTGATGTGACATGCCTGCGTGTGTCTGCGCTGCATCATAGCAAGTGCAATAAGCAAGAGACGTTACACTAGCGATCGTAGCTCGGACAGAGCAGGTGGAATGAACCATTGTAAGGGGGAGGGGTGTGACTGAAACAGTAAATACATTATTTGTTTTTTAAATATTAAATCTATGGTCAAAACGGACAAAATACACATTTAGTTGCATGAGGGGCCCTAGCACATTTAATGTATGTATAAAAAAGAGAAAAGAAATAAGAAAAGAAAAAAGGGGTCTGCTCTTCTGGGCCCTAAATCAGCCTGGGCCCTTAGAATCGTCCTAACCTTCCACCCCTTGGACTTCATTAATTGATCTGCCTCTGTAATCATAATTTGTGTAAAAAGGAATACAAGTTTTTGGTGTTTTACTGCCACTTGTGTTCATTTCAGCTAAAAACTGCAGTGAATTGTATGCATAGTGAGCCTGGGTTGAATATTTCACATATCAGGTTCAATTTTTCACATTGCCACATGGAGAAAAAACATTATGTAGCCATTTTAAATAGTAGAAATTCTTTAAAAGACACCCAAGTCATGGCAGATGTTTTGTAATTGGATGGTTTGATTTTGCACTTTAGTTACATCAGTGTGGATCAAATAATCATTCTTACATTTTGACTTAATGTTCCTTTTAAAGTTGTTGATCAGTGATTTATTTGGCAAGTGTATTTGTATGACCCTTTTTTCTCTTTCTGCAATTTTTCTGTGCAATTTGCCTGACTTTTTGCACATTGAACTCAAAGACTCTTTTTGTAGTGTATGTTCACTCTTTAGTGTGCATACTTCTTTTCTTAGCAGCCCTGCCGTGATACTATCTCCAAATCTTTTCATGTCGAGGTCAAAGCATGACAGGTGAGATGTGTTGAAGCTCTGGCATGAGTCATGCAAAAGGGACTTAACACCTTCAAATGAAGATTAAAAAGCAATACCATGTCAGTACAGCAAATGTTAAATAACGCCACGTTTTATTTGCTCAGAATCAAGCTCGGCATCATCATTCCTTAAGTGGTTGTCAAAGAAATCGCTGCAGTGCTAAAGCCCTAAACAACTCACATAAATGGTACGTTTTCAGCATCTAAAGGGCAGAGATGCAAACATATTTGCTTTTATATCCACAAACAAACAATCCCTTGCATTTGTAACTGGAACATTTAAGAGGGTGCATTAGCCGAGCTCATGAAAAATTGATTGTTACGCATTATTTAGTTTTATCTGTGATAATGGGTGCTTTGCCATCAGGCTGTGTAGAGGATCTGGTTGGTCTCCGGCAGGCACGTGCACAGGTAGGGCTCAACCTGTGCAGAGCACATGCCCTTTTTGCCCTCACACTCCGAAGTGCCCTTTTTTGGTGGTGTTTTTTTTTTTTTTTTTTTTAATCAATGCTATTGGTCATCCTTTACGTCTGTCTGTCTGTTTTACAAATATTTAGCCAATGAAAGTTCTTAAACCGAGCTTGTGTAAATCTTATTCGATCCTCAAGCTGTCAGTAAGCTGATAACTCCGCCTCCTCTATATTCACTGAATCAACTGAAGTTCCACAAGCAGCCGCACAGTAGACAGCAGCTGAACGAAGTTTTGCGAAGGGTAAATAAATATCTTGCTGTTTGAATAAGTACTACTAAACACTATGTCTATAAAGGCTCATATTTTATTTATTTGATGACTCACTGACTGAGACATGTGGGACGTCGCCTGAGAGAGAGGTCTAGGCTAGCATTTGCCATCTAGTCATACCCAATACATAGCCTAACGCAAATAACTTAAATATCCTGTGCATACTTCATTTTTTATAAAATGCGATTTTGGCCAAATGTATTTTACAACAGGAAAAACAAACTAGTTTGTAACCTGTTGATGAAAATGTAATGTGATAGCCTACCGCCTGCGCCGTATTAATGACGGACAAAAAAAATGCACATTTGCACACATTCGCTGGTCAAAAACTATATATTGATAAGTAATACAACAACATATAATTTGTTTTTAACATCGGAAAATCATAACAGGTGCGCCCCCGCGCTGTTTCGTACTGGAACTTACACAAAGCGATCCTCATCACCTAGGTAACATATTTCTAAGAAATTTCTTCTTTGATTTCTGATTGCTGATACACTTAATTTATTAACATTTAGGCTAATCATGTTATGGTAATAATATTCAATTATGGTTAATTCAAGGCTGTTAATATGCATGTATTCGCTATCTAGCTAATTTTTAATCTATATTATTCTATACTCTCCGCTCATCCTCACATGTATAAAATGTAGTAAAACATGGTTTTACTACAGTAATGTTGTAGTAGTAACTAAAAAAAAAAAAAAAAAAAATTACAGAAGATCACTGTGAAATCTTTATATTGTATCATGCAGAATGTAATTCATGATGTAATTCATTCCAAGGCTTCATTTATTTGATCCAAAATACAGCAAAAACAGTAATATTGTGAAATATTTTTAGTGAATAAGAGACCTTCAAGAGACCAACATCCCTTGTCCTCCACAGCACAGTATCAAATTTTTGCCAGGTAGGCGGATACATGTTGGATATAGTAAAGGTATGGCTATAGTTTCTTATAAGCTGGAATTGATTTGGACATAATTACTCAAATTATATTTCAAAATAGTTTGTCAAAAATACTTGACTCATTGCTCTACCTTCCCCTCTTCTCAATGTCATACATAATCATGGTAACCAAATAATACAAATTAGCTAAACAGAATAGCTAAAAAAGAGAATATGAAGAGTTCAGATGCAAAAGCCTCTAAGTGCCATCTGAAAATTTCTTCTAGAATGATCATTTTTATCAAGCTCATATATTTAAGTTCAGTAATTTCACTTAAATGGCAATGAAAATTAGCTATTAATTGTCATTTAAGTGAAATTACTGAACTTAAATATACGAGCTTGATAAAAATTATCATTCTAGAAGAAATTTTCAGATGGCACTTAGAGGCTTTTGCATCTGAACTCTCTCTCTCTCTCTCTCTCTCTCTCTCTCTCTCTCTCTCTCTCTCTCTATATATATATATATATATATATCTGCAAAGTTCATAAAAAAGTGCATAAAGTTCAATAAAAAAAAACAGAATTTTTTAGCTATTCTGTTTGGTTTTGTAAGCTAATTTGTATTATTTGGTTAACATGTTTATGTATGAGTCAAGTATTTTTGACATATATTTCTATGCAATTTAAAAAAGACGGAGTACACAAGAGCAACAGAAGGTTGCTGTTGTATTTAGGTTAAGAGGCCCTTAAAACCCTGTTTATCTATATTATTATTATGGTTGTTATTAATCGTGAATAAATCTAAAGCTTTTGAGACTATTATTTTGTGTTATTGAATTTGTCATGAAGACGTGACCATTTCTTCCTTTTATGTAGGCTTACTAAATAATTTTGATATAAAAAAAGGGAGGGGGGTGCCCTTTTTCAGTTTCAGCACATGCCCCTCAAAAGGTCTGTGCACGGCCCTGGTCTCCGGTCAAGCCGGGTTCATGTTACATCCACTGTCAGGCAAAAGCAGATATCGAAATGTTCAGCACTGATGTATTAGAAGCAGCTGACCGTTCATCTAAAAGTTTTTTTTTTTTTTTTCATTAAAAAGAACACCGTGATTTTGTCCTTGAACACCACACTCTGATGTTTCGAGAGTGTGTAGGCAGGTTGCTAGAGAATTAGCGTGTGTGGAGGTTGTGCAGACCACAGCCCATGGCCTACAATTGGCTTTGAGGAGGCTGAGAAACAATAAAGGGCTCCTGAGAGGGGGCAGAGAACCCTGCTGACATGCAGCTTACACCGCCACGCATTTATATGCTGGTCCAGGTCGGTCTGTGTGGGTTAGTGCTGGTAATGCAAGATCAACCTCTGAACAATACAAATTTTCTCTGGGAACCAGAAAGGACCAATTTTTTTTTACCAGGAAGAACATGCTGTTTACACGTACTGAAAAAGTTGTGATGAATTCTGTCTTGCTGGTTCCCAGAGGTAAATGTTATTGCTCAGAGCTTACTCCTCCAGCTGAGGAGACTTGGACTTATTTTTCATACAAGTATCACCTTTATCCCAGGTTTATATCTTAGAAATACAAATTGACAACTGAGACTATCAAATTATGTGGACCGCATAACACAGATCATTTAACTTAGAAGAATTTGATGAAATGTAAATGTTTGAGTTCTCTGACTTGCAGGGCCATATGGAATCTGTTTTATTTTTCCCCAAATTATTATTATAATTTTTTTTAATTTCAAATGTTCTGTAATCCTTTTTTTTCCCCATTTTAATTTTTCTGGATTCTGTTTGACTGATTTTAGTAATCAAAATGTATGTCTAATTAATTGAAGTAAGTAAACTTGTACAACTTATACAACTAATGAAATCTGTTTGGTGCACTGAATTTTTGTTATAATGTAAAATGCATATGTAATTTTTTTTATATTTTATATAATTTAAAATTAAACAGTATTAATTTAATACATTTACCCCCGGTTTCACAGACAAGGCTTAAGATAGTCTCAGACTAAAATGCATGTTTGAGATGTTTTAACTGGAAGCAACTTGCACTGACAAATCTTACAATACACTGTTAGACTTTTCAAGGGTTTTTTACAGTAACTTACTGGCAACACTGTTGCCAGTAAGTTACTGTAATTAAGAGTTACAGTACCAAACCGTATTTCAGTTTTGTGTAAATACAGTGCATTACTGTAAAAACGAAGCTAATCAGTACAGTGCATTACTGTAAAAACGAAGCTAATCAGTACACTACTGTAATTATTTTTATTTGTACTAAATATAAATTAGATTTGATAATTTTGATATATGATTAATTTTATTTTTATCCTACATAAGTACTACTTTCATACAAACCAATTAGACAAAGTTACCACAAAATACCATTTTTTTATTTAAAACATTTCGGATATATCACAAAATAAACATGCCAATGCTGGAAATAATGTGTGAAATTTTTACACATTAATGGGTGAGTTTAGAGACAACATTTTTTTGTGTTAATTTTAACTCATTCATTGTGTTAATGATTTTAACAAAGTAAATATGTCAGAGAGGTTAGCACAAAGATGTGTAAACGTGTTAAATTAACACATTATGTGCTGTCCTTCACTGCAAACATTTTTGAAAACATACATAAAACCATAAACAAAACATTAGCATTTGACTAAATGAATGTAGAGTCATTGGTTGTTTAGCTTATACAAGTATTATAATGAAATATCAACCATTACATTCATAAAACTGCAGAATATAAATACATTAAGCATTCAAAAAGGAAATGTCCAAAACAGGACAAAACACAGTTCTTTTCACAATACAAGACACATAACCCCACCTTAAAAATAATTTCACTTATTTCCAAAAATGTGTTGGATTCATGTACACTGGTGGCCAAAAGAAGTATTTAAGTGTCTTAATGTTTTTGAAAGAAGTCTCTTTGATGCTCAAGAAACATTTCTTATTATTATCAATGTCTGACTGTCTACTCCATCTTTTCTACAGCATAGGAGTAAAAATCATCATCAAAATAATCTTTAAAAAGCCAACACAATGTTTTTGTCCACCTTTGTGAATAAATGAACTTCTCCAAAGATTGGTTCCTGTTCAGAACTTGATTGACAACATCAGAATGTTCCCTGGTCAGCATGCGTGCCCACAAACACAAATGTACTCAGTCCTTCAGAGGAGATCCCGGTTCCAAAACTATATGAGAGAGAGAGAGAGAGAGAGAGAGAGAGAGAGAGAGAGAGAGAGAGAGAGAGAGAGAGAGAGAGAGAGAGAGAGAGAATATTAGAGTCACATTATTTTTAACCTCCTTTTTTAATTTTTATTTATTATTTTCACAAAAACTTAAGAATATATATTTGTAAACAGCTTTTGTCAATAAATAGCATACAAAAGAACTAAATTAAATTATGCCAGATTAAATTTTAATACTTACAAATCCTAAATTCCGTCCAAAAATGCTGAGATCCATAGAAAAAACGACTGAAATCGATGATTTTAGCCCATTTTAGCTTGTCTGCAGTGAAGGAGTACCTGTTTGAGACAAATACACAGTAAGATACATGCAAGAAATCACTGTGTGATGATCGTTCTCCTTCCTCCAGTATAACCCACCTGTGCGCTGATATTAGGACCTTCCTAGTCAGGTGGGACTGCAATGGTAGAGTCTTCTGGCTAATAAAATATCAAAATAATGCAAAAATATAAACTTAAGTTGAATAGAATGCTAGATTTGGTATGAATGAATTAGTGAGAGTTTTACTGCAGTGTTTACCTGGATACATTTATCTGGTGAGACTGAACAAAGACAATGGTCCATCTTCTGATTGGTTCATTTGCTGTGTAATAAAATTAGACATAATGCAAAGGTCACTTATTTGATATAAAGTTTATAGAGATTTTATAAGATATTGTAAGCTACCTAGTCTGCACCAGTGGCTCAAAGCAATTTTCACATAGCGTATGCTAATCATTTCAGCAAACTTATCTCAAAATATATCACAAATCTGGGCTGGCCTAACTTACCTCTGGAATCTTGCTAGAAGTCACTGGCGCGAATTGGCGCTTTGTTGCAGTTGCCTTTAAACACAAAAATGGAAGTATATATTAAATTCCATTAAAAAAAAACTATAATATGGTATAGTTTGAAAAATAATGCTAAAACTATAAAGGTTCTCATCAGTAGGCCAACATTAGGCTATAAACAGAATTTCACATTAGTTTATTCACATTTATTGTTTATGTAAACGCGTTGCTCGTTGGCATATTCACAATTCAATCTAACAAAGTGTGTAAAATTGAACGTTAGCTCAGTTTAACGTTACCATGGTAAAGTTCGTTACCGCCATGTTGACGACGAGTAACGTTAGGCTAACGTTAACGTTATATCATAGGTTAAACTGGGCACAATCCTGTCAACACACACAGAAGGTTTTTTTTTTTTTTTTACCTTGCTTGCTGATCTCTCTCTCGGTGAAGTGAATTCCGTCTCTTCCCCGGGCCAGACACGAACGTCGCGATCCAACAAAACACAGACCCCATTACCTACACTGGATGCTCTGACGCGACACGACAAATCCCAGACAGATGCGCCGCGGCCGTTATATTTCTGACGTAGTCCGATACGAGTCCAAGCGCTCGCGCTATTTCTGACAAGGGACAAACAGGTTTGCATTTAAAGGTCCAGTCGCTTCAATGTGTCCAATATAGACAGCCTCTGGCTATTATAGCGTTGTAGACACGAGGTGTAAGGCAAAAATTAGGAAATAAAAAGCCCGGTGGAATGTTGCCAGCCAGAGAGGCAGTTACGTCAAATACAGTAGTATACAGCAAATTTAAAAAATACAGTAAGTCTCTGTATGTGGTGTTAGACGTCACAGAAAATTCCCATGATGCAATGGGAATCACAGTTATTTACTGTAAAGAGAAATAGCAGTATAATACTGGGGGATTTAAAGTAAATAACTGTAGAAATTACAGAAAAGTCTAACAGTGTATGTCACTGCTATTGTTTAGTCTCAAGATGCACACCAGTAATTATTTCTAAGGCACGTTTATAAAAGCCACTTAAATGCTGAATTGAACTAAGTAAAACTGGGTAAACCCTTTATATAAGAAGTATTGAGTATTATTTGTCTGATAAAAATAATTGTTGGGATCTAGCCCAAAAAAATTATTTGGTAATCTGTTTTGTAATGAGGAGTAAGAAAATATTAATACATTAAAACATGTATAAAATGTAATATTTAATAATAAAAAAAAAATAATTAATCTATATATGAAGAGTTCAGATGCAAAAGCCTCTAAGTGCCATCTGAAATTTTCTTCTAGAATGATCATTTTTATCAAGCTCGTATATTTAAGATCAGTAATTTCACTTAAATGGCAATGAAAATTACCTATTTATTGTCATTTAAGTGAAATTACTGAACTTAAATTAACGAGCTTAATAAAAATGATCATTCTAGAAGAAAATTTCAGATGGCACTTAGAGGCTTTTGCATCTGAACTCTTCATATACAGTGAGTATACAGTAAGTATAAGTAACCATTATTCAATTTTTTTTGTATTGTTTTTAGTATTATTTTCCTTTCAAAAACAACCGCCAACATAATCTGATTGCTATATTGGATATTTAACAACAATTTATTAAAAGTTCAGCAAACATGAGAATTAGTCCCCTGTGAAATTTGGCAAATTCCATTTTTATGACCGGATTTCGCAATTCGGTCCGCTTTTTCCGCATTGCGATAATCATAAGGCCCTAGACTTTTGCAGACAATGTTTAGATTTCTTCTATAACTCAAAAAGAGAAATGATTATTATTATTATTACATGTGTCTGGCAAAAATAGCAACCAGTAGCAATAGCAACAAATGTAAGTGTCTGCACATGTGCCTGGAATTCACTGGTGGAAACGCTCACCGTTGGACTGTTTCTTTTAATAACTACATGAAGACGAAGATGAAAAATGACAATAAAATCAGCAGAAGATTGTGTAAACAATAAAAAAATGAATATGCAAGCAGGTGCTGGTCGGAAGGTATCTCAAATTTGAAAGAATATAAAGTTGATGCAACTCCTGAGGAAAATGTAATTGCACAAATGGCTCAGGAGATTTGGAGTAAGTTTTAATAAGTATCAACTTTATCCCAGGTTCCTCCTAAAATTCCTTAGAAGAAATAAAATAGAAACAACTGAGAGAGTTTTGTTTGGTAAGCAAGAACTTTGTTGAGTTCAGTCTCTGACTTTTCATTGTGGACAATGTTGAAATTGTTTTAAAGGAACTTTAAAGGAGAAACAAATGAGATTATTGGGGATTTTCCATTTGCTCTCCATTTATTTTAAATTCTATCATAGAGAAACCTAGCCTGGCTCCGCCCTCCTGTGTACTTCCGCTCAATTTTATTTCCCTTCAGTACTACGTCTGGGATCGTGGTGTATTCTTTGGTTTTCTCCGGCCAATTTTTTGGCGGCCCAATCGGCGAACAGAGGGAATGGCTGAGAGCGATGACGCTGATGTCGTGCGTTAGTTTGAGTTGTAGGGTTACGTCACGACCAAAGGTTAGCAGATCCAGAGTGGCTCTGGGCAGATTCAATAGTTTTAAACTTCAACAGAATACCCGCCTTCAAAGAAGTTAACGCTTGTCAATGGAGAGAAGCCAGACTCTCTGTACAAATGAAATGTACGAGGGTCTGGTAGAACCAGGCTAAGAGAAACCATCAAGATAGTTAAGAAGCTTACTGAGCACGAGTTTCTTGACATCCAATTGTAGCCTGACCTCGGCCTGCTCTGACCTTTAACCCCCACCTGTGAGTCAGCAGACCTTCTTGCTCTCCCACGAGGTGTACTGCGGGTGCAAGAAAAGCCATAAAATGGACCAAATAAATCATGTTCAGTCTCAAAACCCTTAGGGTTTAAAAGAGGATATGCTTTTTTGGGGTGTTTTATAGCCATTTCAGGAACTTTTATCCCAGTCTTCCTCTGTACACCGTGTGTTAATACCTGGTGGTGCTCTCTTTCAACGCCGAATTGGATTGCTTAGGCCTTCGGCACCAAACTCGGATAAGCGTGGCAGATGCAAGCTGTAAAGACTGTCCCAGGGCCGTGCTGGTGTGGAGCAGAGCGGTCTCTGACAGAATGAGAGATTGCACTAGCTAGTTCAGATGAGCCTACTGGAGATCACTTTGTTTTGAAGGGCTGTGAAGAGGAGGGGAACGCACTGTGATTCATGCTCCCCTAATGGAAAGCTCTCAGTGCCATGGAGTACACACTTTAGTACAACACACTCACACTTTTTCATCCACACACACAAAAAAACCTCTTCTTGTCCCCCCGAGAAAGTAGAAGAGTAGGGGAACCATTGGTGAAAATGCTGCCGGCCTGATCTTATGACTCCCTGTTAACCTACAGTATACCTTCTGAAAATAGATAGTGGCCCGCTGGGATTTGGCTGCTGCTGTCATCCTTTATCATAATTTGATGAAATTTTGCACCGTTAGCCTGAAATGCATCTCTGATCAAATTATAGTTCAAACAGAGTGTCTTATGCAAATGTCTTCGAAAAAGAGACAGAAGCAGATGCCTTTCTAGCCGTTCCAGGTCAATTTATGGGGCTTTCAGCTGTGACTTAGTGGAAGGAGCGTTCCCTACTCTTTCTCTCACATAATTGAAGAACAAACTCCTCGAAGCATTTGACTGGCATATGATCTCTCAGAGAGTTTTTGAACTTGAACTCAGACTCCTTTAAAGCGAACTGAACTCGACCATCTCGGGTGATAGTCTGAGTCGAGAGGTCAAGGCTTGGCTAATTAGCTTTGACAGTCTGGTTGAATGCGTGACTAATTATGAGGTTAAAAGTATCTTTTAAAAAATTTCTTCCTTCAGTTTTATGCAAAAAGGTTAAATGAAATTGACCAAATCACAACAGCAATAAATGCGTAATGGTTTTTACGCATTTGGAAAACACTTTATCCTTTGTGTTGCTAATGGCTTTCCATGTAGCAGCTGCGCCACAGAAACACATATTACTGCTGTATAATCATTTCTATTATCCTATTAATCTATTAATAATAATAATAATAATAATAATTTATTTTATTTTATTGAGTTGTATTTATTTTATAGTCATAATAATGAAAACAACAAAATAGGGCTAATAAAACATTTAAATAATTTATATATCAATAAAAACAATTTAAAAATAACAGCAAATACAACAACATATATGGTCAGATATAAGGTCAGAACCCGTAAAAGTGCATAGAATTTTTTTTCTTCTTGGTTCATGGTTTAGTCCAGTGAATTAGGTTTTGTTTTGAAGAGGGCTGTCTATTTTAGCACTGACATATGATTTTTTTCATTAGAAAACATATCACACCCAGTTCTCAGTAATGTATCCTCAAACACAAGGTGGCATCCAAAAAAGCTTTCATATCTGGTTTTCCTGCTAATGCTAACTGGCTCCTCTGAGATCCAGCAAAATCCTTCAACATCTGAGCTGAAGTATGTGTGTGTGTGTGTGTGTGTGTATGTTATTGATGTGTAGTGGTGAAAGTGAGTTAGAGATTCTGTTTGTAAATGAGAGATGACAGTGTGAGACATGACAGCTCCCTCTCGGTTTTTATCCTGTTCGTATTTTTATGTGCAAACAGGTTCATGAATAATGCAAAGGCAGGTTAAATGATGTCACAGATGCAGAATAAGCTCAGTGTTTGTTATTAAAATGCATGTGCTGTTTCCGTGAACGTGGGTGTGTTTACTGTGAGGGGAAGTGAGTGTGTGAAGCCTCCTGCTATTTTGTGGGCAATGAAACTGGGAGACATATAGGCCTTGGTTGGCTAGAGAGATCGAGAAGATTTAAAGAGGCGAGTTAGTCTCAGCAGCCAGAGAAGTAGCGTGCTTTCGAGTATTTAGATAGATAGTCAACCCAAAATCGGGGTGAAAATAATATTGGCAGCTTCCCGTTCCCCTGCTCACAACACAACCTGCTTTCTATTTTCCTAGTTGAAAGGCCAGGCTGCTTGCGCAAACCCCCAGATTCAAAACACTGTTGTTATGTAGGAGCGGTTTCAGCTTTTCTTTGTGGAAAATGAATACATAAGGATATGGATTAAGATCTGCTCAGGTTGAGATGGAAAGTCACGTGACCTTCAAGACTGCAGACTCATTCTTATACAATAGTCTTTTTAAACAGCTTGTGAATGTATGTATTGACTTTTGCTGTGAAGCCCATGTAGTCTGATTGGATCTTGCACCACACCATCTGGGACCAGAACAAAAGAAATTCCTCGTAAGTGGTCATGATTAATTCTCAGAAGGTCACAGCAGACGTCCAGCAGTGCCACAGCCTCAGACGTGATGTGTGTATGCCTTTCCAAAGCCTCCACAGCCACAGTCAGAGGTCGCATTAACTGAAAAATTTTTTTAGCATTGACGGAAAAATCTGAATGCCGTCCGTCATTTTGACAGATACACCGAGGGTGATCTGATTGTAACTTGTAATTGTTATTCTCACTACTGTCCACTTGGTGGCGAGTGCGCTCTTGCTGACTTTCAAGAATGGCTTTTCTGAATTACGTGACATACAGTCTATGTTTTATTGACGTCTTTCTGCATATGAGAGCAATTGCATGATAGACATGATACGGATTTCGGTAAGTTGGACTGTATCTTTCAACGTATTTTCTGATGTTCATTCATGTTTATTTCGTTCTGTAACGTAGTAAAGAGGAAGGGAGGGTCGCGTTCACTCGCACTTCGCTTGAACTGAGGCGCTAGTGATCTCCCGCGCTACATTAAAGAGCGCCAAAACTGCATTTATTATTTGAATTAACAGAATTTGAAAGCTGAGACTTTTTTTCATATCAAAAGTAACAAAGCACAAAGCTTATTGCGATTTATTGGACAAATATTCATGATGAAACCTGAAAAGTGACCCACAGTCTCTGTTTATAATGCACAATCTAGCCTATATGCTGATCGTTCGTGAATGAAAATTAAAATGTGAACAAAAACAGAGCCCATGAAATGGCTTATTATCATTAAAATATGAAAATTAAAATGTCGGCCAATAATAGATTATGTCTATGGAGTTAATATTGTGCCATATTTAAACAAACAAATCCAGCTTTTTGCAAACAAACTCGATCTGCTTTGCGAAGGAAAACTCGACTCGCAAACGAACAGAAAGCAATGTGCAAGTACAAAGGTAAATTTGAGCGAAAATGTGGACAAATATGGATTGTGTTTTACAAATATAAATAAATGAGCCTAGATAATATTTCACAAATAAATACAAACCATCCTACAAATTGCATGTAAGCTTTGAACAAATACCAAATCTAGTGCATACAAATGCATCTGTCTGTTATGATTGTGAGACACTTGGCTTTTTATGAGATCTCTCGGCTCGATTTTCTCACAAATGTGTCCAGGCAGATTTTCTCACAAATGCAGTTGAGCAACATCCTCTTCTAAAACAGTAGATGGCGCTAAGATAGGGGATTAATTTAGCGCTAGTCTCCAGGGAGAAGCACTGATTTGAAACTTGCCTTTGCCAGAGCTAAGGAAAATGACCGGTGAACGGATGTGTTTCTGTCTTACTTTATCTATAATTAACCTTTTTGAGGTTTTCTTTTGCAAAATGTTAATACATATCTAGACAGAAATCCACATTAGCACTTAGTAGCACTTCACTCTCTCTAGGATAGGGGAATCTATAAGCTGAAAGCTCTGCCATCATATGTTGCACCTTTGACGTTTCCGTAACAACATCGAAAGCTCAGCCGAGATGGATGAACAGTTGATCATAGCTGTACAGGATGGGTTTTTTATTTCTCATCTCCACAAATATGAAAGGCTGAAAATCCATTTATCCTTTGCTGAAACTTCTTTGTTTTCCACACGTTATTTTATATGCAACATGTGAACGGCCCCTAAAATAGCAATGATTTGCTTTTGTTAAAGATAGCATGAAACGGAAGTTGCAACTTACACTTTGGAACTTGATTTTGTCCATGGGAAATTGATTAAATGGTTAGATGGTTGTGGTTTGCTATTGGTCGATCTTGTGAGTGACAGGTTGTCCCGCCCTCGCGCCAATAAACACATCATCAGAGAATAGATGTCACTGCAAGAGGAAGTTATTTATATTAAAGATTATGAGGGCACGTGAATTTAAAAAAGTAATGATGTGCACGGATAAATCATTTAAAACGAACACTGCAGTATCCCATTCATAAATAATATTTTTCCATTATGATTTCATGGTGACTTTAAAACTATTGGTTAGGTTTAGAGTAGAGTTTAGTGTATGTTATTTTCAAACACGATATAGAATTTACCTTTACATTTCCAAACTGCCTCGATATATACAACAAAAAACTATAATTAAATGTTGCAGATAAAACTGAACGTGCTTTAAGTGCAACTTACTGGACTTTAAAAGAGTTGCGAAATATTCAAGAAGCAACGTAATATAATTTCGCCGAAAGGTCGCCGTTGGCACTGTTTTGCAGTTATTGATACGATGACTGTTCTGACCTTTAATCCCCCAGCAATAAGGGTTAAAGGTCACATTTCGCTGATGAAAGGGATGTTGAGCTAATGGATGGCTTCACCACAGAAATTTCTCACACCCCTCAGCTACATGTGACCTTTAACCCTTTATTTGTGGGGCGTGAGAAGGTCAGAAGAATCATCGTGCCAATATATAATACAGACACAAACGATCTCCATCTGTCATACTGAGCACATGCTCAGTGTTTTCATCTTCATCCCAGACAGGGTTTCATCTGGAAACATCTGAGAATTTTCCGGGCCTGGAAACTTTATAGAAAATTCATATATTGAATGTTTTTGTAATTATGCTCAGCTTGTAGATATTTCATCCACTTGCAACTGCACTTTGTATGGAAGCTTGTTTCTGCCACGGAATAAAACAATTTAAAAGATAATTGCGACTTTTGATCTCACAATTCTGACTGTTTTTTCTCACAATCGCGAGTTATAAAGTCAGAATTGTGAGTCAAAAATATAACTCGCAATTAAGAGCTTATATCACGCAATTCTGACTTTATAACTTGCAATTGCGAGTTCATATCACGCAATTGTGAGAAAAAAGTCAGAATTGCGAGATAAAAAGTCACTTTTACCTTTTTAATTTTTTATTTGCTGCCAGAAACAAGCTTCCATAACTTTGTGAGTGAAGTTTTTATAAAATAATTTTTTAGATATCCATACCCAGTAATCATGACTGGATAATTCATGGAATATTCTAGGAAGTGAGAACCCTGCACTGGCCAATCAGCTGCTGAGCTCTCATAATACCTCCCCCAACACCATGGCAACATGTTTGGTAACTATGGTCAACATTTCAAGAAGCGGCCTTATTAATTAGTGTAATTAGCCCAATCAGTAAGAGACATAGGGACAAAGAGCACATTCTTTTCTTTATATCGAAGCTGTTTGCTTAATGAGACGTTTTCTCTCGTTTAAGAGAGAATAATAAGACTCTGGTGTGGACGTGTGGGTGTATGAAGAACTGATTAAGTTCACTCAGCAGAGTGCAGGCGGAGGTAAGATGATGTCTATGTTATTTCAGTCATGTCTGAGCTCTCAGATACAGTCGCCGTTCGGGATGCCAGAAGCTGACGCTGCGTTCGTGTGAAACTCTATTTAGAAAAGCTGTCTGGAGCCGGAGATTGGGGTGACCGCAGGCCAAAGAGAGACAGCACTTAGTAAAATTTGCTAACCCGTAAGCCCACCTCTCCTGCGTCTCATCCTGCACTTGTCAGGACTAAATAAATTGTCGCTTTTCCATCAGCTTTATGTGTGTGTGTCAGTATCGATCATTTTCGCTCGCACCCACAACAACACCTCATAGTCCTCACGCTATATTCTGTTCCCATCAGCCACGGAGAGCGCAGGCAAAGCACAATGCCACTTGTTTTGGAGACTTTTTGACCTCTTGACCTGTGTAAATCCTCTGTGGTGGACTAGGTATTATATTTCTCGTTGTTTTGTAGTGGTCGTGTCAAAGCCGTCTGTCCTGACGGCGCTCGTGAGTTTGTTCACACTCAGAGAAGAGGATTAGGGAGTGTTTTCACTGCAGGTTGGCATTGTTAACATCGTTTCCTTCCTACACCACTCCATGAGTCATAAAATGTGCTGGTGTCTGTATTCTGGGAGAGAGGAAGACTGATGAAGAGAAAGTTTGTGAATAAATTCAAATGGCAGATGTCATGCAGAGTGTTTTAGTGGATATAGCAGGGGACAACAGAGGAAACGCTCCAGATGATTCAGTTTTATCCCTCACACAATGGCTAAACCAGCGCTTAGTCCTTAAATGCTAATCTCTGGGTTTCACCAGACATTATTTTTCAGTGAATTTGTCACAGAGATTGTGATATTTTGTTCACAAGGATTAGAATATGCAGCTGTCGCAGACGTAAACTCGTATGTGCCGACGCGTCGGGTAGCGCCACTCATGTGCAATGCAGGTTTTGTGACATTTCAGGATTCATTCAGCATGCTGTGTTCTTAAGGTCTTACTATTTGTTAATCCCAAAATCAAAAGAGAAATGGTATTTTTATTACTTTTTTTGTATGGTGAATTTATGATTTTCTTTTTTTGTATTACGTAACAATAATTGGATGTGTAGATGTGTATATATTTAAAATAGGTTTTAGATGTTATCTAAAATGTAATATTTTTGCATTATTTTCTCCTAAATTTCTATTGTTTATGGGTTCCATTTTAATGGTTTAATTAAAAATGAATAATAAAAAATTTGATTTTATTAATCTATTAATCTAAAACATTTTTATTAATGTTTTCAAATGTAACAATTATATTAAAACATTAAACAAAAATGTGTGATAAATTGTATTGTTATTACTTTGAGAAGTACATTCTATTCTACAAGAGTTATATATTTCTGTCACAATTTCTTCAAGTAAAACTAAACTTTTAGTTTGGCGGGTTGTAGAATAATTGTGGGATAATTATAATCACAAATCATTTATACATCAGCATACTATTTGCACTGTATATAATGTATGCTTAAAATAAAAAGAATTGCATTACAGTTATATTTAATGAGAATCTAATTATATAATTATCATTGCAAATAATAAAACATTGTAAATCTTTGAAAGTATTGAGAAGCACAAAAAACTCTGTTATGATAATGCAGTGGGGTTTTTTGTGCAAAGTTATGAAAATAGTCACAATGCAAAAAAAAAAAAAAGTTTTCCTAAAAGTAGGTTTTATTTTCTTAATGAGATGTTTGGGTAAAATATGAACTGGGCATGTTTTCATTAGTTTTACTCACTAAATTTACAAATAAAAAGTAACTAAAAGGGCCAAAAAGAGACATGTTTATGTAGCCACTGTGTACTGTATAAGGTGAAGTGATTCATCAGTTGTAGTGTGTGTGTGTGTGTGTGTGTGTGTGTGTGTGTGTGTGTGTGTGTGTGTGGCCTAAACAGTTGTTAGAGAAACCCAATGCCCCCCCCCCCCCCATCCCATGTAAAGGACTCCCCTTGGTGTGATAGATTAGTAGTGTCTCTCTCCATGGTGTCTTGGTTTACCGCCACACCTCCCAGTTCCACCCCCCAGGCTTCTCCAGTGACCTTTACTTCCTTAATGAGGAGAAAACATGAGGTGTTAACTTATCAAACATTAATTTGGCTGTCATCTTACCCTGAGTACAACTGCAGAAAGCTTGAGGAAGTTTATTGTCAAAGAAGAATGACCATCTCTGATAGTAACAATAAAAATATTGGTGAATTAATAAATATCAATGCATGGTGCAACCTGATGTCTCAGTTGTGATTAGATTGGATTGTTTGGTAGATTGGATTAATAGTATTGGCTAATATGTTGACTCTGTTTATACTATGTTTTGGTGAACGATTATGCGTTGTCTGCTTGTAACATTGTAACTTGGTGCAAGTTTGACACTAAACATTCAAAGTGCAGACAATGATTACTAGACAATTCACATGATGTATACAATGTTTGCGTTGCATTGACAGGTACAACTTCACACATAAGTGATTTTAACACCTTTTACTTCCCTAACAGTGTCTTTTAGAGTACAAAACATGAGATGTATAAAACTATCAAACTTTATGGTAACACTTCACTTTAAGATGGCACAGTTACACATTACTTACTATAGTAATAAGAGTCAGTGATGCTTAATCACAAGTAACTAACCCTAAACAAATCGCAACCCTAACTCTATAGTATGTGCATGTTGTTAATTAATGTTACTCAGTACTTATTCGTTTAATTACACTGTAACAATGACACCTTAAAATAAAGGGTTACACTTTATTTTAAGGTGTCATTGTTACAGTGTAATTATATATTTAAGTGCTGAGTAATATTAAGCAACTACATGTACTTACTATAGGGTTAGGGTAGGATTAGGATTTGGTTGAGGGTTAGTTGCATGTAATTATGCATAATTACTGTTATTACTATGGTAAGTACATGTAACATGCAACAAGGGCACTGTAAAATAAAGTGTTACCAAATAAAGTGTAACCAACTTTATTAAGCCATCTTTAATGCTTCTTTTATTTTGTTGTTTTTATTATTAGCATTATTAACTGAGTTTTAATTGATTATAAATTAAATATTTACAATTATGCATTTGGCAGACACTTTTATCCATAGCGACTTACATTGCATTTCAAAGTACACATTTACATTCTTATCAGTTCTTGCTTTCGATGGGAATCGAACCCATGACCTTGGTGCTGCAAGCGCCAACGCTCTACTGTTTGATGTTAAAGCTAGCAGGAAATATGCTTTATTAATAAAATAAATAATAAATGAAAAAATATTATGCTGTTTTTAATGTTTTTTAGTATGTACAGAACCCATAAGGGTACATGGGGATGGAAAAAAAGATGAGATGGGAATAAAAAAATGTTTTCCTCCAATCTCATGTTTTTTCCATCACCCTTAGGGGCTTCATAGATATGTTATTTCACATGTTATCATTGTGAAACGGTATATGTACAACTTTAATATGGGCCTTTAGATTAATGTATGCTGATGGACTGCAAAATAAAACCAGGAACATTTTAATTTCATATCTTTATCCAGTTTGTTCTTTTCTGATAACAAATGTACAGTAATGGCCAAAAATCATGTCTGGCCTAGGAAAATGTACATCATCACCGTTCACCCTTTATTCAAATATCATTAAAATTGGTAAAGGTTTTGTGAGCATATTGCATAGTTGTGCTTAAGATTCAATTGTTTTATTTGTAACAACGAAATGAAACATGCCAAATTGTGCAGACATGATTTTTGAACAAATGCAAAAACAAGAGCGAACCAGTGAAATATTAATAACTGATTATGTTGTAGTCAATGAATGCTTTTTCCTGTGAGCCTTTTGTTTTTCTATGCATTTTATTTTGTGTGTGTGTGTGTGTGTGTGTGTGTGTGTGTGTGCATAGTATAAAACCTGTAGCTGTATCCCAGACAGCAACATCCGGCCCACATCTGGTATACGCGTTGAATCCACATGTACCAGATGTGGCCCGGATCTGGGCCGAGACTATGTTGCTGTCTGGGCTGCTTTTTTTTCCCCCAAACAATTTTACCAGATAAACACCTAAACCAAATGTAGTACTTTGTCCTTCCCTCATATTTGAAATACTTTCCCAATATTTTGGGAAATAATGAACCATTATTGAACCAATAATGGTTCAATTGAACTCGTAGGGTCATTAAAAACAATTAACCCCTCTGGACTTCACTTCTTGTCACTACTGTATATTCCAACCTTCTCACGGAAGTGTGTCAGTCATTGAAATCACAATTCTCTTAGATATACTGATTACAGCGTAGAGATGATGTGTTTGATTAAGAGACTCTCCAGCCCATCTGCTGCGATAAGAGCTTCTAATGAGAGCCTGTAGAAATCTGAATGACAAAACAAGCCAGTTCATTGTCTGATAAGAATGCTTGATTACACCGGCTCGCGTCGTCTGTCTGTTCTGCAGGATCATGTCGCTGGTCAGAGGAGAGGCAAAGCTTCCCAGACTCCTGCATTCCTGCACAACCCATCTTTTGTCATGCAGCAGCAGTTATTTGGAAGGTGACACCCTTCCCCCCTCTTTCTCCCAAGTACATGCCAGTCATCTTTCATTAAAGGAAGAGAGGGAGGAACGGAGGAGGAGTGAGTGTGAATGAGCCAGCGGAGGTCAGGGCATTTAGTAAATCAGGTGTAGCAGAGGCTCACAAAGAAGGGTTTACTGTCATGGAGAAGTCAGCAGCAGCAGCAGCAGCAGCGAAGTAACTTAAAAAGCAATTACAATATAGTTTAGAGCCGAAAGAGAGATTTGGGGGAAAGACAGAGCAAAGGAGCGAGGCTGAGAGATGCCTTTGATCCGCAAACCTGCCGTGGCATGCTAGCGGAGAGGTGGAGGGAAAGAGGGAGGAGTTTTGCTCTCCTTCCCTCTCAGACACACATGAACCCACACAGGTAGAGCGGTTCAAAGTTTGCCACTCGTGATTTATATCAGCTCAAAATCTCGTGCATGTCGGGCACTGTAACTTCATTCAGCTGTCAGACCGTCGTCAAAGCGCGCTGGACAGAAGACGAGAAAGCGCGAGAGAGAGAGAGGGAGAGCTGGCCTTGGCGCTGAGCAGAGGTGAAGATAAGTGCGTTCTTTCAGCTCTGTGAATGCAGGCTTTGTGTATGTGGCTCCTTTTTCTTACTCTGTTTTTCTCCCTGGTGATATGAGTCTGTCTTCTATTGTAGCATGAGGTATTGTCCCACTTTTTCTTCTTTCTCTCCACTGTGTAAAAGTTGCAGTGTTTTTATGGTGCACAGATACTTTACTGCACTTTACAGGAAAGACGAGTGAAGAGTGAAGGTTGGTTTGGGGTTAGTTGATAGAATATACACCGGCTGTACAGTATCAAATCTCTCCAGTCTATGGAATGTCCCCATAAAACATGGAAACCCAACGTGTGTGTGTGTGTGTGTGTGTGTGTGCGCGCAATGGGTGTGTGGTGTTTGCTGAGGTGAAGTCCTTTATGTGTGTGTGAGGGGGGTGGGGTTGCACTTTAGGGAGAGTATTATTAGATACATTTCACAAAGAATATATAAAGTTTGGAATCATTCAAAATGTAAAATGTTTTATGCTCACCAAGACTATTTATTTGGTCAAAAATACAGTAAAATAGCAGTATTTTGAAATATTATTACCATTTTAAAATAACTGTTTTCTATTTTAATATAATTTAAAAGGTATTTTATTCTTGTGATCAAAGCTGTATTTTTAGCATCATAACTCCAGTCTTCAGTGTCACATGATCCTTCAGTGATCATTCTAATTATGCTGATTTGGTGCATCAAGAAACATTATTTTTTAATTTATTTTTTAATATTAAAACAGAAAACAGTTCTCTTGAATATTTCTGTTTTACCGTACTTTTGTTCAAATAAATGCAGTCTAGGTGAGCAGAGGAGACTTCCTTCTAAAGCATTAAACATCTTGTCTTGTCTATGGGAAGTCCCCATAAAACATGAAAACACAACGTCTCTCTCTCTCTCTCTCTCTCTCTGTGTGTGTGTGTGTGTAATGACTTGGTGAAGAAAGCAGGTTAGTCTTACCCTGTCAGCCAGTGTGACCATTTGAATGGAAAAAGTTTAAGACAATGGCTTAATGATTTACATTTTAATTATCTTTAGCTGTGTGGACTTTTGTCATGTGACTTCTCACTGTCTCGTTTTACTTAAAAAGAGGTTTGAGGTCAGCCTGGATTTCCTCACTGAGATTGTAATGCAAATAACTGCAGAAGGAAGCTCATCTTTATCACTTTAGATTGACGACTTCTGAACTTAGAGTTGACCTCTCTCATCTGTTGTTTTGTAGTATAGATACATTTTATAATAAAAAAGAGCTTTTTGTTGAAAGCCGTTTGCTGATGAACCCTTCAGAGTTGATCAATGTTCCGGTCTAGGATTTCTGATGTTGCTTTAATGCAGACAAAAAAAGTAAATGAATATAAATGAATGATTGGACATCTCTATCTGGAGTGATTGTCAGTGTGGAACTGAAGCGGGGAGGAATATGCAGTGCTGATCAATTTTTGAGACAAGGGCCGTATCCTTGAACAGTGCAGAGATTTGAATTTTACAGCGGCTCTAAACACAGTCGCAAAAATAATGTGTTTCCAAACATACTGAAGCCCACAGAGGTTGTACATTATTTTTTATCTTGTTTTCTTAAGACAATAAGAAAGAGATGTCATGCAAAAACAAAACAAATCTTGAGCAAACCATGAATAACTTGAAGAAAAAAATAACAGCAATACACAGCTTCTCACAACTAAGTAGTTGTAGACAAAACATGGCACAATAGACTAAATATCAATATTCTACATAATTTTCGA
This sequence comes from Scardinius erythrophthalmus, assembly GCF_964197995.2. NCBI lineage: Eukaryota > Metazoa > Chordata > Actinopteri > Cypriniformes > Leuciscidae > Scardinius > Scardinius erythrophthalmus. The sequence goes on from NC_138228.1 coordinate 43,612,756, forward strand.
GAGAAAAAAAGTTAAGCTAAGCTGCGGTCTGCTAGCTATGAGTGGATTATTATTATTATTAATTATTAATAAAGGGTTTGTAGACAGATCTAGTTGCTCGCTTCAAGTGTAGACTGGCCGGGGAGGAAAAAGCCCAATTTAAGTGCTAAAATCTCTTTAGAAATGGTTCTTTTTTTGGGGGGGGGGGGGGAGTTTTAAATGCATTGTTCATAACATAATTTATGCTTCTCGTGTAAATTATCGTCAAGCCCACCCCCCCCCCCCCCCCCCATATTAAAGCTTTTTAAAAAAGTATGTATTATTGTTAAATGTTCAACAGCATTTTAAATAGCATTTTACTACACACAAAAGTTAATTACAAGTTAGTCACAACTAACATTTTCGATAGTAATATGTGCGTGTGTGTCTGTGGGTGTGTAAATCATACATAAATGAATATATGTATATATAATATATGTTATATAATATAAACTATATAATTTAGAAATCAGCTCTGCAGGATTGATGGGTTTGAGAAGCTCTGCTACACCGATGCACAACTGAAGCAAGTCTTTTTAAAGTACTGGTTGTCTCATGGAAGGCAGCTCTCTCTTTCTCATTATCATCTATCACTCTGTCTGTATCTGTATCTGTATATCTCTCTTTCGCTCACACACACAAACATATGATTGAGGCTTTGTGGGTTTTTTTTTTTACTTTAAGACACTAAGAGATAGAAGCTGATTTGGTTTCCTGGCTTGGAAGAGAAAAAGATTAGCCGGATTTCAGTCCTCAAAGGGACAACGGCAGCATGTGAGGAGATATTAAGTGGAAAGAGGGATTGAGTAAGGGAGGGAGAGAGCAGTGTTTTTGAAGATTAGCCCCCTAATGCACCGGGTATCAGACTGGGGGACGGACTCACACACTGAGTTTTTATGCGTGATATCCCACGATCCCTTGCTGCAAAGCCACTAGAGAGAAGTTCTTAATGGCTGTCAGTTCTTCTCTGGTGGCTTAAAGATGGAAAGAGACATTTCAAACGTGGGTCTGTGCGGTTCATTCTTCAAACCTCTGAAGTTCACACATGCCTAGAGATTTTCTGTTGCTAGTTCGGGGGAACTAATGATCAGACGCTTCCTTGTCTCTGTTTTGTGATGTTGTATTAAGCCACATCCAACAAATCTGTTGTCACAGAGAGGTGGCAATAAGAATATAAACACAAATAACTGGTCCAGCACATACTCTCGCTGTGCTGTCAGCTGCCTTCAAACCAAAATGAAACCTCTTTGATAGAAACGCTCTGCATAGGCTTCAACTCACTTACGGCCTTTGTGTTCAAAAACAGCTTTTTGGAGTTCCACTGAATCGAGTAATATGCAATGGTTTAACTCTTTTTTTTTTTTAACTACTTTTAGCACAGCTTCTTAGCAATGGAAAATGCAGTACGCTAAGATAACAGTGCTGCGTCGCTTCTGTCGGAGACGGTTGTTTATCATGTGTTTAAATCCACAAACAATTGGGAAACAATAGTTTTGCATGCCATAACACTAATACTTAGCATGTTGCTAGTATGCTGCTAAGCAAACATCACACTAATCAAATAAGAATAACATTTTGTGAAATATTGCACAGTAGATGGAGGTATTTGTATTAATATTTTGCAGCATTCAGTAAAATAATCATGTCTTTTTTTATTCCGGCTGCCATCATGATAATTTTCACTGAGCTCATTGCAAGGCATTTTGGGATTGTCATTTCACATTTTATGAATATAGGAGCATTATCCTGTACAGTATCAAAAATGGATATTCATTTTGAGCAGTGTTAAATTATTCATGTTTTTTTAAAGTGACTGTTAGATGATGGCAAAGATGATCTAAATGCATCACCAAATAAATATCCAATGTCGACCAATATCCATCCAATACTATTAAAAAATCTCTAATGTCAGCCAAACAACTGATACGATTCATATATATTGGGCATCCCTTTGAACAAGGTATGTTAGAAGGCAGTGCCTGTGATTAAATCGTGAGAAAAGCTTGCTAGTTAGATGCTGGAAATTCAGAACTGCTTGTAAAACACTGTGTGTGCAGAAAGTGCTGAAGTGATTGTGCTTTAATCAAAGAGATCGCATCCCTTGATTTGATTCCCTGATTATATTCACATTACAAAGTCCCTCATTTAAAAGGGCAATGCTGTTGTAATTCCAGGTCTTCTCCACAGAGATTCCCTTCCATATTAAGGACATTATCATTCTGTGACTGACAGCCGCAGTGGAGCTGGCCCCACCTGTCCTGTCCACCAACAGAACATGAACATGACAAAGACAGAGTGGGATAGATTAATTAATTATCTTAACGTAGCATTTTATACAGTTGTCACAGGAACAATCCCACAGTAACATGGGGTTACCGTAAACACTTAGCTCAAGGGCACAATGGTGATAGTTCACAGTGTAGCATGTGTACACTTCCATGTACAACATATTGAGTGATGCTTTATTACTGAATGCATTTTTGTGATTCAATGATTCAATGACAGTTGTTTCTTTATTGATTCAATCAGTATTTTTGAACGAATCATAAGAATGATTCAACGACTGTCTCATAAAAAAGGTGGCTGCATCCAGAATCATATACTGTACTCAGTAGGTGCAACTTTTGAATGAGTAATTATTCATTATAAGTATGTTTTCATATGAATACGGTAGATTTTCCCTTTTTCCCATAATTTTTATGGGAAAGTTTAGCTTTGGACTGAGCTGTGATGTTGCCAAACCATACAGTATATCCATAATTGTCCTATACTCCATTGGATGCACGCTTTGGAATCACATTGAAAGTTGTAGGTCAAATTGGTACTGTTTTATAAATACTTTGAATTCAGACATACTACTCTTTTCGCCTACTATACATGATAGGAAAGTATACGATTTCAGATGCAGATTCGTTCCTGAAGGAATCAGCGATTTCGAACAAGTGAGTGAGTGATACAAATGACTCACTTATAAAGATGGTTACTTGTCGCCACCTACAATATAACCTGTCGATGAGTCGGCACCACTAAAACACATCTCCCAGACTGACCTTTTTTTTCTGGAACAAACACAGACAAGCCTTTAAACGACATATCAGCGCTCTTGGAATGCTGCTCGTGCCAGTCAGATTTGAGAAATTAATAATTGGACAATTATACATGTCTATATACATATACTACACTATCTCCACTTCAAACTGTAAGAATACATGCATCAGCTTTAAGTATGACCTTATAAACAGTGCAGTCCTACCCTGCTCTGTAAACACTATACAACAACATTTTATGTGCAATGCATTTTCTACAAAATAAGCATCTAAATGGGTGTATAAAGGTATGTAAGCTGTTATAGGACTGTCCTTTTAACCATTCATTGAACTTCTATAGATTGATAAGTGTAATGCTGAGATAAGATGGTGTGCAACTGGATCAATACTGGAGTGCACTAAAAGGGGCTCACTGGTTTAATGTGTACTGCCTTATACTGCAGATGAGATGAGTATGTAGGCTATAAAAGCCAGCGGGGGCTGAGTGTTATGTATAGTATTTCACCTCCCTCCACTACACAACCTCAGTAATTCTTGTTTTACTAGGGCACCTGTCCCTGTAGAGAAGGCTTGTGAGGCTCGTTGCTTGTTCAACTAAAGATCCTTATGAAAGCTGCCCGGCTAGCTCACCTTGACCCGGCTCTCTCCTTCTCTCTCGCTTGCTTTGTGTCCTTTTTTACTTTCACTATCACTCTTTCTCTCTATTTTAATGGATTTGGGTGGAGGCCTTTCACCTCTCAAAAGTGTCATAAAGATCCTCTACAAAGTGACCTATTAAAAAGCATCTTAAAAAGCATAAACTGTTTGGAAAGTTTGACTGAGCAGGACAAAATTTGCCTGAGGAGGCGTTTTAGTTTATAGCCTGAGCAAGAATAGGCAGGTTTTGTAATATAAGACACAAAAATGAGAGTTAAAACCCAATGTGACCTCAACTTTAAAGCATTTGTGGCCATTCTACTCCCACAAGCAATAGAGACAAGCCCTGAGGTGATGCTGTGTCATCTGTGGTTTCTCCTTACTCGCTCTCTTCAGAGAATATTAATAAGCAGCAGATGAGAGATATGAGCAGAGAGATTTATGTGCTGCTGATCAGCCATGGAAAAGGCAGGTTTCAGCTTACCTGTGCCAATTCAAACAGAGGAGACGTTCTCTCCCTGCAGGGTCCTCCAAACAGGTGCTACATCCATTACACTTCCGTAAACAAGTCAGGGTATTTTCATCTACTGCACATGAAGAGAAGAAGTTAGATGCAATTGGTAGATTAAAAAAAGAAAGCATTCTGAGCTTTTAGATTGGGATTGTCATGGAAAACCTTGAAATATCAGAGAGTTTTAAAGGTGAATTGTGTGTAATTTCTGTGCCATAAACAGTATAGAGAAAAGTATTTTAGAAAGTATTTTAACATAAAATACACACCCCCTTTATGGAAAGTAATTGAAAAAAGGGTTCGACTTTATTTTGATGGTCCCCTTCATACATTCTGTTCAAAAGTCTACTTATTAAACTCTTATTAGAGTATTAGGGGACACTGTTAGGGGTAGGGTTAGTAGAATACTGTAAGTACTTGCAAAGTTACTCATAAGCCCTATTCGGATGGGACTAGTGTAACATGTAGAGGTGGGGTAAAGTAATTATTACCAGAGCTTCAAAGTGATTTTAGTCCCGTCCGAATGTGCCATCTCAGTAATCATCACGGACAATGTCAGTACAGATTACGGCGACTTTTACCTTCAGTAAAGAGGTCCGGAAAAATGACCTCAGGTAATACTAATCCCGTGCGAATAGACCCGCTGTAAATATGTACGCAAATATTTTGTCATTTCCTGTTTAAATGTAGTTTTCCGCGGTTTTTCAAGTATGGAGACGCTTGAAAAAGCATTCAGTTGCGTTCTAGACGCTGGGACGAGTCTGTGGCAAAACTCAAGTGCCTCAAACAAGTTCTTTCGATCTTCTTTCTGATCTGAATGGTGTGTGGAAAACACCATTCAGATCAGAAAGAAGATCGAAAGAACTTGTTTGAGGCACAAAACCTCTTTTAGCGTTAGGTAAGTGCCTTTTACCAACACAATCCAATCTGAAGTTAATTAATACATCGTTCAACCGGACATTACTGTTTTATACATATATAAATATAGGTTATATGTGTTTGCGCACGTGATATCAGGAAGCAACGTAATACACACATGACGACAGGAAAGTGACGGCGATGTGCAAATCGAGTTACCCCTCCCACTTCTGCTAGTTTACTGAGATATCTTATCCCATGCGAATTGGCCATTAATATTACAGACGTCCTGTGGTAAAATTACATTACTCCATCTACCCTTGTAAAGTTAATCCCGTCCGAATAGGGCTATAGTCAGTAGAATGTCTGTTGGGGGAACATCACAATAAAGTGTTAGCAGATATTAACCCTCAGAGGTCGGAGATCACGCCGGCGTGATCTGCTCGCTTTTTTCCTTATGAGTTGAATTGAGACCCGAAATACTCTTTTGAATTTGATTTTACAAAACAAGTTTCATACATCAATCGATTCTGTTAAATGTGTATTATTTTTGTGTATACTCACAATAAAAACAAAGTGCTGTGCTTTTTGCCAAATAAAGAAAAATAAACACGAAGCGAGTTCTGCCTTCTCTCTGCCAGTGTAGTCCATTCTGAAACGCGTCCGAAAATGAACAATAACTCAGCGAATACTCAGTCAAACAGGCATACAGTCACACAGGCATGAAGCTTGAATTCTCTTCTTTTCAATGAAGTAATTTATATAAAAAACAAATATTCTCATCTTGTGAAATCTGTATTAAAAGAGAGCGATTCCAGTCGAGCTAATTACATCTAATTCAGATGTAATGTGACTCCGCCCACGGAGAGCGCACGCTATTCAAACGCAAATGACTGAGGCAATCCGCGCAATCCTGTGAACGCCCCCATATCAGCGCGAGAAAACACAAGTTTATTCAGATCATTACTTGTTTACACCGTCTTGCAGCTGTGAGGAATAATAATGGAAAATGTCCCCCAGAAGTGCGGGTATATCGAGGAGCGAGCTGAGGAATTCTAGTAAGTTTTTTCCTTCTCACGTGAATTTCTTCACGGGGGTTTCTGTTTATGAATGAATGAACGGCAGAGATGCGCGCTGTTTACCACAGCTGGTAAAGACAGTTTAAATTTAAATCGCGTTTGTGAATGAATGATGATGTTTCAGCAAACTGTATTGCTATACTGAGATGAGTAAAAATCGACTGAAATATGTTGAAATAAAATGTAGGCTATTTGTATAAGCAATGTATTAAACTGCAAATTAACAATATGCCCTGATATTTCATGAAAACAACGTTACAGTCAGGCGAAATATGAAAGTAATGAATACATAGATAAAATGTAGGCCTATAATCATTTTTTTTTTACAAAGAAAGAGTACACTTGAAATATTGTTGAAATTGTAATATTATTGTAATTGTAACCTTTTTAATAAAATGGCAAAACATATTTACAAGATAGATGTAAGCAAAATCTTAAATGATCAATATAAGTCTTCTTCTAAATATCCTTTGTCCTTGCATTGTGGCTCAGTCAGTCAGAGTCACACCTGAATGAATGGCTAATTATGCAGAGTCATTATGCAGAGTGGGTGTTCTAAGTTGTAAACCACTCCTCGTTCACGCCTCCTCGCATATTGGCTTTCCAAGCAAAACCTGTTTTACATCAATTTAAATCAATGTATGGTTTTATGTGAACGATAAAGCTATTATTTTCTGACTATTTTCACATGATTTTGAAGAAAAAACACTAGGCGAGGACATCCATTATTCAAAAGTCTTATTGACACATATTTACTATGTGTTTTGTGGCCTTATTTCAGAAATTTTAGTTTTTAGTTTTTTCAATAACCATGCATAAACATTATTCTCTCAAAAATGAAAACATGTACATACACGTGGCTCACATATTATGGTAGCCCTGTTTGTGCTTTATAGAGTGAATTTACACCTTTGCCATTAATATGTTTATAAGCAACTGAAAAAAGCACAAATGTCAGGGCATGTCAGAACATCTCAAGGGCCCCAAAAACAGCTCAGACCCCAGAGGGTTAAGCAGACAGTCTACTAATACTCAAATGAGAGTTTGTTGAAAAGTATGTGCAACTTTATCAGAATGTCTAAAGGAGACCATCAAAAATGTTGGTTAAAGTGTTACCAACAAAAGATGAATTCTATATCAATCTGTTCCGTTATGCTTTAGCTATTTTTGAACTGAAGAACACACCTAAGAAACGGGTCTGGCCGGGGTCAGATGAACCAGAAAACACTGATTAGTTGACTATAGTCACTACATATGTTTCCATCCAAAGTTACGAAATTAACTTATCCGCAAAATTGAAATATCACAAAAAACATTTGCGAAGAAAGCACTGTTTCCAATAAGTGGAATCAGTTTATACTTCCTGATGCTACATATCACTAAGGAAAGTAGGAGAAGCTCAGCTGGGTGTACGGGGTGAGAGGGTGTAATGATCTGGAGGGGTGCTCTGAGGACACCGGCTGCTGGCAACAGTTGAAAGACATGCTTTAACTGCAAGGGGGCACATAGTGGGAAACTGGCCGTTTGGATTTACAAAACAGCTGACCTTTAGCGCTGGACGTCCACCACCAGGAGGCCTGTAAAGTCTGAACGGACAGGAGAGGAGTAGGAGAAGAAGGGAGTCCAATGAGAGAAAGGTGTGTGTCCAATCACATCTTAATGATCTTTATGCAGATTAAATGAGAAAGAGCAGAAAATTGGCCATTATGAGTTTAGCTGGTGTGCGCGCTTGTGATAATTCAGATTTGACTATTTTTATCAGGGCATTGCAGGACTAGAATCACCTTCTCTGAGCCCAGGGCTCCTTTGTCAATAGGAGTCAATGACAAATGGATGTCTGATGAAAAAAAAAAAAAAGTTTATCAGGCAAAATAAATCTAGTTTATAAGGCAAGTCAATTTGACACTTGGATGGATGAGCAGGATTAAAAGTGCTGTAAAATAGCCAATTAATGCCCACCTGCAAATGCTCATTCTATATTATCGTGCCAAGATGCCACATTGCTTGACAACAGCCAACAGCCGTCAGGCTAATTAACTACCATTTATTTAGATTTTTATCATAATTACGTGCAATTATTTATTGAACATAGGTGTCTTTATTAGATTGTTGTTGTTCGAGGCCCTGTGCATGTTCCATAGTTCTAGTCTTGGTGTTGATGTTGATGTTGGTTTCATATGTTGATACCATTTCCAAAAAGAAGTTTTGATTTATGTGTCATTGAAAAGAAAAAAATAGGCTAACAGTGTATTGAAAATGTCATGTGGTCTAACCAGCAAGTTAAAATGTACACTTTTCCTGGATATACATGTTAATCTTTATTATCAAATATATTTGTGAAGGTGAATATTAATTTCTGGACAGGTCTGTATGGGTCCCTGCAATGTCATTTTTGTTTTATGGTTTTCTTGTCATATGACAGCTAAATAATTAAGAAATAATATATGCGTTAATTAGACTATACCACTCTTTTTTATGGTCTAATGAAAATCATTCCATACATTTAGTTAAATAAATAAAAAATCTCATTTATTGTCTGTATGAATAATTTTTTTTACAAAATATAGTAGATAAGAGTCACGTAACTGACCCATGGAGATATTTGATGGATGGACGAAAGAGTCACATTGCGTCATTGGTCAATCGTGGGTGACTGAGTTATAGGCTATGTACGAATGAAGGAGACAGTCAGTAAATTTTTTCTAGTTAACCTCTTTGTATCCCTGTCAGTGTGCATTCTGTCTGTGTAATGAAGAGTAGTTTTTAGCGGTATTGTTGGTTTTGAAAAGGCTGCAGAATACACTCCAGAAACGGCTGCCTCTTTTCTGGGTTAATTGCTTGAGGTTACATTTCACAAGGCCCATTAATGAAGGCCGACTATGTGCCTTCAGGACTGCATTCTCTTTATAGAGACCCAAACAGTTCATGTATGCTTTATTCAAACTTATTTTGCTTCATTCAGATAGCTTTGACTCGAGACGAGTAGATTTGCACACTGTGCTAGCACACAAAAACATTCCGCACACTTTCTGCTTCTCTCTTTTTTTTCCCCATCAGCCGCACACACTTGGCATCCATCACTAAAGTTTTGAGAGAGTGTTTTCGCAGCCTTGGCAAGTGTGTGTGCGCGTGGGTGGTTGTAATCTGGTAACGAGCGTTGAAGAGCTCAGGATGGCCTTGAGTGTGCAACAGTACCACACATAGAAGACGACAGACAAACAAACAAAGGCTGGTGTCAGCAGAGTCAGGTGACGGACATCATTTTGGTGACCACACACACAAGCTCAACACAAGCTCAGAGGCAAACAATCCACAAAAATAAACCAACATCCTCACTACAGACACTGTGCAACTCCAGTAAAAAGGGCTGTACGCAATACAGAAAAGCAGTTGACTATACATCCAAATAACGTTCTTGATGCTAGCGCTCACTGATTAAAGGGATTTCATTTTGTGTTTAATTCTGTGGTAGTAATGAAGCATTGCTAGCATTTTATGAATCCTAAAACAACATTTTCACTATGTTTGCATAATTTGACAAATCAATTATAATTTTTGTCTGAACTTTTCACCAAAGCAGTGGTTCTCATTCCCTGTGCTGGCTCCACACTGCTTTGCACATTTCGTATGTCTCTCTTATCTAACATAACTGATTCAGGGTGAGTCATCATTATTTTTGGTCTGTTTCCCTAGAGAAGAAAGACTATTTTAAATATAGAGTTACACTTACTAGCTAAAACTTTTAGTAACACGTTCTAAGGAAGTCTGTATTTCAAATAATTGATATGGGTATTCCTAATGCATTATAATACATTCATAATGTCAGATAAAACAAAAAAACTTGTAATGCATTATGGAAACTATAATCCATAAGTGTATATAATGTTTGTTATAATTTATAATACTCTCAGAAGTTTAAACCATAAATAGGTAAGTATTAATGTATTATAACTGTTGTTACAATTATTCATGAGATGATAATAATACCGTAAATTTTTTATAAGGTATATGCATGCATTATACAAATAAAGGATTTATCATGGATTAAATCTATCCATCTATCTATCTGTCTGTCTTTATATTATATTTTATAGAATTTTATATTATATATTATATCTATTTCTAAATGATTTCTTTGTGTATTTCTTTATTTGTTTTTTACTGTCAGCATCCAATCTTGTTTGCTACAGGCGTATGTCTAATTATACAGAAGCATGATTAATTAAGCTCATAATAAAACAAAGACGATTTTGTCTCTCTTACGGTTCTCCTTTCTCCCACTCCCTCTCCCTCTTTTTCTTTTTTTCTGTCGTTAATCTGCGTCTGCCGGGGTGATGGAGAGCCTCCCACGGCTCGCTCTTTAATTAAGAGTGGTGTAAACAACAATGGCTGTCGTGTAGCCCACGTGGCGTGAACACAGACATGAATGCGTGCCGTAAAGTGGCTTGCAGAGAGGCTTTCAGAGAGTTAGTCTGGACCAGCCAAAAGCCAGGAGTTTAGTTAGGCTGGAGGCCTGTCATGCTTTTAATGCAGACACAATGCTGAACGAGGAGGGAAAACAACATCGGATCGATATTTATTATTATACCAATATCTGCCAACTGGCACTTTTATATGGCTGCTGAATGCAATATAAATTTGTGTTTAGAAGCTTTGATGAAAGTCATTCCTGTGATGTATAATCAGATTTTCTGCACTGATTTTGGGAATAAATTCTGTGAAATGCTTCTGAATATGATCAAATGTGCTGAAAGTATTACACTTGTATTGGTAGCTCAAGCCATAATTAACCTAAGAATTTAAAGGTGCAGTGTGCTATTTTTTTTTTTTTTACGATAAAATGCTTTCTTTTATCTCACCTACTGTAATATGAAGAGACGAGTATAAACATGGCATTCATAGATTTATTTACAAAAGTGTAAATACTGCAACTCTGTGGTGCTAACCAAACATTGTTCTGAATCAAGGATAAACTGAAATTCACTTCAACAACATCTGCTCACATATGTGAAGACTACTATTGGATCATTGAGGATAAACATCATATTATGAGAATTTGCATTACTTTACGGAGAACTTGCGACCTGCAAGCCTGTCGGTCTTCATCGGGCAGTGTTTGAACACCCGTCAGCTCAGTTTTTACGGTGTGTTCCACACCGTCGTCACTAGTCAGACCTCGTCTGTGGCTTTTTAGCTGATGGAGCATGTTGAATCTGTGTTGGGCAGACTGATGAGAGTGAGACAGATCACTCTTATTGGCTGTTCAGCTTAACAAACCAGTGCACAAGAAGAAAAGCGAATGTGATGATTGTACAGCTGGTCTTTGCAGTGTGTTCAAGGGCAACTTTTGTGCCAGTTCTGTGATGTGTATCATGGATGTTAGGGTTAGTTCACCCAGAAATTTAAGTTCTGTCATATATTACTTACTCTCATGTCGTTCCAAACCAGTGTAACTTTAATATATTTTAATGTCCCTCAATTGAAAGTCTAACACCCAAAACTTGTAAAAGATCGTAAAATAAATCAATGTGAATTAAGTAGGATGTTTTCGAAATGCTATTCCCTACACTACTCCACTAATATAGTCCACTTGAAGGAGTGAATTCGGACACTGAGTGCGCTGGAAGGGCTGCTGTTTTGCATAGTTTGCGCTTGGTGTTTAATAATCATTTGAAACTTGGCAAACTGGCAGCTACAGTAGTAATGAAGAGATTTATCTTGAACTAGTATGTATAAACCTTAATTAAACAATGTAATAATCAATTAAACAATACCTGTATGATATTACTCTATACGCACATTGGACCAATAGTTTGGAAAATGGACGGATGGATGATTCAGCTGCGGGCGCCATCTTCTGGTCAGACGCGGGAATTCGTTCAACGCACGACCCTCACAGTGCATTATGGGTATTCTTTAGATGTTTAGCGTACATCGGTTGTACACTCGTTATTGCGATGCCTTGTGGGACTGAATGAATGCACTAGTTTGGGACACCACTAAAAATGGCTGTCCCATCAAATAGTGCCCTATTTAAGAGTATCGGTGGGGATTTCGGACACAGCCACTTTATAAAATGAACAGATTCAATTTTTCACTTTGATCAACTCACATACATAGAGCACTCAAATATGGTACGATCTTTTTATAATAATTTAGGTAATATATACTGTATATATAATATAATATTTCATTAAAAAATATCTTCATTTGCCTTCCAAAGATGAACAAACACCTTATTTATTTGGAACGACATAAGGGCGAGTAAATGATGACAGAATTTTTATTTTCGGTTGAACTATCCCTTTAAGAACAAATGGTGCATAAAGAATAAAGTACAGAGTTAGCTCCAAACTAGCTAGTCACCTACTTGGACTTCACATTGCAATTTTAGTAAGAACTAATATAATATATCCACAAAATGACTGACAAGCTTTCTTAGCTTACCAATTGCACCCCTGAAGGGCTGTCACATGTCTATGTCAGTGATATCTGTCAGGTAGTGGGGACATTTTATGCACTCCTAAAAATGAAGAAACCAACATGCAAGTGGCAGTGGATATGTAGAGCTCTATGATTGACAGGTCAGATTCTGTCATGAGCTTGTGCATTACTAAAAAATTACCCCTCTCTCTCTCTCCTCCAGAAGAAAGGATGCTGCAGGAGACCAGTGTGAGAGTAAGCCCAACCTGATCGCTCCATCCACTCCCCTGCCCAGTCCTCCACAATCCCAGGATGCTCTGCCCCTGCCGAGGGAAGCTGAAGCTGCTGGTGGTGTCTCTAAGTTTCGTCATCCTGTTCACCTGGCTTTACCTGCTCGTGGGGAACTCGGAAAGTGAGTATCAAAGCACTTATCATCAGATCTTTTGATTTCTGGAAAGAAACGCTCTCTATGACGCTCATTTTCTGTTTTCTGGTGTAAAGGCTGGATCGACAAAGAGTTTTCCCCTTAAGCTGGGTTGACTTGAGTGTTGAGACTGTCAGTCAGTCTTATCTCGGCCTGTGTGCTAAAATCCTCATCTGATGGGTCTGTCATCCACAGAGACGCACAATAACGCTGCGGCGTGCTGATAACAGAACTGATCTGCAGCCAGATCTCAGAAAGCTAATCATTATAAAAGCTCCTTCTCTTGCTCTTGATCTGGCATGTGGACATATCTATCTCTATCTGCAATCATGAGACAAGTCCCACGTATGCACACATTGGCTTACGCGGTGCACAGAAACAGAGATTATCAGAACATGATCATTAGTAATTCATAAAACTAAAAGAGTTTGAGAAGACATTCATTCATTCATTCATTCAAGACAGTAATTTCCTTTAAAAAAATAAAAAATAAAATTCCAGATGTATTTAGGCACCATTTTGTGGGTCATTCTTTGAAACGAGTGCATTTAAAAGCAAGATTTTAAACATTCTTTTGAAGAATGCCTTGAAGTGTTAATAAATTGCACTGAATTGTGCCATATCAAGTTGAATTAATATTTAACCAATATGAGTGCCTGAAACCCCTTCAGCTGTGACTGTATTCACAATAAAAACATGGCCTGTACAAAAGTGGTACTTTTCAGAGAGGTGCACAATTAATGAAATATATTAAGAAAACACATTTTAACTTAAAGTTTTATTTTCATTCAAAAGTGGCATCCTTCCGCTATAATAGGGACCTTGGACTACTGTACAAGTACAGTACTCCCTGTGATTAAAGTTAATATTTCAGTTGTTTAAATGTGTAAGTGATGTAACGTTTGGCCCTCTAGTGGTTAAAAAACAAAACTGCATGTATTTTGTGGAAGAACATTGTTTTGATTGTGCTTCGGCTCTGCGTGACCGTGCGAACGAATATGACCCTTCACAAGATCTGTTCAATAAAATACCTTACTCTCCTGTTGAGTGATAAAAACGCCATCTCCACGTCACTTTTACAACATTTCAAATCCCTCAGTTCTCGCCATCTCCGAAAAGCCAATGTTGATTCTGGTTATATTACAAGCTCAGTCTGGTTTTTTTTAAAACTTCTGGAATCACAAAACAAATCGTGGTGCATTAATTTAATAGACATCAATAGTATGTCAAATATTGTATGTCAAATATAGTGTTGGGGGGCATTCGAGTCAAAAGGCTGAGAACAGCTGCACCTCATGGTGCTTTTTGGAAGCTGAAATTTATATTGATATTTATACTGATATATGATATTTCAAAAAAAAATATATAATCCTTTTCAATTATCAACTGCGTACTAAACAAAATCTTTGTAACAGGATTGACATTTTAAAAAGGATTTATTTACTTGCAGAGTTCACTTCCTGCCATTTTCCAGTATTTTGAAATAGTACATTATTTTAATAAGAGGGTTTCGTATAATAACCTTATGATGATAGATTATATACTGTAGTTTTTGGAGTGCTCATAAAAGCATGAAATGGACTTTTCTCCGCCTGCTGCCTTTTGACACCACAGCTGATGGTGGTGAAGCGACTGTGTGTGTTATTGTGGTGTTGTCAGCCAATCACTTTCCTGCGGCTCTAGAGTCATTAATCACATGCCATTTACGGCTCAGGTGATTGGCTCAAAACAACCTGGTTGCAGAACTGAGGGCCCATAAGCAAAATGCAAATTCCATATCACATACTTCCAGGGTTTCTGTGCCCAACTGCCTGAGATGAATGTGAATGCTAATGGATAATGGAAAATGGATAATGGATGAAAGATGACATGGTTACACTAAGTAAGACCCAACTCTGATTAACAGGGATGAGTGATCTGCACTCGCTTATACATGAGCGCAATGCAAGAAAATCCATCAAATTGTTCTGATAAATTCAATGCCTGTTACTTTGTTCTCCCTGATCACATCCAATTTTCTGCTACTTTAATCATTCCAGCAGAGAGCAATGTGTAGATTGAGATACTCTTGGAGTCTGTCTTAAATCTGAATGACATTCACGTATATTGTCTCTCTGCAAGTTCACCTCAAGCTTCCTATTTCCTTACCTCTCATCCATCCATCTCGGGGGTGTAATCTGTCAAGATCACTCGAATGAAATGAAATCTGTTGTGCCGTATCAGACGGGCGTTCCCTGCTCCTCTCCGCATGCTTGGTGGAATCTACTGAAGCACGGCTGCTGGAACGGGATGTCCTGGCATCACGGGTCCGAGAGGTAGAGGAAGAGAACCGGCAGATCCGACTCCAGCTGAGCCAATCTCAGGGCCTGGCTGCCCAGCCTGCCGAGGGTAACTATGGCAACCAGCAGTGGGTGGCATCGGCAGACACCGGTCCAGAGGACGTGGAGAACACAGCAGAGGAACGGGCCAATCACAGCGAGTGTTCTCGCTCGCCCACCGCGGAGAAGTGTGAGGTTAGATGGCATATTACATCCTGTCAGATGTGGGAATAAATAAAGGAACATACGGCGGCCCCAAAAAGTATTTCGACACTTGCGTGAGACAAAAAAAAAAAAAAAAAGTTAAACAAAGGAATTTCCAAGTAAAAAAAAAAAGCGTTCACAAACACTTTTCAAGCAAAAGCAGGTTTGATAAGTTGAAATATGGTCCTAAATGAAGATATTTAATATATCGACTTAAATATCACCTCAACGCCATTTGGTTAAAAACTGTAATTTGATATTTTGTATTTATTGCAATTTATAGTGTGGCATATGTGTCCAGATTATTTCTGTTGGGGCCGCTGCATATTAGAAGCTGTTTAAAGTCTACACAGACCGCATTATGAATCTCAAGAATACCTTAACAAAGCTGAAATTCTTCAATCCAGTCTGAAACGTTGGCTCTTCTCTCCACACACAGCTGATTCACGTGGCATGTGTATGTGCGGGTCACAACGCCAGTCGGGACGTGGTCACTCTGGTCAAATCCATCCTGTTCCACAGGTAAGAAACAAGGACAGCGAAATTAATACTAAATAAATAGCAGTATGATGGTATATTGTGTGGTAATAGAGCTATGCTGTGCATATGCAGTATTAAAGAACAACAACTGGGATTTAGCTATTCTCCTGTAGATTTCACAATTTTATTTAACATGTATTCAGTTGGCCTGAAATGAAATTTCACAGTTTCACTGTGTCACATATTTTGTCTGTAAAGTACATATATTGTCACACCACAAGATCATTCGGTTTCACTTTATTTTGATGGTCTTTTTAACACATTCTGTGGACTATAAGTTATGTATTACTGTACATGTCTACTAATTCTCATTAGAGTGTTAGTAGAGTATTAGTAGACTGGTAGGGTTAGGGTTAGAATAAGTTGACATAGTTGCAAACTAACTCACAGTCAGTAGAATGTCTGTTGGAGGACATTCACAAGAAAGAGTTATCAGATTTTAAGCAGACCGTCTACCAATAAACTAATGAGAGTTAAGGCCCGTTCACACCAAGGACGATAACTATAAAGATAACGATAAAGATATAATTCTAAAAATCGTTCTCCATATTAAAGAATAACAGAGTTCACACCACAACTATAACGATAAAGATATGAGGAACGATATCGTTGGGATCACTTTCAGAACGATTTTTTTTCAGCTGTCAAACGATAAAACACTGACAGTCAATCAGAATCCATTCTAATTTAAAGGTCTCGCGCATTTAAAATGGGGCGCGCGCGCGCGTGCTTAGAATAAAAAGACCGTTATCGTTCGTTGGTGTGGACGCATATATAGTTATCTTTGTCGTTATCTTTATAGTTATCGTGCTTGGTGTGAACGGGCCTTTAGTTGACATGCAGTTTCAAAGTTACTTATAGTCAACAGAATGTTCAAAAGGGACCAGCAAAACTAAGTAGTGAAACCAGCCGAAATATATTCAAAAATGGTGAAAACCTCAAAAAATGGTGACCATTTGGTAAAAATGGTATGCATTTTACCTTATGCATACAAATAAAACCTAACATGTCAACATCTCCCTTTTCAGGAGAAACCCACTGCACTTTCATTTCATCACAGACACAGTGGCCAATCAGATCCTCAGCACTCTGTTCCAGTCATGGATGGTACCGTCCGTACAAGTCAGCTTCTATGACGCTGATGAACTCAAAGTAAGAACCTGCCTCATAATGCTCTCATGACACCCCTGCCAGTAAACACCCTTGCCCTTTGACCCAGAGATAATGATCATGTCACGGAGCATCAGTATAGAGAGTCTTAATAAGTAGCGATAGTTTTGAAACGAAACAGGTGGCAATGACAAGACTGAAGAATGATGCCGATCGCAATCCTCCCTGAGCTCATTCAGGCACAAACAACTGGAATGAAATACATGTCACATGTGCTGTCGTATTGTAATGAGGGGGCAAAGGTCCCCTTGGGACAGTACGGCATGTCTGTGATAGTGGAAACATTGAGCTCGCTGTTTACACTCCAGCGATCTCAAGAGCTTTCACTCTCTGAGAATTCTTGCACGCTCCAGAGGGAGTCGAAAGCATAGAATTATTCATTTCTGTTCATATATTTAAACTGACAGTGTGACTCTTTTTTTCCACGACTTGGCATGCAAGTGCTGCCTTTGCTGTGGCATTGAATTATTCACTGTCTGTTTGTGATTTTTTTTCTTTTCATGCAGTGCACGGTACGCTGAAAGAGCGAAGTGACAATCAAAGAGCTTGCCTCCTCTTCACACACACATGTGCGCGCACATATTCTTGGAGAGCGCATTCTAGTTTACATTACACTGCACACTCAAGGACACTCACATGAATGGATGCACACACTCATATGCACAATAACACAAACACAGTCTTTCTTGTCCTGTTTTGTGCTCTCGTTCTCCTCCCGGACTGCGTTCACCTCTGATTGTCAGCTGTTTGGCTCGGAGCCGTCTCTAATCACGCGGATTTTACATCCTGTGTCTCTGCTGTGCATAGAGACCTCTTTGCTCTCCTGAGTATATGAAAGCTAAGCTGCAGGAAATCTAGTCTTTTTCAATCAACCCCTCTCCGGCAGATTATTATTAAACCTGAGCTCAGGTCATTAAGGATGTATGCTGGAAAGATGAAGCGCACAATAAGAACTGTAGTGGGTTATTTCCACGGGTGCAGATGATGCTATAACCGCAGAATACAGTTCAGAGGAAAACATGGAGCAGACACTGAGCTCTAGTAGGTACACAATAGTGAACACATGCAGGGTTGAGATAGTTGATTTTAGTAAAGAAGGTTTTAAATTCTCTCGGGAAAAAATTTATGAGAAAAATACTCACAGTTTCTCACAGATGTCTCTCTCTCTTTCTCTCACTCTCGTTCTCTTGCTATGAATAGTCAGAGGTGTCGTGGATACCAAACAAACACTATTCAGGAATTTATGGCCTGATGAAGCTCACTCTCACCAAAGCTCTGCCATCCAACCTTTCAAAGGTCATCGTCCTCGATACAGACATCACCTTCGCCACTGATATCGCCGAGCTGTGGGCCATCTTCCGGAAGTTCACAGGTAATCAGTCACCTTCCTTCCCGAGTCCTATAAAGCATCGGGACAGAAATGTAATCCTGATGTTGTGATTGCAGAGAAACAGGTGATTGGTCTGGTGGAGAATCAGAGTGATTGGTACCTCGGTAATCTGTGGAAAAATCACAAACCCTGGCCAGCCCTCGGACGGGGGTTTAACACAGGTACGGACGCCAGCTTCCATCTCAACTCCGCTCATCAACCTTCACTGGGTTCCAAACAGCATAAATGTTTTCTGTCTTTGTAACTGGTTATTAACAGTGGAATTACTTTACAAACACAAATTAGTTTGATATGTGAGTCTAATAAACGGAAAGAATTAAGGGGAAAAGGGGTTAAAGGTAGGGTAGGCAATTTCAGAGAGGCTAGCAATAGCAAGCTAGCTTCGAGAGCATAAGATCCCACCCTCCCTTTCAGAGCGTCTCCAAAGCCACGCCTTCTCCAAAACACATATTATGAGGTGAAATATTATTACAATTTATTTAAAATAACTGTTTTTCTATTTTAAAGCTTTTTAAAATATAATTTATTCCTTTGAAAAGCTGAATTTTCAGCATTCAGTGTCACATGATCCTTCAGAAATCACCAAAATATGCTCAATTATTAATCAATATTGGTGCTCAGTTGTAAATAACGTTTCTTATTATTATTAATGTTGAGAACCGTTTTTTCTGCTTAATGTTTTGGTTGAAACCGTGATTAATTTTTTTCAGAATTCTTTGATGAATAGAAAGATCAAAAGAACAGTATTTAATTGAAATAAACATTTTTTGTAACTTTTATCAATTTAATGCTGAATATATATTTTTTAACTTTCTCATGAACTTTCTAATGAAGTAGCACAACATTCAACATAATAATAAGATACGTTTCTTGAGCTGCAAATCAGCATATTAGAATGATTTATGAAGGATCATGTGACACTGAAGACTGGAGTAATGATGCTGAAAATTCATCTTTGCATCACAGGAATAAATTACATTTTAACATATATAATAGTAAAATAGTAAACTGTTATTTCAAATTGTAATAAGATTTCACAATATTACTGTTTTACATATTTTTTTTTTTTTTTTTTTATCAAAGAAATGCAGCCTTGGGGAGCAGAAGAGACTCCTTTCAAAAAAATCTAATTTTTTTCAAACTTTTGACTGGTTGTGTATATATAATATTTAATTCATTCATTAATTACTCTTTAAAGTATTTACCCCTTTTTGGAAGGGGTTATTCATTGGATGCGATCAAGTATAAAGATCAAATTTACATACAGTCCGTGTAGCCTTCGCAGGAATGAGCACACAGGGATGATCACTTCTAAATGGAGCACACTGCTTATGTCACATTTCATTTCAGTATGAAAGAAAATAGAGCATAGTTTGCACCGGGGTCCATTTGACAACAGGTGTTTCTTTTTTTGGGCTGCAGGTGTGATTTTACTCTACCTTGAGAGACTGCGCAGGATTGGCTGGGAACAGATGTGGAGACTGACGGCAGAGAGAGAGCTAATGAGCATGCTTTCAACATCCCTGGCAGACCAGGTCCATGTCCTTCATGAACAATACAAAAACACTTTAATAAGAAGGATTTATTTCATAGGTCATATGAGATTGTGCTTTGCGCAACAGTAGTCTAAATGATGATGAAACCATTGCTGAATATTGTTGTATAATGCAACAAAAACTGTTTTATGTCTTCACAGGATATATTCAACGCATTCATAAAACAGAACCCAGTTCTGGTGCATCAGCTCCCGTGCTTCTGGAACGTACAGTTATCGGATCACACTCGCTCTGAACAGTGCTACACTGAGGTGTCGGATCTAAAGGTAACTATATTAGGTGAATGTTTAGGTATTCAGGGTACAACCGACCAAACTGACCCAAAGGAATTAAGAATAACGAGTTGTTCAAAGTAAGAAGGGGTCCTTTAACTGGTTCGAGCTTTGCTTTAATCATTGCCAAATTCATTGTTTGTTTTACAAATTGGCTCTAATGCAAATGTTCACCCGACCGTCACATTCATTTCCTGTCAAACTTCCATTTTAGTATGGAAATTATGTCTTTGAAGTTGTTTATTGCTCAGTTTTATTACTTCCTCCTGCAGGTCATTCACTGGAACTCTCCTAAAAAGCTGAGGGTAAAAAACAAGCATGTGGAATTTTTCCGTAATCTTTACTTGACATTCCTGGAGTACGATGGGAATCTTCTCCGACGGGAACTCTTCGGCTGTCCCAGTCAGGCCAGCTCAGAGAGCACAGTGGTGAGTTACTTAAGTAGTTAGTTATGCAGAATTATGCAAATATCTTCTTTTGTCTTTTTTGGAATAGCATGCAGATAATGTTTCTATTACATGACAAATAGCACTGAAATACAAAATCAATGATACAATTGGTATTGTGTATTATTGGTTTCATATTTCTGACAATCCTGGGCTATGGAAGTTAATTTCTAACTGAGATTATATTTTTAATGCATATTTTTATATATAAATAATATAATAATGTGATTTAGACATTAAAGAGAATAATTTACATCTGTAAATTTAGATACATTTAATTCTGTAAATTTGGTTTAGCTATGGAAGTGTTATGTTCCCTTGGTTTCGTGGTTTTGTTGTATTGACTTTTATTTTTAAGTGTTTTTAAGTGTTTTCCATTGTTCCCTGTGTTTACTTCCTGTTTAACTTTGTTCCCATGGTTTCTCTTGTTAGTCAGCATAGTGATTTATCAGTCTCGCCTGTGCATTGTTATCCTGTAACAAATTAATGGTAACTTAACTTAACTGTAACTTAATTTATGGTAATTCCGAAATGCCGTAAACACTGCAACACAGAGCCTAATTTATGGTAAATACGACATGGCATGAATGTGGGCTGGGTTTTAAAAAGATGGGGCGTGTCTTTAGCACCATAAAGCAGCAGATGGCGATACTTATATCTTAAGAGAACATGAAGACTTAAAAGAAACCGAAACAAGGGATTTTATAGTCTTAAGCTGGATCATTCTTAATAAGTAATGAATCCCCATGTCTAAAAGCAGCTCGGCCTTAGATTTGGACGTGGAAAAGCAGTATTGTAAAGTTGCAAAGGATAACACGGCCAGAGCCTGCTTGTTTCCTCCTCAGCACAGCTGATAAAGCGTTTTATTATTATTTCTTTATAGCTTCAGCAAGCACTAGAGGAGCTAGATGAGGACGACCAGTGCTATGATTTTCGGAGGGAGCGAATCATGGTGCACAGGGTGCATCTGTACTTCCTGCAGTATGAATACACACCCACAGATGATGGCACGGACATCACGCTGGTCGCACAGCTCTCTATGGACAGGTGAGGATGACAGACTGTCTGAACGAATCTGCAGACACGTTTGGGCCACTCATGCCAATGCGATTTAATTACTGAAGTGTCATTGTCGTGTTTAATGAACCCTGTGCAACACTTTGATTGAAATGAGAAAAGATTACTACAGCATTGCAAGTTAATAACATCTTCAAAACATGTTGAACCCTCGTGTTATTTTCAGATAGACTATTAGGGTTGCTGAAAAAAAAAAAAAAGAAGGAATTATTCATGTCATTGATCCATACATATGTGACCATGGACCACAAAACCAGTCACAAGTTGCACGGGTATATTTGTGGCAATAGCCAACAATACATTGTATGGGTCAAAATTATTGATTTTCCTTTTATGCCAACAAACATTAGGATATTAAGTAAAGATCATGTTCCATGAAGATATTTGGTAAATTTCCTACTTTAAATATATATAAAAAAAAATAAAAAATTGTGAGTGGATGCAGCAAAATCACGAACATAAATGGACAAATTTAACGATTTTCTCAATGTTTCGATTTTTTTGCACCCTCAGATTCCAGATTTTCAAAAAGTTGTATATTGGCCAAATATCCTAACAAACCATACATCAATGGAAAGCTTATTTATTCAATTTAAAAAAATTGACCCTTGTGACTGTGGTCCAGGGTCACATATGGCAATGTAATGTAATGTAAATGTACACAATAGAAGAAAATATTAGAAAAAAAGGAGGTCAAAAAATATAAAAGTGTTCAGTGCATACCACAAAAAAGTAAATATAATAATTATTGATAGCATATATTGCTATTTGTGATTAATTCAATTAACCGGTTGGCATGACATGTGTTTAATTTGATTTAAAAAAAAAACATTTGATTGAAGTTTGGGTTATATGTTAAATGTATAATAGTTAGAAAAATAATGGTCTTTTAATTCTCCCCACTGAGCTATTTAAAACAAAGTCAGGCATGAATCCTCTGTTTTCCCATGAAGTAATTTTGCCACTTTCACAAAGATGATTGTTATGCAGCACAGCAAATGTTGTTTGTGTTTCAAACAAGTATCAACTGGAATTGAGAATATCAGAACATACCATGCTAATACTGAAAGCTTGCCCTGCAGGTTTGAAAAGTGTATCAAAAAGAGCCTGTAATCTTGCCTCACTTTGAAATTTGCCCAACTCTTTGTATTTGTCCACAGACTGCAGATGCTGGAGGCGATCTGTAAACACTGGGAAGGCCCCATTAGTTTGGCCCTCTACATGTCTGATGCCGAGGCTCAGCAGTTCCTGCGCTACGCTCAGGCCTCCGAAGTCCTCAAAAACCGCAAAAACGTGGGCTATCATATCGTTTATAAGGAGGGTCAGTTCTACCCTGTCAATCTGGTACGCAATGTGGCGCTCCACAACGTCAACACACCCTACGTTTTTCTGACTGATGTAGATTTTCTGCCCATGTACGGCCTCTACGATTACCTCAGGTAAGACTCAGGGCTGTCAATTTGTTAGGAATAATCTGTTGATATAATGGATACATTTCTGTAATTCATCTGTGTTTTTTTTTTACTCTTCCATGTAGAAGAAGCATAGTCCAACTGGACATGGCCAATACCAAGAAGGCTCTGGTTGTGCCGGCCTTTGAGACGTTGAGATATCGCCTTTCCTTCCCTAAATCCAAGGCCGAGCTGCTGTCTATGCTGGACATGGGGACTCTCTACACCTTCAGGTACAGTAGACATTCAAAATAATCATATCTCAATCAAGTTCATAATTAATATTAGGGTCGATGACAAATAAGAGTGTCCGCAATAAGGAAAAGGACAATTCTTAAGAAAATTCTAGTTTAAAACACTTGTACAATGTTTTTAGAAATGTACTCTTTGTCTTGATGTTGGTTTCATGTGTCTTTTTAAAAACTATACTATTATAAACTATATATAAATATATATATATATATATATATATATATATATATATAGAATATCATGGAAAAGTTAATTTATTTCCATAATTCCATTCAAATTGTTAAACTTCCATAGATTATAGATTCAAGGCCCACAACTTAAACGATTTCAAGTATTTAGTTGTTTATTTGTACATAATTTGGGCTTCCAGCTCATAAAACCCACGAAAACAGGATTTCAAAAAATTTGAATATTACATGAAATCACACAGTAATTACACAGTGATACCATGGTCACTGAACCAGGTTTTGGTTCTTCTGGCAGTGTGGGCAGGTGCAAATCCTGCTGGAAAATGAAGGAAGCATGAAGTGCTCTGAAAATGTCCTGGTAGACGGCTGCGTTGACTCTGGATTTAATAAAGCACAGTGGACCAAAGTCCTCTTTTCTGATGAGAGCAAATTTTGCATCTCATTTGGAAACCAAGGTCCCAGAGTCTGGAGGAAGAATGGAGAGGCACACAATCCAAGATGCTTGAAGTCCAGTGTGAAGTTTCCACAGTCTGTGTTGGTTTGGGGAGCCATGTCATCGGCTGGTGTTAGTCCACTGTGCTGTCCACTCAACGCAGCCGTCTACCAGGACATTTTCAGAGCACTTCATGCTTCCTTCAGCAGACTAGCTTTATGGAGACGCTGACTTCATTTTCCAGCAGGATTTGCACAGGCCCACACTGCCAAAAGAACCAAAACCTGGTTCAATGACCATCTCAGTCATTGAGCTCAGTCACCTTTTCTTTGTAAGCAGAAGCTCCTCTGCTCTGCGTTGTGATTTTCTTAGACATTGAACACATGTGAGTGTACATATCTTAATCGTTTCACAATATTCATAAATACTAGTTTTTGGGCAGTCATACCATATGACATTTTTCAACCTGGTCTAACTTCGCTTTGTCATAAAAAGGTCAACTTATCTGATATTTTAAAAGACTTATCCAGTGTAACACTTAATCAGTGTTGAATAAAAAAAAAAAAGAATAATAAATGATTATGATAAACTACTTAAGATTTGATTTTCTTCTTTAATTGGACTTTTTTTCTTGATTATAATATCGGGACTGTATCGCTCCAAAAATATCAAAATGAATTTTAATTCAGAAATTAAAACTTGGAGAATAGCAGGTACGGCTAATAATCAAATCATTAAAATGTAGAATGTTAAAAAATGTTAAAATAAAACAACCAAAATGAAACACTTTATATGATTTTTTTATTTTATTTTTTACATGCATGTCATGTGACCATCAGCCACAAAACCATGAGCATGTGAATATATTGTTATTATTATTTTAATATTAACTGAAAATCTTCAAATACATTTTTTAGATCAATGGTTCATCTGACAAAAAGAAAAAAGTGTGGGAATCCCTGTTATAGATTATGATGATGTATGAAGATGATTTTTAATAAATTTCTGAATGAATTAATAGGAGAAAAAAGTGAGCATCAAATCGTTTGCCTGTTTTTAAAAGACCACACATAATAGTTCATGCATGTATTACTTTCCTGAAATGTAGGTATCATGTCTGGACAAAGGGTCATGCGCCAACCAATTACGCCAAATGGAGGACGGCCACAACGCCATACAAGGTGGAATGGGAGGCAGACTTTGAGCCGTACGTCGTCGTGCGACGAGACTGTCCTGAGTACGACCAGAGATTCGTTGGCTTTGGCTGGAACAAAGTATCCCATATCATGGAGCTTGATGCTCAGGTAAGGTTTTCAAAAAAAAAAAAGTTTGGCCTGTTTCCACCGCCAGTGTCCAGTGTCCCTAACCTGTTGCATTTCCTTGTTCCAAAGGAGTATGATCTTATTGTGTTACCAAATGCCTTCATGATCCACATGCCCCACGCGCCCAGCTTTGACATCTCAAAGTTTCGCTCCAGTCCAAGTTACCGCTACTGCTTGACGACACTGAAGGACGAGTTCCACCAAGACCTTTCTCGAAAGTACGGATCTGCTGCTCTCAAGTACCTCACAGCACAGAGGAACATCTGAAACCTGTTTCAAATGTACTTTAGCACACAGGAGAATGGCTTGGTCTAGTCGTTTGAGGCTCAACAGCCAACATGCTGCTCTGCTACATGTTACGGTGTGAAGAGGTACGAAGCTGCCCTGCTAAAATCAGAGCTTTAATCTTCTTTTTGATAAGTCATACAGCAGAGAACTGTGAAAACCAATGACATCAGCACCACAACCATCTCAGACTGGTGGCGAAAACTCGACCAAACATTTCAACTGCTAAAAAGCGCAAAGGACACCGGCATTCGTTTGTGATGACTCACTTTCTTATAGTCTAAAATGAACGTCATTATAAAGACCTTCTTTGACAATCAGGGCTTTTTCTTCACTAAAGATCTTCGGCTAGTGATTCATGGCGCTACGCAGCTTTGGACCTGGCTATAACCATTCGATGAAGTATCGATGGGCCGAAAAGGACAAGACATGAATGAGCTTTCCAAAGACTCTTCTGCTGGACTGAAGTGTGAGGAGGCCATCAAGACAAGAGGGACATTTAAGCCTTATAATTTCCTTGTTATTTAAAATATTTAAAAGTATTTTTTTTTTTTTTAACGAAGACAAAACAGTTTATGAACAACGACCTACAGCCTATGTATGTTTTACAATATAAAAAAAGAAAATCATTATTTTTTAATTTAGAAACACTGATTTGCTTGTAGCGAAAGAAGCTTGAATGCTTGATAGGGGTGCAAGGGAGTATTCTGGAGGTCCCGAATTTTAGTCATTTATGATTTTGGTGAGAAATGATCGGAGCGTTATAACTGCTGCATTTATAACAAATGGCTTAAACATCCAGTGTCATAGTGTATGCCAGGACACTTTCTTGCTCTGAACTCACATCATGTTCTTCACTTTTAAAAGTTTGCACTACATACTGTTACTCAAAAATGACATTATCAACTATGATTATATGATATATGATTATATGTACATTTGCATTGAGATCCACTTAAGGGACCATGAAAAAAAAAAAACGGAGCATCCAAGTTTCTAAAGGACTAAATATTTGTTGTCGGTGATATAAAACACGTTCTGTTATTGAAAGCGATATTTATTGTGTGAAATGTCAGTCACGTTCTGGTCAGTCC
The DNA here is from genome assembly GCF_964197995.2 of Scardinius erythrophthalmus. Taxonomy (NCBI): domain Eukaryota; kingdom Metazoa; phylum Chordata; class Actinopteri; order Cypriniformes; family Leuciscidae; genus Scardinius; species Scardinius erythrophthalmus. The sequence goes on from NC_138228.1 coordinate 43,639,750, forward strand.
TGAAATAATAATCCAATGTCCAATTCAACATCACTCACTCAAGTTCTAAAAGAAAAAATAACATTGGAAACCTGACAAGAAAGTTTGTACGATCTATTGTACCAGTGGCTGCTGTCGCAATGTTTTGTTCCATCTTTATAAAGTATCGCTCCTCCAGGTCATATTGAGTTCACCCGTCACATGCCCCCCATGCCCCTCCGCTCCATCAGACTGCAGATTTACGGTAAATACCCGTGCCTTTGCTGTGTTGCGAAAACTGGATATTGATTGTACTACTGTACGCATCAGCGGGGCCTGCAAGAAAACAGGTACTCTATTTATTATTGTTGACTTAAATCAATCATATTTTTCTATGTAGGGGACAAAGTGCTTTAAATAAATTCTCCCTGTTTCTATAGTTTGTCAAAGTTCTTGTGCTCTTTATTTTACAAGTGTAGATGAGTCAGGCTGCTCTGTGCTTTTCACTTTTGAGTTGGTTCTATAGTTGGAAGGTCTACAATACAGGGCGGTGCTGATAAGAAAAAGCATTACCTCGTCTCTTTCTCCATACTAATCTCACAAAGAAAAGGAAATTTCATCCAAAATATGAAAATCTGTCATCATTGACCTTCTTTTGTTCCAAACCTGTTTGCTATTGTCTTGTCTGTGCAACACAAAGGGGATTTTTTTGAAGAATCTTCACACAGCTCTTTTCAACAACAGTTCACAGACCTGGGGACCTTTATAAAAGGTTGCGTAGAAACCGTCCTACATTTGATCTAAGATCATTTCTCAAATGGGCATACTTGTGATTCAGAGAAAACTAACATCCCTCTTCCAGATGTCAAATCTATTTCTGCATTATAGGCCATTTTATAGCCTAAAGATTGCCCGAAATAATTTACTTGTGTGGAACCAAAGTATGCTAACTAATTGAACTTTAATGCAGTGCAATTATGCGAACAAGCAAATGTGCGTACGCCTGCTTATAGTCTGACATGGCATTAAGAACGTTGGCGTGGACTTTAGCGTACACATGCTTTATAAATGAGGGCCCAGATCTATGAATTTCCTAAACAAACATTAAAAAAAAAAATACAATTGGTCAATTTCTGAAGTCAAACCTTGTGAAAAAGAAGGGTGCTTAATTGTGTTGAATGTGCACTTCTAGTATACTTAAAATCTTAAAAGTATATAAAAAAGATAATATACTGTATACACTACCGGTCAAAAGTCTGGAATCATTAAGCTATTTTTGTATATGTTTTTGAGTCTCTTCTGCTCACCAAGGCTGAATTACTTAATCAAAACTACAGTAAAAACTGTAATATAACAATTTAAAAGAACGGTTTGTATTTTATTACATTTAAAAATGTAATTTGTTCCTGTGATGGCAAAGCTGAATTTTCAGCATCATTACTCCAGTCTTCACTGTCACATGATCCTTCAGAATAATCTTCTAATATGCTAAATAAAAAGGCCACTTAAGTGTATAGAATTAAGTACACTTTGTAATGACGTCAAATTTAAAGTTAAAAATAATTAAAGCACTTGATTATAACTTCAACTGTAGTGTGTTTTGAATAACATTTAAAGTTCATCAATTGTATGTACTAAATTGCAACAATTTTTCAATATAAATGCGTAACTACAAATATATTTAAATACATGACATGCAAATTTAACTAAACATTACATTAAAGTATATTTAATTTACCATAAATTCTTGCCAGTACATCCAGCAGTACAAGTTGCCAACTTAAAGGTATAGTGGAGGATTTTCCCGAAATTTAGAAAAGAACCGCCCTCTCCACTTTTTGAAAAATGCACATGCGCAACACTCTACCTGCTCCCGAGACGGAACGCCTATTAAACGTGTGCACGAGAGAGCATGCACGAGCCTAGTTCTCCTTGTGCACGCTCTCGGCATGGCTCATACAAGCCTACTTTCCAAAAGAAGATTTGCACTTTTTCCACTATGTCAGACTCAATTTATAAACTAACTCAAAAACATTCATGCAAGACAAAATGTCAAATGCCCTTCCGTATTTTATTCACTTATTATACTGATCGATTGAGTGAGGACTCAAGACATGATCTGCAATTGAGAAGTAGCTTGTTGCATTTGTGTAATAAATACTATGGTGAAAACATCGGAATTATCAAAAATGAACATACAAGGTTTTAGAACATTTCAGCGTGATACCTTTTACCATTTGGTCATGAGGCTACTTTAGACAAATTGAGATGTTTACCATGTCTGCGCGGTGCGTGACTTGTGCCAGGGCTAGCATCGCTAATCATAGCTTTCATTAACTTTTACTAGCAGTGATTTTTAAATGGATTTCTCCAAATAGCATGCCAAACTTTACCTGTCGAGTAGAAACTTCGCGACTGAGGCATCAGTGGGAAGCCCAACCTGTGCTTTTAGCGCACACCAGCGTGTGAAATATTCTCCCAAAAACACTCTGGTCTTGTTTCTTTCTTCAGAGGCCTTTCTCTTCTTGTCATACAATTCGTAGACACTTTTTCTCTTGCGCCCCTCAGACATTTTGCAAAAACCCGGTGAGAACGGCGAGCTTCAATGAATGGCTGAAACCGTAGCTCACCACACATATACACCTGAAAGTGCGCATGCGCAGAAAGCGAAAACTACCTAGGGACGAGCCCGTACGACGGCCTTACGTAACTGATTGACAACTAGGAGGACCAATAGTCTTGATGATCCACCCGGAAAAAGAAAATCCTCCACTATATCTTTAAGTTAGTAAAAAAAAACTACATTTGTATTAAATGCAATTAGCTGAACTTTAAACTATAATACATTTAATTAAGATGCAACTACGTGCAGGAAAAAAATAGAGAAAAATTAAGTGGCTGGAGAAGCAGCAGTGCATTAAAAAAATAGAAATAGCTTTACAGTATAACTATCACCTTCAGGGGCTGGATATGGCCTGTGGACTGGGAGTTTAAGACCCCTTCTTTAGATAGTACAGTGGGCTTGTCATTACTGTTGGCTGCAAATGACTTCAGCCAACCCATCTGTTAGTGGCAAGAGGCTGAAGTTGATCAATTGTTTTCCAAATGGATCTGACTCGTGTTAAAACAAAGTTAATTCCGGCAATTTCAAGAGAGAGAGACTGCAGTAACCGGAGCCCTGAGAGCGAGCGAGAGCTGTTTCCTGCACTGTGTGGGCTAATGCATGTGTAATTGCCTGAAGTGGCCCTTTATGACATCATGAATCAGAAACTATTGCACGCAGTGAAAGAGTTTCAAGCAGCTTTTTCAGCATTCATTCACTCTACCCAGCAGCACATTACAGGAAAGGGCATGCAGGGGAACTCTGCTCTCAGTGTGTGAGCGGTGCGGCTCAGGACGCCCCAGCAACAATCTAGTAAATGGACTCACATCAGGAAACATGCTCAAGCTTGAATAATTCATTAGATGCAAGACAGCAGCAAGTAAAAGGCTGTTTCTTGCTGATTCCAAGAGTCCCAGATGAGTCTCTGTTCTTCCAACTTGGGAAATTTGAATTAATTTCATTTAATCTAGTTTCATGTCTACACTCATGACATGGCAGAAGGAAAAAATAAAACTTTCACATGTGCATTGTTAGGAAATCAGGTCGCTGTCACAACTGGCAGACCAAGCTTGCACTTTCTCATTAGTAACCGCTAGGGCATTGTTTCCTCTGTGGTTTCCCCCCTTCGTAATGAAATGCACGTTTCTTTGGGAATTTGGCTTAATGAATCGTAACTATAATTTCCTGCATTTTACATCATTATTAGGGAGAAGTGTTTGTGTTAATAAAAAAAATAAAAAAATAAAGAACAGAAATATGGAAGCTGGAATTTCTCATTAATGGCATCATCTAAAGTGACACCCTTTTGAAAAAGAAGTGCACTTAATTGTACTGAATGAGCACTTCAAATCAAAGGCCACTTAAGTGGGTTTAAAGAGAGTACACTTTCATGACTGTTTCTAATACGGTCGAGAACACTATTAAAAAGTGCACTTTAATGTACATTTTAAATCACTATGTTTTAATAATCTTTTGCCAGATATAAACACATATCAATTTCACTGTATTTTGTTATTCGGTATTACATTTAAAGTAAATACATACTACATGTACTAAATTTTTCAACAGCATCATAAATATGTGTAATCAAATTTAAATACATAAGTTTCAACAGAAATGACATTAAAGTGTAGTTACTGCATCAATGCAGTACATTTGACAATACACTTAAAAGGTTATAAGTGAATAAAAAGCCTAAATTCAATCTGTTCATCATATAAAGCGATCAATTCATATGGATTAGTTGTACAATCTCTATGAATTTTGTGTAGCTGTCAATGGAGGAACAGAAAGCTCTCAGATTTAATAAAAAAATCTTAATTTGTGTTCTGAATATGAACGAAAGTCTTAATTAATCCGTATTTAAAGGATAACTGTCGCCAAAATACAACCTATGGTCTTTTTGTTAATCTACCGGAGGCAAACTTTCGTTTAAAAGCATAATTAGGATGGAAACGCCACTTTTAAGATTGACTGTATTTTAGTTTTAGGTCAAATTGCCTTTTGAATGGGAGTGCTTGGGGCATTTCTATGATAGCATCAAAATCGCTATTTTTAAAACACTAAGAAGGCTCGACACAACATGAAATTTTGCTCGAAGTATCACCAGGGGCTCTACACATGAACTCGAGCACTGAGAACATTGTTTGTGTACACAGAGTTTATTAAAAAGAAAGATTTTGAACAACTCACTGCAACTCACGGCATTTTGACAGTCAAAAATAGTCAATCTCCGAATGCAACGTAACAGGGAGGAGAGTAAAGATGGAAAGCTCCTAAAGCTTAGTTCCACATAAATTCACGGATAATTTGTTGTTTTGTTGTTAGTGAAAATCAATATTGACCTTGTATTTGAAAAAGGATGCTCATATAAGAAGCAATACCAAAATTCAGAGTCAGTTCATTCACATTCGGAGATCAATTTTTGACTGTTAAAATGCCGGCGGACACAGCTACTGTGAGTTGTTCAAAATCTTTCTTTTTAGTAAACTCACAAACAATGTTCTCAATGCTCAAGTTCATGTGTAAAGCCCCTGGTGATACTTCGAGCAAAGTTTCATGTTGTGTCGAGCCTTCTTAGTGTTTTAAAAATAGCGATTTTGATGCTATCATAGTAGTCCCCCAAGCACTCCCATTCAAAAGGTAATTTGACCAAAAAAGAAAATACGGTCAAACTTAAAAGTGGCGTTTCCATCCTAATTATGCTTTTAAACTAAAGTTTGCCTCGGGTAGATTAACAAAAAAAAAAAACCTACGTTGCATTTTGGCGGCAGTTATCCTTTAAGTGGGTCAAAAAAGCACTGTTAAGTTTGACTAATTGCATTTAATATGAATTTAAACTTAAAGCTGCAGTCAGCAAGATTTTTTTGATCATATTCACTGAAACCGACACCATGCTCCGACAGAACAACATAAATCAGCCGGTTTTAGAAAAAAACCCACGCTTCTACCTCCACCTGGAGCCTGTTATTTGTTTTGCAAAAATCCACCGCTCCGGTTCTTCTGGTCCAATCTGCGCAGGGCTGTGTGAGATCTGACTGTCAATCACAGTTCGTGCACACGCCACAGATCCCCCCTCCCCCGCGCACGTTACAATATCACATGCACACGCCTGAAGTTCGCAGGTGTTTTGGATTGTTAGTGATGGCGGAGAGAAAATCTACTAACAAGCTTCCAATTCCTCGGTTATTGCTATCTATGGGTAGATTAGCCAGGGCAGCCTATTTCCGAGTCCATGGTGTTGATCGATGCCGAAGAGACGGACACGTTCACAGAAAATCTGGTGCACACGCACTGACGAGCACGAACTCGATGGGAGGGTGCTCGCTGGTAGTGGGGGAGGGGCATGAGAGTTGTAAACATTCAAAATTTTGGCTAAGTCCCGTCAATCTGCCAGACTTGCCCACTGCAACTTTAATACATTTTCATTTAATTGCAAATAAAATGCAATTAAGTGTCCAAAAACATTACATTCAAATAAATGGTGTCACCACCTAAATCGATGAATTTCTCTTGTGTGAGTCAAACAGAAGGAAGTAATTCCTTCAGATAGTCTCACACAGATCAATACCAATAGCCTACTGCACCATTTATTATCTCTTAAGTTAATGACAGGAATCAAAACACTCCGTTTATCAACTGGTGACAGCCTCCAAATATCTTCTCATCTCAACAGCGACTGCTCGATATTGAAATCCTCATACCAACTTCAAAAATGGTTGCTCAATATCACTTGCAGTGACGTTTAGCAGGAGGTCATGATTTGTGCTCATTGTCCCCAAGCTGTCGTCTCACCTTCACACTCTGTGTAACACAGGCAGTAAATAAGGAACTATCAATATTACCCAGATGTCATTGTGAGGTTTACAGAGCTTGCTAAGTTCAAAAGGGTTGCAAAGTTTTTCTTTGACTAATCTTCAAGTGATTTCTCAACTTGACATTTCTGATATTGAAATTGCGTAAAGCTGTTCACCCTGAAAGTGTGGTATTACCCAGCACAAGGGTTCCCACACTTTCTGACCAATTTTCATAAGCTTTCCAGTGGTTTTATTAGATAAGGACTTCATTGAAAAACAATAGGGAAAAAATGACATATTTGCTCATAAATCATTCCAAACAATATGTTAATCAGTTCAAAGAGGTGGTTTGTCAATGCATTTGGTTGTTGAAGCCACATGATAATTTTACTTTATACCAGCTTCAGCTATCCAGATATGACAGTACTACTGTCACACACACAGATATGGATCGGCCATCACTCTTCAGCAAGCGGATACACAAACTGCTGCAAATGAAACTCAACACAGTCACTTTCATTAAACACCAAATTCTCTCACCTGTGATGATGCTGCTCTCTATCCCTATTGCAGACTTTGATCCTTAAATCCGCATGATAAATAAAATGCAACACATCATGTATCTGTTTCTTTCAGTGACACTGAATTTGCATATGGCTTGAAATTGAAGATCGGATTTATATTTGTTTTGTGCGGATGCATATGTGACCAAGTCTAAATGGAACAGTTATGCCTATAACAAATCGGATAGTTTATCAGAGAAAATGCATGAAGTGACCAAGAGCAAATTGGCCCACAAGAACATGGTTTTACCCACACAAGAGCATCTAGATGATGAAATATTTAGCGCACTAGAAAACTCACTTTAGAAATTACCATGACTTTTCTGGAACTTGAAAATGTTAAAATTCAATCTGAGAGTTATTTGAATTGTAAAGAGGCCATATTATGCCTGTTTACAAAGTCTTGATTTGTTTTTTTGCATCTACTAGAATAGGTTTTCATATTTGAATGCTCAAAAAAACAATATTTTTCATATTGTTGCAGCACCTCTCTTCCCAGTCTGTCAGTAACGCTCTGGGCAGCGTTTCCCGAAAGCATTGTTAGCCAACTATGGTCGCAAGTTCCGTCTTTATCAGCATACAGAGCGACAGACCTCCAGCTGTGGTTAGAAGCACAGTTTCTAGTTTGCATGACATGTGGACTCAGGTCTTTTAGTTTGTCAAGAGGTTTAAAGAGTAATTTTTGAAGAATGTTCTTGTGCGTACGTGCTCTAGTACGTAAGAACGAGCCTATGATTGAATCTTTATAATAGAGCAAAATAACTGTGAAAAATTAGAAATAGTCCTCAGGTGACATGATCGTAATTTAAAGCACAAAATCTAGTGTTATTTCGATCTAAAACGGATTCATGAAAATAAGTTATTACTCCACTATGTGCGACATCATTAACCAACGTGGTTGATCAACAAATTTGCAACAATAGGGTTTCGGGAATTCCCGAAAATGGTCGTGACGAGCTTGACTTCTTCAACGTTGCATCATATGGTAGTTCGGCAACAAGTTGCGTCGTTGTACGGTAAACGCATGACCTGTTTAGTTCCTGTCTCTATGAAGCCCCTCCTTCCGAAAAGTGAAATTTTTCTGATTGGTCGTGTTGTGATTAGTCAACCGCTTTGAGTGTGTTTCGGAAATTTCACACCACTTACCATAACCGCGAGTTTCAACACACTACTAAAGGCCTATTTATACTTCTGCGTCGAACTCACGCCGTAGCTACGTCGTAGGCTGTGTGTAGCGCGCGTACCCTTCGGTGTACCCTGACGTGCACCTCTCCAAAAATGTAACAGCGCGTCAACTCTACGCGGACGCAAGCGCTGTGATTGGTCTGCTAGGACCGCTTCCTCTGCAAGTGTAATTGCGCGTCAACGTGGACAACGACGCAGAAGTATAAATGAAAACCAACGCGTTGCCTACAGCATAGAGGCTCCGGCGTAGGTCCGACGCAGAAGTATAATGAAGCCTTAAGGCCACACAAACAGGCCTCTATCCTTTTTTTTTTTTTTGCCTGGGGCAGTGTTAGAAATGAAGAATTCCAACAAGAGTGCCTTTTGTCTTCGTCTTTAATCAGACATATGAATGAACAATGAACCAGCGCTGGGGAGTCTAGCTCAAACTCACAAAACTCTAGATATGGAATATATAGTAAGAATATGAGGGGAGTATTTGGCTTTAGCCAATAAAACCATACATGGCATCATATACGTTGTATAACAAATCTATAAATGGTAATTATCCGGCTAGATATCCTTCTGTGCCTTGGAGTCCAGTAAGGCCTATAATGCATATCATAGGGAGATTTCACCAGCCAAACACTGGAGTCCACATCAATGAATGTGAGATGTGCATTACATATATACAAAGGAATCTGTACTTCTGCATGCATGCATTTTTCTATGGACTAAGCTGAGATTTCAGATAGTGAAAACTATAACTTCTGACAGGCAGGGATGATTCAAATGAGGAATATTGTGACGTATGATAACTCTACAATGGAGGTGTTTCAGGAAGTTCAGAAACAATGCTTACTGATATAGAAAATAACTCCTTTTGGAGTGACTTTGTGCTTTATAACTTTGCAGACCTTTTTCATGCTCAAACAGCAACATTGCACAAAAAAAAAAATCACATAATAGTTCCTTTTTAAAAGATTTCCCTGAGTAGCTGCCATGAGTTTTGTCAAAACAAGTGCAGAAGTTTAATAAAAAGCAGGCGTGAGGTGAAGTTTCTGATAAAGGACTTCTTCTATGTCATTCTTGACAAAGCGGAAAGCATTTGTTGCCATGAAAGACGTGCTATAAAGTGAACTGCAGGCTATATAGAATAGCACTTTAATTCTGCTTACTGCTGGTTGCACATGGAAGCTGTCATAACTTACTGTAATTTTAAAGAGGACATGCTTTCCATATGCCCTACTTCTGTGTCAGCTAGCAGATGTTCGGAGATGAAAATTGTCCTCTTCAAGGAGTTTATAATCATTAGAAGCAGCAAAATGGCATAGAAACAAAATATAAGTCACTAATTAATCTTTGTGCTTTCTGCCAGAGATATTGAAGTTGAGAGATTATACTCACATGAAGTGCGCTGCCTAAATGGCTCTAAGTGAAAGCTAAACTCATAAGTGACTGATTCAGAACATGTTTTATGCAACTCCATATAAATAATATTCATCACATGAAGTGCACGAGACTACTCAGTTGATCACAATACAGTTTTACTTTAGCATGCTGCCAAGTTTAATATGTGAAACTCTTATATGCAGAAAAATGCATGGCTCGCAGTAATGTTAGGTAGTCCATTTTTATTACTATTTTTTTTTAATGGGTATAACCTATTGAAATTCAGTGATACCCATGTGCAAAAGACGTGTGTTTAATTGTATTGAAAGCGCCCATTGTGTACTTCTTAAAATTTTATAAAACAAAAAAATCAAAAATAACAAAAACAATGTATTTGTGGATAATAAAATATGAATGAAATAAAAGGCCACTTAAGTGTATTTAAAAAGAGTGCACTTTCATGACTGTTTCTTAATTCACTTACGTAAAAGTGTCATGATGTCAAATTCAAAGTTTTAATTTAAAGTTAAGTCATTATGTTTTAATAATGTCACTTTGAAGAACACATTTTGATGTTGACTAACATTTTAAAGCACATGTAGAATACTTATAGTTATAGAATATAGTTTACATTTATTAAACTGCAACTTAATCATTACAAATACATTTAAATACATGACATAAAAGTTTCAATATAAATGACATTACATTTTAGTTTATCATACACTTTAACCATATTAACCAAGACAATAGAAGTAATTGAAAATGTAAATATGTAAATATGCAATAAAGTCCTTATGTCAAAAAAGCACTATATTTTAATTTTAATATAAATTCAAACTACAATACATTTTCATTTAATTCCAAATAACATGCTAGTAAGTGTCCTAAAACATTATACAATCAAATTATATATAATTTTATCGTTTATTGTTTTTGTAATAAGTACTCTTTTCTAAAGTGCACTTTTTCACAAAAGATAATTCATTCCTATACTGTAAGTGTGTGTAAGATGTCTTCATGCACTAATAAATGTGAGCTGTGACTCGAGGATCATTATGTTTAACAATCCTACTGAATGTGTTCTCTTAATAGTTCTAACTGTTTAAGCCAATGTTCAGAGAAGGCACAGAGCATAATGAACTGAGTGTTAAGTGTCTATGACATTCAGGTCTTTTGACCGAGTCCCTTCTTTAGTATAAGTTGACAGAATCACCTGGCAAGTGAAAATTGTAAATATGATTGCTTAGAAAAGTAAGTAACTGACTTCCTAATAAGGCATGATTTGAGGCAACATTCATATTCATATACGGTGTGTAGTGCTTCCCTTAGCAAACACGGCTACAGTAGTTAGCTAAATGCATTAAATAGGTTTAAGAAGCTTAATTAATCTCAGTTAATTCATCAACTTTGACAGCGCTAATATTTTCACATCACAATGTGAGAACACAGAAAATGGAAGAAATGGTTGAAAGGAAGTAAGAAAGAAGAATAAAAACAAAAACATCTCAGTGGCTTGTATCCTGAGGGAAATGAGGACAGAGTCCTGTTATAAATCTCACTTGCTCTTCACCCAGTGGACTCTGAATGAAGAAATTTGAGGTAACGTACTGCTCTCTGCTCTTCTTTCTCTCCTAAGGGGCAAGAAGTCACCGTCAGAGTAAACCTCTCTGTCAGACGCTCTCATTTCCAGCCTTCTCCTGAATGATGTCAGGCTTTTCTCTTTTGGATAAAGGTATGTGCACCGGGATGACAGACGAATAAAAGCAATCACTGGTTTCTTCAAATCACTATGTCAGCTCCAATGAATGCGGCCAAAAACATACTCCACGCAAGTACATAAATGCAAACGCTTCTAGCTACAAAAGCTCAATTTCACGCGTCGTTGCGTTCTGAAAGGTGTCAGAACAGAATTCATACCAAAACTACTTGCAGTCTCAGCTTTGCCACAAGGGCCGTAATAACGGCATTAGTGTAAATTGTCTGTTATATGGTCGGTTTTCACTTTCAAGTCAACTACTGCCAAGAGAATCTTGAGTTAAAATGAGTTAATCTGTCCATTTAGCTAGATAGCTCAGCTGTTTTTAAAAGCGTGTTGCTTTTTCCAGTAGTTATAAGCTATATAGCTATTACCCTCTAAAATAGTTTGAGTGTAATTAGCTATTTTATCTAGTGGTATTACCTCTGTATGATGAGTAGCTTTTAGCTTAGCAAGCTTTAGTTTCAAAGTCACCTCCTAAACTCTGGATCAGCATCATGAACTTTAAGTGAATAAAAATGCCGTCATTCCCTTTGCTTGATGACGTTGCAGGGTGTTCCAAATAAACGATTATTGTCAGAAGTCCATCCCATGCTCAGGAAGTAGGGAGCAGTGGTGTTTCGGCTCTTCGTGACTGCGGATGAATATGGTTCTTTCTCATAACTAAAAAGAGAGAGAGAGAGAGAGATTATCCTGCTGCTCATAAAACATTCACTACTTTGTTTAAGAGATATAACCAGTTTAGATGGAAACAATCTGACTGGCTGACGACGTTAGCTATGCCCATTAACAGACACAGTACTGCCTTGAAACTAAATGACAGCAGCGCAACATCATCTAAGATGAAACGACCCTACACAATAGATAATGCTTTACAATCAACTCAGATAGAGAGCATATGGTAATTTATCTGTTCAATAAAATGCCTTACTCACCTGCTGAGTGCTAAAAACGTCTGAAAGTGATTTCAGAACCCTTCAGTACTCACCATCTCTGCAAAGCCAAGCCAATGTTGATTCTCGCAGACTCTTCTCCGTTTGGTGTTTTATTAAAACGAGTGATTTCTGAGAGTTTTGAGATTTAGCGTGCTCCATGTCAACCTTTCTGAGAGGCTGTTCAACTGTGGAGCGTGAAGTCCAGCTTCCCCTCTCTGGAGCTAGAGGGTCCAACCAGACCCTAACTCTACCCATAACACAATCCCTCCACCCATAGCCCTTTTCCACCAGCACGAACCGGTGCTAGTTCACAGCCAGAGCTATTGCCAGTTTGGAATTGGTTTGACTGACGAGCTTTCTAAGAACCGGTTTGCCTTTCCACAGGCCAGAGAGCCACCACAGAGCCAGATCTTACGCCGCATTATTATTACTTTTAGACCAGCAATGTTTTGGTGCTACTTACGAACCACTTTTCCTGGTTCAGAGCTGGTGAACTGATTTGAAACTAGACACTGAAACAAGCTCAACCCATGACGTCCAGAGAGGTGGAGCTGGATGTCATTTGGCTCTGCAGTGAACACCACTTGACCTTTCTCGCTCGTTGAGACAGCTAACCTATGCCACTCCCACAGCGTACACACGTAAAAGTAGCCGGAGCAACTTTTCACCATTTACAGATATGACGAGACACACGGGCGAGTGACGTATGTCTTAGTTAAAGCATTTACTTTACTGTTCTATATTAAAGTGGACTCTCACTGAGAGAAAGAACATGGTATCTGGATGTTTTAGGAAGAGTCTCCTGTTTATAGTTAGAGCCCGACCAAATCCAACCTTGAAGAAGCTGTGTGTGTGTGTGTGTGTGTGTGTGTGTGTGTGTGTGTGTGTGTGTGTGTGTGTGTGTGTGTTAGTATTCTTGGTTACAGGTTAAGGAACAAGTGGCATTATTGGAGATGGACCGACTTGTTTTCTTTGACATGTTGGCGCCTATAGTCTTGTGACCTCGGAGGGACACTCATACCTAACTCAGGGTCTTGGTGGCAGCCGTACAGACTATGGAGATGTGCTACTGCCTATCAGGCCATGTGTGGAAATTTACTATGTTTATCTATTTCTTAGCCAATCAGAATCATTCAACCTGAAGCAAGGACCTTGGTGAATAACTGCTGTGATCTTTGTAACTGTAAGCGGGGCGGCCTACGAACTCCTTGTGAGTCTTGAAGCTGACTTCTGCTGATGAAACTGCAAACTATCTTCAGTAAAACTTTTCTTTAATTTATTATAATTCTGGCTCTTGTCTTAAATTGACTGCACTCCTAACTCCTGGTCTTAATTAATCATATCTGGTCCATGGGTCTTTAACTCAGGTCACAGGCATGTTTTAAAATGTCTTTTACTGAGCAACCTTAACTTGCCAAAGACATAGTTGCTGAAAAACAAAGACTCATTGAGAATGATTTTGCCTCTGGTACATAGGGTAGAGTATGTTAGCATACACCTCACACTGATGTCCCAGTATGACCACCCTTTCCTGTTGTGTTTTCAGTGACAGCACATTCACTAATGAGAAGTAATTATTTGGCTGGAAAACCAATACTTCCGCAGATCATTTGCAAATCCCCATGTACCTGCTCAGGAAGCCTTTCTTGTTGTGCCACAGGCCAAAACAACTCTTACAGTGTGTTTTCTACAAGAGGATCACGGTCCTTCCTTTAAAGTGCAGCTATATTCATTTGTCATAGAGAATTTGCAATGTTAAGAGGCTGCTGGAGCAGGTGTCTGGCAGAGAGAGCAGCGGAGACATCGAGAGAGGGAGGGAGGGAGGGAGGGAGGCTTTTAATCTGCCTGTGGATGTGGCTTTGCACCATGAGAGGCAGGCTGATGTGGGAGATGAGATCATTACTATAATTAAACCCTCTGTGGCGTTTATCAAACAGCTTATTTGATTTGACATTGTGAGATGAGGCATCAGAAGAGGACTAGTAAACCAGTTTTTTTCACTGATCAAACTGGCACACTTTTTGCCAGCTGGAGGAAAGGAAAGTGCTTTTCTCACAAATTTAATTTGTCTGAGTGACAGGAATCAGTTAGTTTTTGGAAAACAAAAAAATGTGCTGGTGGGCTTGGGTTATAGTTAACTTAAAACAAACAATTTTTTTTTTACTTTAAATTAAATAAACGTTAACTGAAATAAAATAAAATATAAAAAACGTATTCTCTTCTAGATGCCAACATTTCTCATTCTCATTTAGTGACTTAAAACTGAAACAGAAATGAATAAAATCTATAAAACAAATAAAAACAATGAAAACCATAATAGTATCTCAATTATACTAAAATAACACTGTGATGGGCTCAGCTAGTGGTGTTCACACAACAATCATAAAATTACATTTAATTTCATCATGCAGAAACACACGCAACTATATTTCAATGGTTGTCTTTAACAGAGGGTCAAGGTTTGTCTAATTAGCACTGGTGTTAAAGAGCTGTAAAGAGGTTTATAAAGATATACATATAGGATCATTCTTTAATTGAAGTGCAAAGGAGAAGCAGAAATTTGATCAAAGTGTGAATGGTATGTAATAATCCACTTTTTATTAACTTAAGGAGATGTCTTAAACAACACTCATATTGTCACAATCAGAAGAAGGCAGACAAGGTTGTGGTGAATATCAACAAGTTTATTTATAGTGCAGAGGGTGAGCGATGCAGGGAGATAATGCAGATGCGATGATAATTTAATTTGGACTAAGGTGAGGACTTGAATGAATGAATGTCGTTGCAGGAATGAAGAGGACGAGATGAACCAGGGTGATGAAGATCAGCGATGACGGGAAGATCGGAACTTCAAGCAAGTAATCGGGAATGACATAGTCACTCGGGTAAGCAGTCTTGCGCTAGTCAAAGACGAGGAAAATAAACAGGAATGGCGGTATCTCAGGTGAGTTGACTGTAGCGCTTGTCATAGTACTAGTCAAAGATGAGACCAGACACCGATGAACTACTGAGGGATGTGTTAAATAGTGCAGGATGATGATCAGTGATGATTGGCGACAGGTGACGGTAATCTGTGATTGGAAAGTGCATGCAGGTGAGGGCCAGGGAGGATGATGGGAAATGTAGTGATTGAATGGAAACCGTGACTCATATATTGTTGCAATCATGTGTTTATTGTCTTCACATATCATAAGTTTCTGGTTTTTATTCAGCTACAGCGATTGCTGGATGCTTTTGTCCATATAAGTGATTTCCTGGACTTCCGGCTTCAAGAATAAATGAAATAAGCATTACAAGAGTGTTTAGCGCTCCATAATGTTCTCATCGCCTCGTTTTGGATAAGAATAAAACATTAGTCATGCATAGGTCCATAGAATTTAAACCTAGATTTATTCACATTGGCCCGTGAAAACCTCTGCGTAAACATACTTTGTATTGAAACGTGTGGGGGATGAATTTACATTTTATTATTACGTATTTACTACTTATTAATCTACGCCCATGAGTAATGCAATATTGACTGACACCAAAGTCTGTTGACTCGGCGGCCATATTTGCAACGTGTCCAGGCGAGCCCGATCTCACGGGAAAACGTATACAAATTCTACGAGGTGGCTTATTCGTACGAATTCATACGACCTGACTCATACGAATTAGTACGTTTTTTGCAAAATCGTACATATTTTACGAATTGACCAATTCGTATGAATTCATACGAATGACCTACCCCTGACCCCGCCCCTAAACCTACCCATCACGTGGGTTTAGACAAATCGTACAAATTCGTACGAGTGAGGTCGTACGAATTAGTACGAATTAGCCAACTTTTTATCATTCGTACGAATTCGTACGAATTGGTCGTGAGATAGCGTTGGTCCAGGCAGATATTTCAAGCATCCAAGACCAAGTCCTATATCTATTTCAATGGGGAAATCTCAAAGACTGCTTGCCGAACTCACAATTAAATGACATATTTCAAATCAGCAACACAATCTGAAATAAACTGTCCCATAAATGTTCTTTCTTATGTTCAATTCACAAACTGCAAACTGAGAACATTACACAAACCTGCAATTATTAATATCACAAATACACTTTAGGTATTTAATCTCACTTTATCAACCAATGTCTTTGCTGCTAGCCTTCGATGATCCAATTCCACAATACAAAAAAGTAACTATCCAGCAAGCAATAGCCTTCATTTCACCGTCTAGGTTAACTACAGACCCAATGTAGTCCGGCTATGAGTAACCCACCTCTAGCCAAAATAACCTTGAATTTAGTTACATATCATTTTTGCCAAAATAACTTGCTAGATGTATGATATTCCATAATGTAAGCAAAGTCAACAGTGATTACAAGGTGTTTGGTTTAATTTCTTTGACATGTTATATGCGTAGCCTGTGCGTCTACAGTTGACATCTATTAAATTTTCACTGACAGCCCAAATTTTGCCTTGTTTTAGCCTAGACTTCAGGGCTGTGTTTGGACGGCTATTAGATGTCTTTTACAGACAAAATTGCTTGCTTATAGGTAAGTGATGCAATTACATGTAGTTACTTTTTAGCGACTAACAAAATATTGTAACGCAATACTTTTACAGTTTTTCTCGATTGCTTAAACACTATAACCAGGCTTTTGAACTAAAATTTCAAAACCATAACGCCATTTATCAAAAAGCACACCCATTTCACTAAACTATAAACACTATTCCCTGTTTTGACACATGAGTCAGATTTGTTGAACTGTCACTGCAAAACTCTACACACAAATCCCTTAATTTCTCATTGCTTAGACCATGTTGTCATTTAGAAAGCACTAGCATTCAAAATTGTTCACTCAAGTCAGCACAGCTTCAGCTCAGTTAGCACACAATTACCCAAGTGGAAACACTAAGAGTCAAAATTTAACACACATCAATCAGAACCTTCAATAGATAGATAAAAGGGCCCAAATCAGTTTATTGCGTTTTGGAACAATGGATCCAGAAAGACATGAAGGAAGAGGGATAAGAATGAGGAGGAGGAGGAAGGGCAAGGACAAGAAGACAAGCAGTGTCAGATGAAATTCAAGCCCCATAGTTGCCCATGTCTTTGTCAATGTTACAGTTTTTCTTGATTGTTTACACACATTTTCTGGTACTTGAGACACAATGACCACAACATGTAACTCAGTCATCAACCCCCTGAGCCAATTCTGCTAATCTACAAGCAAAATTCCTGCTTTACACTCAAATTGCAGTTCTAAAACACACTTTTTTCAAAACACTACACACAATTCTCTGCTTTTAGCACAATTTTCATGCAGAAAATCTCTTGTTTTCACAAGGAACACACTGCCATTCAAATATGCACACTGACTCATCACATGGGCAAACACCGTCACACAGTTTTACAATTAGCAATCAGAGCTTTAGCATAAAAGGGCAACAGGTGAGCTCTTCAATGGGGCAATGGATGCCAACACAGGATTTTTTTTATTACTGTAACTGTATACAGTAAATTCTTCTGTTGTTTTGTAGACCACTGTATGTCCTACTTTGTGTTGGTTGGGATGTACACTGTGTACATTGTTTTTGTGGGAAAAATAAAATATATTTGTTACCGTGTATTTGTGTGTTCTGAGTATAAAAACAATATTCTCAGATATTTTACAACACACTTATGTATGTACTGTCTGTAGTAAGTGTAACACTGAACAAAAAAAGGCCTAAATCATTATGATGAATGGAGAAGAAGTGTTTCCATTCATCATAGTGTTTTACATTGAGCACATCAGTGTTCAACTGGTTCTTATAAATGTCTATTCATGTGATGGTTTGTGTGTGTCATTTGAAAACAAAATACCATTTTGAGAAGAAATAACATTGTTTTGAATGTAAAGTTTCATTTTGCAGGAGAATTGAGGGGTTTTGCCCATTGTGTGTGTGTTTTTGGATTTGTGTGTAGAATTCTGAGAATATGAGGCATGCTTTCAGAAAATGTGTGTAAACAATCGAGAAAAACTGTAAAAGTAGCTTTCTCCAGCATTGCACCTGAGCAAAAAATGGCATGTGGCAGGATAATGATGTCATGACAAAGATGATTGGCACACACGACCCCAAACCCTTCACTATACTTTCTTCTGTTTCCTGGACTTTATTAGACTTCCTCGGTGGACTTTTTTTTGGCGGTCAGGCAAGTATTCAGTGATACTTTATTGTTAACAAAACCCATGGGCTTTGGATAATCATGATGGTAGCAAAAATGTTCAATCCCTTTGTGTCTGTTGCTGTACTTATACTTGAAAATAATAAGTATAGCAACTTATTGTTGCCCCCCCACCTCCACAAAACCATTTATACAATGCTTTTTCAAATGCACTCATTTGCATTCATTCGTTTGATAAGTTGCACCTTCAAAATGTGAAGAAGATCTGATTTTGTAAGATAAATAATGAGAAATCATTGCTTACTTCCTGTTCCTCCAGCTCAGGTCACTGTCACAACTGGCAGACCAAGCGTGCAATTTCTCATTATTAACTGCCGTTTTTCCCTCTTCATAATGAAATGAACATTTCTTTGGGAATTTGGCTTAATGAATCCAAACCCTAATCACTTGCAATTCCATCACCATTATGGAAAAGTTGGTGTTTAATATAAAAAGAAAACAGATAGAAAGAACAGACGGAAGATCTTATTAATGGTGTCACCACTAAATCGATGAAATTCTGTCAAACCACAGGAAATAATTCCTTCAAATAGCCTCACACAGATCAATGCCAATAGCCAACTGCACTGTTTATTATCTCTTAAGTTAATGACAGGAATCATTTATCAGTTGGTGACAGCCTCCATATTTCGGTTCATATCAACAGTGACTGCTGGGTATTGATATTGAATATGCCCTATGTGAGCGTGTCTCATTGTTTTGTTAAACATCTGAAAGTTTGACATGTGTCCTTAAAAAATAGTAAATGTAAAACTGTGAGAATATTATTTTATTTTTTTTTAGGCAAAATTATGTATTTTGCCATGGTTTTGCTCAATGGAACTTTGGCCTCTCTATCACCACTTGTGGTTAAAACATAAAGTTGCATGTCACTAAAATTGTATTTACAGGCCTGGTTTCAGCGACAGAGCTTAGATTAAGCCAGGATTATGCCTTAGTTCATTCAATAAGGACTTTTAAGTAGCTTTTATAAACATGCCTCAGAAAAAAAAAAAAAATACTGATATACATCTTGAGACATATTTTGGCAGTTTTGGCATATTTTGCCATTTCATGGCAGTGACATATTTTAAGATATGTCAGTGTAAATTGCTTCAGTTAAAACAGCTCAAACATGCATTTTAGTCTGGGACTAGCTTAAGCCTTGTCTGTGAAACAAGGGGGTAGTGCTGTTCTTTTTTGTCGGTTTAGGTTTTCTGTGGATCGATATCCACTATTTTATAATTTAAAAGAATATACATTAAGTGTGAACTGAATTTAATGTTTTTAGACACTTAATTCAATGTTATTTGCAACTAAATGGAAATGTATTATAGTTCAAATACAATTAACTGAAATTAAGAGTGCTTTTTGACCCACTTAAGTAGGACATAAACACATCTTTATATGTAATTTCATAATTAAATCTATTGTCTTTGAAATACGGTTAAAGTTGAATGCACTGACAAGAATTTATTGTAAACTAAAATTATAACATTTAATTATAACTTATAACAGGTTATAACACTATAAATCAGGGTATAGGACACGTATTGGAAGAAGTATTGATGTATTAACTTTATTTAAATTTGTTACTTTTGAAAAATGTAATTATATTGTAAGCCACCTTTAAAATATATTAACTTTAAATGTAATTTCAAACAACACGCTACAGTTAAAATTATTAGTTAAAAAAGTACTTTACATTGTTAGTCAACAACAACAAAAATTACTTTTAAGTTTTGAAGTACCCTACAAGTGCACAATACAATTAAGCACACTTATTTTTAAAAGTTTGTGTTTGCAGACACAAACATGCAAGAATGATTGACATGAGCCTGGAATTTCCTGGAAGTTGCTTAAAATTTAAATCATTAATGTGTGTTTACCATATCAAATTGGGTGAGACAAGAACACAGTTTAGAACCGCTTTTCTTTAATTGTTGGTTTTTAAAGGGGTCATCGGATGCAAAATTCACTTTTACATTGTGTTTGCATATAAATGTGTCTTTGCAGTGTGTGGACACAACCACCATACAATGAGAAAAATCCAATCACTCCTTTTTTTTTAATTCTCAAAAAGCCTAAACACTCTCAATAATCAATCACGGATATGAGAGGGGTGGGGTGAGCAGTTGCTCATGATAATTTTAAAGGGACATGCACCGAAACGGGTCGCTGTGAACAGAGCTGTTTTTGAGGAGGTAAAAAGGGTGTTGTTTTACACAACAATTAAGGAATTTTAACCAAAACATGTTACAAACTTTACATGAAGACCCTAAAGAATCATACCAACTTGTGGAAAATGGGCATCCGATGACCCCTTTAATTTTAAATACTATAGGAGCAGTCTATAAGTATTCGAGTGTACAAATTCAAGTACTCAAGTGTGTGTGTGTTTGTATGTGTGTGTGCATTTGATAGCCTTTATGAAAACATGAAGTGAATGCTCTTCCAGCTCTCTTATTAAAACCTCCTGTGGCCCTTCTGGGCTTCCGTATGTCAATTGTGTGGCATTACACACTGCTCATGCTGCACTCAAGGGTGCAGCGATTTGTATTATTTTGAAGCACCCCCGGACGCCGCCATTGGCTAACGGAACCCCACCTGCAGTTAGCATCCCATTGACTCCCATTCATTTTGGCGTCACTTTGACAGCGAATAACTTCACATCTGAGGCGTTTAAAGACTCCATTTGTCCATTATTTATTTCTAAAGAAACACGAAAATGTATAAAAGGCTCCATTACCTTGTAGCTTACGTTATGGCCCTGTAGAAGCAGTTTTTGTAAAAGTAGGCTAACGATTGCGTCACAGCCACGCGACTCTCTGTCGCACAGTAGGAAATTACCGTATGGACAGGAAGAGAAGCTCGCGAGCAATCGGGAGGACGTCGAGGCAAAATGACAAAGTAATTAATCAGAACACCTACAAAAAGTTTCTCCTGCTCCAAGATCATGGACAGCTCCTACTCACGCTCTCCGTCTCTGCGAGTTTCGGAAGGTAATGATTCAGATTGATCTTGGCACAGCCACTAGAAGACAGACGGTTTGCTCACGTCACATCTACGTCGTCGAGCTCAGTTTGAGTCTGCGCAGTACGCTGGACCCCCAGGAAGTAAAAGTTTCTAATGGGCTTCACTTTGTCTCCGTTGAATCCAATGGGGTCGCTGTGTCCATTTCTTTTACTGTCTATGGCTGCACTCTGCACTGGATTTCAAGCCCGACCCACTAATGTGCATGAGGAAATGAGGGTGTTTCTAATGGAAACACTTGGCAAACAGAGTGGCCCACTGTCCAAGTCATTCTGAGGAGCATTTCATCTAATTAAGTGACTGATCACTCTGATCTGAAATATATAGCATTTTCTGCATGCCATACAATTAACTTTAATAAATGCAAATATGTTGTATAGGCCTTAGCCGCATTAAATACAAGCTAATATTATTCTTCGATTTTAAGAGAGGGAACTCTACGCGCTATGAGTCTGATTCTGCTCTCCAGCACTCTGTGTGTGGCTGCCATGCTGACAGATGGCACTGCCCAGGGTCTTGGTTTCATGCCATGTCACAGTCTTTAGGGGGACGAAAGCCTTACTGTCTGTTCAAAGTGCACAAAGGCTTAACGACAAAAACATCACTGTATTAACAGAGCTAAAGGGCTTATCTGGACAAAACACACTTTCAGAGGTCTTAGACAGGGGCACACTGAGAAAATATCTAGGGCCATATCTAATGCCTTTGAATACCTAACCATTCATAACTAGAGCAACTTTGATGACTGATAAACCTCATTCAAGCAGAAAAAATAACGACCTTCCCACTGCATCATTCAATAGCTGTCCCCCATTATATTCCATACTGTGATGATGTACTAGTGTTTAAAGGCACACTATGTAAGATTTTTGGATTAAAATATCCAAAAACCACAATGTTATATATTTAGTTGACTTACATTATCCCAAATGTTTCCAAGAATGTATAAATCCAGAGAAATAAGCAATTTTAACCAGGACACGGACCATGTCTGTGCGTCTCCTATCAATGACATCATCCCCTCGTTACCCTCGTTTTCCGGTTTTGGAAACACCAATGATGCTTTATTATATTATATGTTTTATTAGACAGGTGAGCAACTGTTTGGATACATTCGTCAACAGAAAACTAATCACTGTTATACAGCTCAACACAGTTAGTCTTATTGTTTAAATCTCGTTTTCTTGATTTACCACGATTACCATGTTTTACCATACCTAATATCGATCTAGCTCACTGCAGTGTGTAACAAGTGTCTCACAGAAGCCGCACAGTAGCGAACACACAGAGTAGCATTATAACATAACTTTCAACACACTAAAAAGTGTACCTAAACTGTTACCCCACATCTATGACCGGAGGAAGCGGAGGAGGTCGTCTGTGACATAACAAGCTCCACCGCTTTCGAGCCGAAATCATAGCGTCATCAAGCTACTCCTTTGATTTGAATATGCGACCTCTTGTGGCGAAAAATTACATAGTGGGCCTTTAAGATAAACTAAAATATACTTCACCTCAGCTGCTCATCGCTGCAGTTCCCCCTTGGCCTCCAGGGCCTGCGGTGTCATCCAGTCTCGTCGTCTTCTTGGCTACACCTGGGTATCCAAATCTCCTGGCTCAGTTGCACCATGGGCCTTCGTCCTGGCTGTGCTCTTGGATCCCGCCCATTATTCCTCCCGCTGTCATCGCCGTCCTGGATTCTGCCTCCGTCATCTCCCTGGCTCCTTTCTCGTCCTGGGTTGTCCCATCTGCCAGTTCTGTGTCCTTGTCCTAAACCCCCGCCCACCCAGTTGAACTTTTTCCGAGTGGGGGGAGGGAGGGAGTAGTGTCAAGTTCTTGTCTTGTTCTGTTCTGTCTAGTCTTGGGGTGATTCTCAGTACTCAAAATGATGTTTCCTCGCTCCTCCGTCCTCCAGCTTGTGAACCGCAAACCGATCAGAGAAAGCCACTTCGAAGGACATCTCAATTCTTTAATTGCACCGCGAGGAACGAGGAGTGAGGAAGCGCTTCCGGGTTCTACGTCAGAAAGCTGGCATCAGAGACTGACAGAAATTGTTGAATAAAGTCGTTATTTTTGTTTGTTTTTTTGCACACAAAAAGTATTCTCGTCGCTTCATAAAATTAAGGTTGAACCACTGTAGTCACATGGACTATTTTAACAATGTCTCATTTGTGTTCCGAAGATAATCAAAGGTCTAACGAGTTTGGAACGATATGAGGGTGAGTAATTAATGACAGAATTTTAATTTTTGGGTGAACTAACCCTTTAAAGTGCATTGTCTAATGTACTGCATTTATGCAGTAACTAAAATATACTTTATTTCATTTGTGTTGAGACTTATATGTCATGTATTTAAATATAATAACACGTATTAATGATGCTGGTGCAATTTAGTACTGATAATAATACTGAATAACTCAATAACACTTTAAATAAACCATACATCTCACACGTCAACAGGGGATCTTGCTTTAAAGCTGCAGTATGTGAGATTGACAATGGGTATTGCCGTCCAAATTCAAAATACTGGAGAGAGTTGTTTCCCCCGCCCCTCCTGCTCAGACTCCACACACACGCGGGTTGCCAGATTGAGGACGCGCGATTGACAATGGAAGGCGAGGAGACTCGCACACTGTAAGTTGATGAGTGAATTTACTGATTTATGATGAGTTGATATCACGTTTTAATATGATCCCGATTAAAGAGATTTTTAGATGGGTGCAGAATTTGCCATCTCTGACCCAGTTTGTTCATTGGCTTCCATGGCTGCAATATGCTGCGTTTCATTACGTAAATGAATAACGTGCTGTATCGCACAGACCAAAACAAAAACAAACATTCCGACAAGGAACGCACATTTCAAAGTAAAATAACTGTCTGTAGCATTGTTTTTCAGAGAATATATGAACTATATGAGTATATGAACTCCCAAAATATCTGCAAATATATTATGGTACATTTATGCTTTAATTCAAAAACTTACATACAGCACCTTTAATATTATTTACAATGAAATTGTTAAATAACCAAACTTCAACAACATAATGACAAATTATTTGAGCGCAGCAAGTACTGTTAGCACACTATATTGCACATTAAATACAATTAAGCGCACTTCTTTTTCACCGCGTTATTATGGAAATTCTCGAGCTGTTATGAAGCATGTCATTTTCAGAGACACTGGTCTTCTGTGTACAGCGCAATGTGAAATAAGATAAAACAATTCCATGACTGGATTTGAGGATTTGACTCTGAGTGAAATTGGCAAACGTTACATCTCTATGTTGTTTGAGTGAGATTAGAAAATAATTTAAGGCTCTAATCATTTTGAATCCCTTTTTCTGAAGAGAAGAGATTACGAAGGGAGGGAATTTTTCACTTTGTCTTATACAGTATATTGAAAAGACAGTCCCATAAAAGCACAGAAAAATATTGCACTGTGCAACTAAACTATTTTATATATCCTAATAATGTTATGAAGTTGAGTTTTTGTACTTTGCTGTGCTTCAGCAACAACACTAAGTTTATTAAATGGAAGGTAATGGGAATTTAGACTGCAATATTTTCTAATGAAAATTTACACACTTGATTTCCCAAGTTCTTTTGTCATTTCGCAGCACTTTGCACTCATTTGTATTTTTCCTGCTCCGTTAGCTGTCTTTTAAGTGCAAACATGTCACAAAGTGTCGGAGAGACATCTCTCTTCTAGAATTATATCCACTGTAAAATATTTCATCGCCGTTGTAAATCAGTCCCTGCCACATTCCTTTTAAAAAGTATTTATCGTTTCATTTTGCTGATGAACCTTTTGAAACAATCAATTTGCCATTTGAATGTAATTGCTTTCTTTTCTTAAAATGTAAATTTAAAGCTACAAAATGAGAGGAGGCAATTATCATCGCATATTCTTGATAGCTGCATTTTGTACGTAAAGATTAGGGTTTAATTTTACTACATCACATGACATCTGGGAGAAAAGAAAATGTAAGTGGTGTCAGACCTCTGCAGTGAAAAAGAAGAATGAGAGTTCTTTGATGCCGAGTGTCTCTCTGTGGATCTGTCGACAAGAAAAACACCCACACACCTCACGTTTCTTTTTACATTCCATTTTTTAAGCAGATGCTGATCAGCACGCTTAAGCGTACCATCTTGGATGATAACAGACGAAGTGGTTGTTAAGGTGTGTTTAATGAAGGCCTCTGGCTCTATGGTTATGACTTCTTGCTGTCACACGTCTCCCTCTTGCTATGATCAAAGGCAGGGTCTGGAGAGGGACATGAATGTCCCTCAATTACGTGGAGCGTGACTCGCCAATCATCCTGTGCATCTTGGTAAAGAACAGACATTTGTATTCCTTTCACACGGGGCACGGCATGCCACAACACTGCCAACAATACTGTATATACCTCATAGAGTATGTGGTTTGAGCCCCCAATAAAAAAAAAATCTAACATTTTCTATATATTGATATAGAATAGTAACTGCTTTTAGTAGTATTTAGTATATTTTCTGTAATACATATAATTTTGTCTACACTGAAAACAATTTGTTGAAGCATTTACTTTTAAATAATTTTTACTCAGAAATTGCTAGTATTTTACAAATTATTACCAAGAAATTGCATGTAACATTGAATTAAAAGCGAAATCTTGAAGTAGAAAAGACTGACTTGTATATAAAAAAAAAAAAATTTCCATTTGCTGTAGAATGGAAAATATTGGGAGGCCTAAAAGTGCATTAATGTTCTGAAAATAATATTATGCTAAAAATAACTCTGTGCAATTTTTATTTTGGGATGAAAAATGTTCACCTGAAATTCACCTGAATAAGCGCCAAACTAAACTGAAGCTGCCTAATCAGAGAAACTTGGCCACTTCATGTCAGGATCTTTCTTACTAATAAGACATTGACAAAGATTAGGTTATGAAAGTCCTGACAGTCCGTTTTAATTACTCTGGCAGTCCATCCATCATTTTCTGTTGACTGTATTACAGGAAACCAACGTTTGTTATGCTTGTCCATCTATACTGCATTAAATAGGTTCCTGTGTTTTCCACTTTAATGTTGTTTTCTCCTAATTGGAATGATCTACTTAGTATGCTACACAGTAGACGGGATTGGGCACTCTCCAATGTGTGCCAAGAATAATCATTAAAAAAAAGTTTACTGTCCCTGACAGTATCACTTATTAATACACAGCCGGCTGACTAAACACAACACAAAGCTGCTCTCAGCAACAAAGATGTTTTTTTTTTGTTTTTTTTTGTCTACACTGAGGAAAAAAATACTGGTGTAGGATTTACTTTGAAACAATTTTCACTCAGAAATAGTAAATTTCACTAGTAAATTTCACAAATAATTACAAATAAATGGCAAAGTAACACAATGAATTAAAAGTGAAATCTTGAAGTAGAAACACTGGAATAGTATTTTCTTGTTCACTCCAATCGGTTTTAGCCTGACTACGTCAGACTTCATATTTCCGCTCAATTTCAGTTCGCTTCTGTACTCTGATTCTGATTTTAAACTTCAGACAAGCGCCCCCGCCCCCCCCCGCGAGAAAGAAAACGCTTTTCAATTATGCCCTTCTACAAAGCAAAGCGAAGTAGCAGAGTTTGGTATTACCAGGCTAAATCGGTTTTTCTTTATTTACAACTTTGAACATTTTTACAGTGTAGACACATTAAATTGTGCTCTAGATAAATCCAGTCTGTGCAATTCCTGTCAGTGCTGTAAAAAACGCCCATGCTCATGCAGCACTGCATTAAGAAGGGTCAAATTTTAGCTTGCAAAGTATATGCAAGTATGCAAAAATGCAAAAAAAAAGAAAAAAAAAGAAATAGAACTTGGAAATCTATAAATATTAATTTTACAAAACAGGCTTCTTTTTGCCAGTCTAATTACAATGCTTGCAAGGCTGCACAGCATTAATATTCCTAAAACATTCTGGTTTGGTTTTGTTCTAAATCCCCTAACACTATTAAATTCTGAAACTCATTCAGCCTGAACCTCTTAATGTACATTTTGCTGTATTTTCCCTGTTGTTGTTGTTGTTGTTGTTGTTGTTGTTTGCATTCAAAAGTCTTCCAGTCTGGCCAAGCTAAAAACTGGCTAAAATTCCTCTAAAACCTCTGGTTTAAAGGGGTCATGAACTGGCTTTTAAATTTTTTTTATATTGTTGTCTGAGGTCAACTTATGACGTTCGCTTGGTTTTTACATTCAAAAACATCAAAATGATTAAGTAATAGGCTATTTTCTACCCTGGTTTTGAGCCTAGCTCCTGAAACTCTCGTTTTTTATGGGCGTGCCGCATTGAAGACTTGGAAGTAAACGCCCACTGCTATGATTGGATAACAGTTTTGCATATTATAATAAGTTTCATGAAATCCAGAATCGGTGGGTGGGGCTAAAGAGGCAGTGTTGAAGTAGGCGTTGATCTTCTTCTGCGAAGGCGCTGTTTGATACCCTTTGACGTCATAGATCCCCACTTTGAAAAACCTGTTGTTCGCTGTGCAAAGTGCAAAGTGCAAAGACTGCAAGTGTGGGTATTTGGACGGCATAAGTTCCTGGTGCGAAAGGGGCAATTTTCCAAAAAAAAAAAATATATATATATATAATTTAAAGAATAATTTTTTTTATGCCTTTTGGCCATTCATTTACATGACTTTTGAAAACTTTTGAACTTTTGAAAACGGGATTCAAAGTGCAAGTTTAAAAAAAAAAAAAAAAACTGTTATCATCTCTGGGTAAACTACAA
The DNA here is from genome assembly GCF_964197995.2 of Scardinius erythrophthalmus. Classification (NCBI taxonomy): domain Eukaryota; kingdom Metazoa; phylum Chordata; class Actinopteri; order Cypriniformes; family Leuciscidae; genus Scardinius; species Scardinius erythrophthalmus. Next base: position 43,667,898 of record NC_138228.1, read on the forward strand.
AAACGTGAATTTGTGAAAACGGTGGCGTCATGCACATGTGTATGAAGCCTATGGGTACGTAGTTTCTTTACAAAGTGACATCGCCAACTACAACTTTGTAGTCATTATTGCAGATCTCTGTGAACTGGGATAATCTTGAAAACGTCGTCTGAACGCAAAAAAAATGTGAAGAAAAAACTTTTCCATTTTTAGCACATCGTTGTCGTGTAAATGTACCCTAAGTTTAACATGGGTATTAGGACCATTTCATCATTCTACAAACATTAATTATAACAACATTTTCTTTACGATGCTCTATGTTTCAATCATGAAAACCCACAAGCAGAGGTGGACAAAGTACACAACTTCCTTACTTGAGTGAAAGTATAGATACTACTGGTTACAAGTAAAAGTTGTAAAGACCGATTTTCAAAGTAAAAAAACTCAAAAGTAAATGTCAATGCAAATAATACTCAAGTAAAGTACAGATACTCCTCTGCCCACAAGCATTTGAAAACACATGCAATAACATTCCCAACCATCCAACTCCTCCTCATGACGGTATATACCTGGCTTCCTGTTCGCCGGCCCATCCTACTAGAGAGTAAAAAGGTAAGACAAAGAAAATCACCATTATTAAACAAAGCATTGCTTGCAGAAACACAGACACAGAGAACAACAAACGGTAACGCTTTAGATTACAGCCTGGAAAGTACTGCGTAATTAAAATGAAATTACAGTGTAACTTTCGGTAATTACAGTGTACCTATAAAGTACTTACGTGTAAGTATAGGGGAACAATATGTAAAGTCTTGGGAATAAAGGGGTAACAACCAGGAAAATACTGCGTAATTAAAATGAAATTACAGTGTAACTTTCGGTAATTACAGTGTACCTATAAAGTAAGTACGTGTAAGCATAGGGGAATAATATGTAAAGTTTTGGGAATAAAGGGGTAATAAACAGGAAAATAACAAATTAATTAGGCAAATTATTTAGACTGTAAACATTCCATGTAGTTACAGGGTAAGTATGACATTGCGGGCTGTAAATTAAAGTGGTGCTTCTTACCCTCTTGTTTCATGTAGTTACAGGGTAAGTACAATAAAAACACATGTACACACACACAATCTGATATCACTTGGAAAACCTTTATTCGAAAAACAACTTATTTCAAAACAGATTTACAACATGTTACACTTCTTATTCTTTATTATTTTTTTTAAAATCAACTTTTCATTTCAAATACTAAAGTCCTGAAAGAAAGTAGCATGTGTTGTCCTTTTTTGTTTCTCTTGCATGGCTTCCTCCTCCTCTTGGTCCTCCTCTTCTTTTTCTATCGTTCCACTGATTAGCCTAATCTTAAGGAGTCTTTTTCTATTCTGTATTATGTATTAAAAGAAAATACAGTACACCCAGAAATGTTCTCATAATTTACTCATCTTTTCGCTACCGACCAACTGTCACCAGCGAGTGCATGAGAGTCGGCTTGAATGGCTTGGCTTCGCGTTTGGTGAAGCTTTAAGCGTTCATTGCATTCTCGCGGGAGTTTGATGTGAAACTCGCGCGAGAACTGGTGTCTTCTTCTGCATGGTTTGTTTTTCATTATTATTATCTGTTATTGTTTGTATTTTGTTGTGAGCAATAATAAAAACATAAAAAAATAATTCGACATTCGGTTTTTCGGTGCGCTTACGTCACGCTTTACTCAACCCTCTCATGAACGCGCAGGTGACAGTTGGTCGGAAGCGATAGTCTACAGTTTAAAAATGTAAAATATTAGGTATTTTTCTTACAAACGCTTATCGTTTCACTTCAGAAGACATTGATTCATCCATTGGGGTCGTATGGATTACTGTAGTTATTGTTGTATGTGCTGTTGTCAACTTTTAGGAACACATGAGCTTGCATTAGCCTATGCATTCACAGAGATTATTTATTTTTCGAAAAACTTTTGTTTGTGTTAATCTGAAGAAGGAAATTCGTATACATCTCGGATGACATGAGGGTTAAATATGAGTAAATGGTGAGGACATTTCTGAACTGTATTTTCTTTTAACACATATTACAGAATAGCAAGAGACATGTCATGATGGGATTCCTTCTTAAGATTTATCAGTGGAAAGAAAGAAAAAGAAGAAGAGGAACAAGAGGAGGAGGAAACCAAGCAAAAAAAAACAAAGTGCTGTAAATCCGTTTTGAAATAAGTTGTTTTTCAAATAAAGTTTTCGGAGTGATATCAGATTGTGTGTGTGTACATGTGTTTTTATTGTACTTACCCTGTAACTACATGGAACAAGAGGGTAAGAAGCCCCACTTTAATTTACAGCCCGCAATGTCATACTTACCCTGTAACTACATGAAACAAGAGGGTAAGAAGCACCACTTTAATTTACAGCCCGCAATGTCATACTTACCCTGTAACTACATGAAACAAGAGGGTAAGAAGCACCACTTTAATTTACAGCCCGCAATGTCACACTTACCCCGTAACTACATGGAACAAGAGGGTAAGAAGCCCCACTTTAATTTACAGCCCGCAATGTCATACTTACCCTGTAACTACATGAAACAAGAGGGTAAGAAGCACCACTTTAATTTACAGCCCGCAATGTCATACTTACCCTGTAACTACATGAAACAAGAGGGTAAGAAGCACCACTTTAATTTACAGCCCGCAATGTCATACTTACCCTGTAACTACATGGAACAACAGTATATTTACCCAGCATTTAAAAAAAAAAAAAGTTGCAATAGTTTTACTTGCCTTGAAACTTAATCAGTGCACCTTTGCAATAATAACAAATTAGCCTACTTTATAAAATGCACTGATATGTACCCAATAATTAAAAAAAAGCCTTTATGTATTTTTATACACTATTATTACAAAAAGGTGCAGTGTATGTACTCACTAAATTGCTCCCAAAAGTAAGATTCTAAAATACTTAGTCTAAATAATTTGTTATTTTCCTGGTTGTTACCCCTTTATTCCCAAAACTTTACATATTATTCCCCTATACTTACACGTACTTACTTTATAGGTACACTGTAATTACCGAAAGTTACACTGTAATTTCATTTTAATTACGCAGTATTTTCCTGGTTGTTACCCCTTTATTCCCAAGACTTTACATATTGTTCCCCTATACTTACACGTAAGTACTTTATAGGTACACTGTAATTACCGAAAGTTACACTGTAATTTCATTTTAATTACGCAGTACTTTCCGGGCTGTAATCTAAAGCGTTACCCAACAAACTAGCCACACTGGAATGCGGATCTAGAACAATGAATAAACTCATCTTTTACAAGACAGTGTTGTGTGGTGAATGATTTGTATCTCAAACTCTTCAATGTTACACCATGCTTTTTGAGGCATTTCAGAAATACATTAGATAGATTTTCACACACTGACGAATGGCTGTACAGCAGAGGTTATGCGGAAAGCCCTTATATGGAGATGGTTTTTGGCGTGTTTTATGCTAATTACTACAGTAAGTGAAGGCACACACTCCCCCATCTAGAATAATCTTGATTCATCAACATTAGGTTGAAGGTGAGAAACACATTTATGCGTGAACACACTTAACAGTTTTAGTGAATAAGACCAACTCTTTTTGTTTTCCTCCCTCTAACTGTATTCGCTTTACAGCTGCATTTCACCTAAAGCTTTAACACCATTCTTGTTTTGCCTGGCGAGCGCTTGTATTTCCTTGAGAATTACAAACATACTTCAGAGAAGGTCTTGTAATTTCCTATTTAACCATCACTGTGTGGTTCACGCGCTGTTCCACAGCTTTAAACAGACCGTTGTCATAGATATGCAGACTGCAGAGATGATGCCCGATCTGGGCTTTGTTCCTGCAAACTTACGACAGATCCAAATGATATTGTGTAAGCTTCAAAGCACTGTAAGCCTCTTCCAGGAAACAAGAGTGACATTAGTATTCAGTGTCTCACCTCCCGCTCATGTAAAACGACTTCAAACACAGCGCCCACCTGAGGGAGAGCCACCTCAGTAAATACATCGCACATTAGATCTTTTTAATAATGAATTCTTACTCCATACCTCCCACTCTAAATGGGTAGAGCTGCTGGAGCTGTATCAAAAGAAAAGCGTCAGTCTCATTAGCGTAGCTTCCTCTCAGCTCCGAGTCTGAGGATTCATTTGGCTTGTCAGTGCTTCTTGTAGCACCATGACTCGGAAGCCTTGAAAACCAAAGTGCTTAGAGGATGTGTGATTCTTGCAAGGATGTTTCTAATTGTTTTGATTTCCCTCCTCTAATGTTTTGCTAATTTGCTAATCAATTAGCTTGCTGGCCTCTCTTGACTTTGGAGTAAGCACACAGTGGTTAAATGCGGACATCAGATGTGGACCAGGTCTGAAATTAAACATTAAAGGGGTGGTTCGGGATTTTTGACATCGGACCTCATTTTTAAGTCAGCCTGGTTGTTATTCATCAGTGGAGACATTTTTTAAAAAAAATGATCCAGTCCTTATATTTGGATAGTTAGCCGATGCTAGGCTAGCGCGAGTCAAGGGTAGATGTTAGCCAGCCATTAAAAACCGTTTTACCCACTCCACAGTGCACCAAACGCAAATCAATTATAACACTAGACTATCGATGCAAATGTCCGTTGAGAGAATAATGTTAGAAATCAAACTTACCTTTCATCACATTGCATTAGTTATAATTTGTTCCCTGTAATCATAAGCCTTGTCTACAGCAGCAGCAGAGTGACATTGATTACCTAGGCAACCGAGTGAGCCGGTACACACATGTACTGCACACACTAGTGTGCTTCTTTTCTGTGTTTACTTTTTGCCGCATTACTAACTGGAGCAAAGTAAAATTCCACAGCTGCTGAGAAACTAGTTCCTTTGGGATCATTGAGATGAAAGGTAAGTTTGATTTCTAACATTATTCTCTCAACCTACATTTGCATCGATAGTCTAGTGTTATAATTGATTTGCGTTTGGTACACTGTGGAGTGGGTAAAACGTTTTTTAATGGCTGGCTAACATCTACCCTTGACTCGCGCTAGCCTAGCATCGGCTAACTATCCAAATATAAGGACTGGATAATTTTTTTTTAAAAAATGTCTCCACTGATGAATAACAACCAGGCTGACTTAATGAGGTCCGATGTCAAAAATCCCGAACCACCCCTTTAACTGTTGAGTACTGAATCATGATCATGGCTGGGCCTTGGGCTCTCTATCCCTTCTCTCATAATAGAAAATATATTTCTGTGAAGTCAAAACATGTTATGGTTCGTACAGTCTATCAGGGTCCAAAATGGACACTCAGCAAGCGTCAAATGCGAGGATTAGCTTTGGTCAGTAAGTAAATCAAATGTACTCACCAGGTGGCCAGCAACTTCATAAGGAGCTACAAGAATGTAATGATACCCTGACCCTCACCGATGTACACAAATACCCATAAAACCAATTAAACATCTGCCGTGGCTTTGCACATCAAGTAACAATTTATACCTCAGTGGAATTTACCATCAGATGTTTATCTATGATTTTGTTTTTCTTCAAAAATCATGGAGTGACATGTTTTTCTCGCATTAAGCTGCCAAAATGAAAAAAAAAAAAAAAAACATTAGTGGTTGATTTAACACTGCAGGGCTTAACGCACGGATCTGAGCTTTGGACACGTCCAATCATTTGTCCCACCTGTCTACAGACATAACTGACTGTGCTAACATTAATGACCCGCAAACCTTTAAGGCCTATGTAACGGGTAAAAGAAATTTGTAATGAATTGTGCCAAAATGTTTGTTCATGTTGTAGAATAATCCTAAGATATTCATTGAATATAATGTATTAAGTGCATCTAAAAGAAAGGGATATGGGGACACCTACAGGTGACTAGAGTAAGTTAAGAGTGGAGTCGGCCATTTTGTCCTCAGTTTTATGCATACTGTTGAGGAGAATGGTAGGTGGAAAATCTCTCTCCGGTCGAACAGAAATAAAATGATGTCAGGGATGATTTTATTTCTCTTTAAGGGTCAAAATCGTTCTTTTTTTTTTAGTATTTTATTTCATATTTGAGTCATAAGAGATATAGAGTTGATGGATAATTGATGTTTTACCGAACTCACTGTTGAGTACATTAGGAGCACATGGTAGCCTATCCATTGTATCTCTCGTTGCTTATTTTCACAAGAAGCTTACTGTATAATTATTTTTTGACAGTTACATGACTGTATGAGCTGTATTTCATGTCTGTTTTGTGTCATATCACATATTCCCAGGTATGATGTACTAATGTTTATATGATGTTATGTTTTCTGTGTTCAGAAAAAAATGAAAAAAGAAACTGAGCTCTTAATTGCGGAAAAACGTGATTTATTGTTTGTTGAATTGGTGAAAAGTTTTGAGGAGAATGTTACATGACCGGATGAGCTGTATTTCATGTCTGTTTGGTGTCATTTCACATATTCCCAGTAAACACGCGATGGGTTAGCTCAGCCTATGTCTCTGTGTGGTCCTTTTCTGGAAGGAATCAGTGAGGGGTTACACCTACACTCTTAAAAATAGAGGTTCTTAAAAGGTTCTTTGTTGGGGTATATGGTTCCATGAAGAACCTTTAATATCCAAGGAACCTTTCCATTGCACAAAAGGTTTTTGTAGCACCTAACAGTTCTTTAGATTATAAAAGGATTCTTCACCATCAATCTCATGTGATCTCACATTGTTGGAGTAAATTTGTGTTTCCCATAAATTGATTTATTTATGGTGGCCTGCCACAATATCAATTAGATTTGTGCTTCCTACGTTAACTAGACTGTAGTGGCCTGAAAATATATTTAAACTTAGCCCACAAGAGTAGGCTAACATAAAAGGTCTTCAATGTCGTGTTTTACGCCATTGCTGTCAAACAAATTTTTATTTTAAATGATGCTGTTATATAATACTCAGACTCTCACTGGTTGCCACCTACTGGTTATTCTGTAATCTACAGAAAGAATCACGAATGAATCAGTGATTGAATCTTTTTGGATAACAGGATTGAACAAAATCCCCACTAGTCGCTGTTACGGTTCTTCTGATAATAGTTTAGTAATCGAGGAAATGCACCTAATATTAGTCATGTCACGCACACAATGACAGGCCTTGGCTTACAGTGACTTCATTCTTAGTTTGGAGTCGATTCTCAATTCTCAAAGCCTTTGAATTGACAAAGTGATTCTTTTACGAGAGCCTGCCGAGTAAAGTGGTACGTTTGAACTAATTTAACATTTTTAATAAGCATAACATTACAGGATGAGTCATCTGAACTTATAGACAGAGCCGGATTAACGCAAAGGCAAACTAGGCACGTGCCTAGGGCCCGATTGGCGGGATGGGGCCCAGACAGAGGGACAAAAAAAAAAAAAAATGTACAAATGTCCTATCTACAATTTATTTCAATATTTATTTATTAACTAAAAATAGTGACGATGTTTATCTTAACCATAGACTGTTACATTACTACAGTTAAACCAATTAATGTGTCCGTTACAAAGCGGGTGCCGGCTTCTGAAAGTATGTGTAAAGAACGCATCCATCAGGTGCTGCGAGGCAAAAGCCTAATAAGCACACAAAGAAGCACATCTCATACAGCATGGATGTGTTAGTTGTCGTCATCTATTTTGGAGTGATTGCAATGTATTCTAAATATAAACTTGTACTGTAGATCAGCGTCATTTCTGGAAAAATCATTCACCGCTTTATTACGAGTTTAAAAGAGCGCGAGCGTAACGTGCCCAAGACGCGATGCTTTGAATTTGCGCGTACAATGAATAACATCGCGTCGGGAGCTGACTAGTAAAAAAGCTACACAATTAAAAGACAAGACGTCTGTATTCTAAGTTAAAAAGCCAACACACTACAACATTTTTAAATGTTTCAAATAAAGGATCTCATATCTATGGGTCTATCTTCTAAATTCTGCTGATGATTAGATTCCTGACATTACGCCAATAATATCACTTTATGATATGACGTTGTCATCGGTCCAGGTGAAGGTCCTTCGTCAGATCTGGATACGGCCTGGATCCGGCAGGCTGCAGGAAAAACCTTGGGATAAACACAGACACTAAAATTAGCGTAGATGCCATTCTTCTCGTGATGTAACGAGTACATCAGGATTTTTGGGAAGTGTTCCCGGTTCCGGCTGACCTAATCTATGCAGCATAACATTAAATTATAGAAGTCTATAATGTATTATGTGAAAGCTAGGTCAAAGAGATGTGTCTTTAATCTGGCTTTGAACTGACAGAGTGTGTCTGCTTCCCGGACAATGGTAGGAAGACTGTTCCAGAGTTTTGGTGCTAAATAGGAAAAGGATCTACCGCCAGCAGTCGATTTTGATATTCTAGGTATAATCAACTGGCCGGAATTTTGAGATCGTAATAGACGTGACGGACTATAATGCGTTAAGAGCTCGCTCAAGTACTGCGGAGCTAAACCATTCAGTGCTTTGTAAGTAATCAGCAATATTTTAAAATTTATGCGATGTTTAATAGGGAGCCAGTGCAGTTTTGACAGAACCGGGCTAATATGGTCATACTTCCTGGTTCTGGTAAGAACTCGAGCTGCTGCGTTTTGGACCAGCTGTAGTTTGTTTATTAAGCGTGCAGGGCAACCACCCAGTAGAGCATTACAATAATCTAGCCTTGAGGTCATGAACGCATGAACTAATTGTTCCGCATTTGTCAATGAGAGCATATGACGTAATTTAGATATATTTTTAAGATGGAAAAATGCAGTTTTACAGATACTAGACACGTGACTTTCAAATGAAAGATTGGTATCAAAGAGCACACCCAGGTTCCTAACCGACGACGAAGACTTAACAGAGCAGCCATCAAGTGTTAGACAGTATTCTAGATTATTACGTGAGGAAGTTTTTTGTCCAATAATTAGAAACTCTGTTTTTTCAGAATTTAGAAGTAGGAAATTACAAGTCATCCAATTTTTTATATCCGCTATGCATTCCGTTAATTTTGTGAATTGATAAGTTTCGTTAGGTTTTGAAGAAATATAGAGCTGAGTATCGTACTATGGTACGGTCTAAATCCGGACTGGAAATCCTCGCAGATATCATTTCTTTCAAGAAAGGAACACAGTTGTGAGGATACTGCCTTTTCTAATATCTTTGACAGAAAAGGTAGATTCGAGATCGGCCTGTAATTGACTAATTCTGAAGGATCAAGTTGCGTTTTTTTAACAAGCGGTTTAATCAAAGCCAGCTTAAAGTTTTTTGGTACGTATCCTAGAGACAAAGACGACTTAATGATATTAAGAAGAGGATCTATGACCTCTGGAAGTATTTCTTTCAGTAGCTTAGTCGGTATAGGGTCTAACATACATGTTGTAGATTTAGATGATTTAATGAGTTTAGTAAATTCTTCCTCTCCTATAGCAACGAATGAATCAAATTTTTCCTCAGGGAGACTACAATGCACTGCCTGATGCGATACTGTAGTAGACGGTTGCATAGTTATAATTTTGTCCCTGATATTATCAATCTTATAAGTGAAGAAGTTCATAAAGTCATTACTGCTGTGTTGCTTGGAAACTTCGGTGCTTGAAGCTTTATTTTTCGTTAGTTTAGCCACCGTTTCAAATAAATACCTAGGATTATGTTTATTTTCTTCTAATAGGGTTGAAAAATAAGCAGATCTAGCAGCTTTTAAAGCCTCTCTGTAAGTAATTGAGCTCTCTTTCCATGAAATGCGAAATACCTCTAGTTCCCTTTCGTCAGCAGGGAACTCCGACGCCTCGTCGGGGGAGTTCCCCTGACGAATTGGGATCACGCTAGGGAGACCAATTGCCTTCGAGTGAATTAAAACGAGCCAATGAACATTGGCATGCAACATTTGCATTCCGCAGCCCGCCTACCAGCGCGGGTATAAAGCCCGGAAGCAAACATTGCATCATCGCTTATCGCTTCGGAGCCGACCGGTTGTGTCCTCTTTGAGTGAATGAGCTTAAGATTGTATCTTTCTTACGCTCTACGAGTCTGCTGTTTCAGGAGGGGATCTTTCTGTGTTGGTGAGACGGCGCTTCAGCGACCACGCGATTCCTGTCTGCCGGCTGCGTCTACACTGTTAATTCAAAAGCTGTTTTCACAGCTGGTAAACGGTTGAGTGCGCACAGCGGGCTTGCAGTTTCCCCGCTGTGTCGCCGCGTTGGATCCCTGTGTGCTTCAACACAATAAAGAGAGTACTTTCTTCCTGAAAGAGCAACACGAGTGAAGATCGCGTCCTTTTCAGGATGACGTTTCACTCGTGTGTTTCTGGATGCGATCGTTTCCTGTCCTCATTGACGGCCACGACCGCTGTTTCACATGCCTAATCGGTGTGTTGAAGCTGCGTTCGTGGGTGGTTCATGCTCTCTCATGAGTGCATGACCACGTCGGCACGTTGTTCGTCTCCCCTTTTTAAAGGATCGAGCCGTTCAATGTGCCGTGTGCCGTCGAGCGCCGGCTGACAGCGCGGGTTGTCACGGCAACTCAGCGCGCGTCATTCGGCGCTCTAGATGCGCGGCCGAGACTCGTGTGCCTCTACGAGGTTGAGTCCCATTTGCTTGTTCCCCAATTTAGTTCCTTTTCTAAAAAGAGGACTACTTTGGTTAATGACATTTGGTGGTCTGAGGGTTATAGTACGGAATGTCTCGCCAGGTGAAAGACCCTCACGAGCTTCCTACTCCTCTAGCGCATCGCAAACATGCTGAGACTGTGTTCGTGGGTGGTTTATGCTTTCTTATGAGAGCATGACCACGTCGGCACGTTGTTCGCCTTGCCTGCAGGCTTGAGCGCTCAGCGTGCCGTGTGTCATCAAGGCGATGGCCACGTTCACTGTCTTGCATGCCTGGTTGACGGCCATGATTACTGTTTCACATGCCTAATCAGTGTGTTGAGACTGTGTTTGTGGGTGGTTATGTTCTCTCATGAGTGCATAACCACGTCGGCACGTTGTTCGTCTCCCCTTTCTCGTAAAGGCTTGAGCCGCTCAGCATGCCGTGTGCCGTCGAGGCTTTCGGATGGGATTCTGGTCTTTCTCATGAGGGACCAAGCATTTCATTCGGGGCCCCAGGGGAGGGCAGATGTCGATTGCTACATCGGAGAGAGGGCTGTTATACTCTGAAAATGATGCTGAGTTCCTACTATAATGGTGTGTTCTCATGCTGAAGATTCAGACTTGACAGCCACACTTTCCTGGGCTATTCTAAAGTGCCTGGATGTGTGTGAAAAATTTTGGCAGTATGGAAGCTTTTTGGTGCCAATATGGCAAGCCAAACATGCCTAAATCTGCAGAAATTTTTCCTCTCTCACTACCCCTGCACTTTCACTGCACGTGGGTAGTTCTGACTCGGGGTGGAGCTGCGCTTAGTGACTGACCGTGATTAGTCACAACGCTGGCCCTCGGTCAGACGATGTCCACACTAGTGGTCCAGGAGCGCCTCAAAACCAGCCCGCTCAGAGTTGTTTCCCCCTAGCAAAAGGAAGGGAAATAACTCTGAGAGAAGCGACCAGAGTGTGTGACATTCTGCTCTTCGGGAGTGCGTGTCATCACCACTCCTTCCCCCGGGAGAGGGCTGGGTGGAGAATTTTGTTTCTGTTCCGCCGCTGGTCATCCAGTCAGTGGTACCCAAAGTTTGAGCAGCCCACTTCCTCTAAGTCGCTCACGGGCCCCAGCGCTCAGATGGCAGTGAGGGCTTCGGCCTCGTCACTCTCGTCTCTCGCTGGGTGAGGCGGAAACCAGGACTCGATGCCCCCGGGCCTCGCTCCTCGTTTCCCCTCACGGTCGAGACTGGCAGTAAAATAAGACCAGTCTCCTCCGTCTGAGAGGGTCAGAATGGCAGTGTGCGCCGCCCCCGAGCTGCGCCGCTCTCGTTCCCCTCTCCCCAGCTCTCAGATAGCAGTGGCGCCACCCCGGTCACGTCACTCCTGTCTGCTGCTGGGCGGGAAGGTACGGAGACCAGCAGCCGCCCTTGGGCCTCGCTCCTCGTCTCCTCCCCTTCTCTCGCCAGGCGACAGCCCGCAGCAGAACACTCTACGGTCTTCTCTGCTGTCTGTCCCCTGGTGGAGGCAGGTAGGTGTTGTCCAAATACACACCCAGACCCCGCTCTCGGCCGCTACAATGCCACCGGAGCCGTGTCCCTGCCTTCCGCCTCGCTGCCCCTCCGCGGGTACGCCGGCGGTGCGGGTGGGCTCGTTGCGGCAGTTTCTCGGAGCCTGGCTAGCGCTCCCGAGGCCGTCGCACTGGCTCATCCACACCTTTCGGCTCGGCTATGCAACTCAGTTTGCACACCGGCCTCCCAAGTTCAAGGGCATCCACTTTACCCATGTGCGTCCAGTGGATGCTCCTATCTTGCGGAAAGAGATCGACGCCCTGCTGGCGAAGGACGCGATCGAGCCGGTCCCTCCAGCCGATATGAGGTCAGGGTTTTACAGCCCTTACTTCATTGTACCCAAGAAAGGCGGTGGGTTACGGCCAATCCTGGATCTGCGAGTATTGAATCGGGCCCTGTACAAGCTCCCGTTCAAGATGCTCACGCAGAAATGCATTTTCGAATGCATCCGTCCCCGGGATTGGTTTGCAGCGATCGACCTGAAGGACGCGTACTTTCATGTCTCGATTCTTCCTCGACACAGACCATTTCTTTGGTTTGCTTTCGAGGGTCGAGCATATCAGTACAAGGTCCTACCCTTCGGGCTGGCCCTGTCGCCCCGTGTCTTCACGAAAGTCGCGGAGGTGGCCATTGTTCCCATGAGAGAACAAGGCGTTCGCATTCTCAACTATCTCGACGACTGGCTCATTCTTGCTCACTCGCGAGATGTGTTGTGCGATCACAGGGACATGGTGCTCTGTCACCTCAGTCAGTTGGGGCTTCAGGTCAACTGGGAGAAGAGCAAACTCTGCCCCGTGCAGAGGATCTCTTATCTCGGTATGGAACTGGACTCGGTCGCTCAGACTGCGCGCCTCACAGAGGAGCGCGTCCAGTCAGTGCTCACCTGTCTCAAGTCCTTTCGAGGCAGGACAGCGGTCCCACTGAAACAGTTTCAGAGGCTCCTGGGGCATATGGCAGCCGCAGCCGCAGTAACGCCGCTCGGCTTGTTGCATATGAGACCGCTCCAGCACTGGCTTCACGATCGAGTCCCGAGGTGGGCGTGGCAGAGCGGCACGTTCCGGGTCAAAGTCACCCCGCACTGTCGCCAAACCTTCACCCCTTGGTCGGATCCTGGGTTTCTACGGGCCGGAGTGCCCCTAGTCCAGATCTCCAGGCATGCTGTGGTGTTCACAGATGCTTCTGCCAAGGGTTTGGGGGCCACGTACAAAGGGCATGCAGTCTCGTGGGTCTGTGGACGGGGCCCCAGCTGCATTGGCACATCAACTGCCTAGAGTTGCAAGCAGTACGCTTGGCCTTGTGTCGCCTCAAGGGGTTTCTCAGACACAAGCACGTACTGGTCCGTACGGACAGCACTGCGACCGTTGCCTACATCAACCGACAAGGTGGTCTGCGCTCCCGTCGTATGTCGCGACTCGCCTCCCACCTCCTCCTATGGAGTCAGAAGCATCTGAGGTCGCTTCATGCCGTTCATGTCCCAGGGGAGTTCAATTGTGTGGCCGACGAGCTTTCACGTCAGCCTCCCCTTCCGGGAGAATGGCGACTCCATCCCCAGGTGGTCCAGCTGATTTGGCGAATCTTCGGAGCCGCACAGGTAGACCTGTTTGCCTCTCCGGACACGACCCATTGCCAGTGGTATTACTCCCTGACCGAAGGAACTCTCGGCACGGATGCCCTGGCACACAGCTGGCCCCGGGACCTACGCAAATATGCGTTTCCCCCAGTGAGCCTTCTTGCACAGACTCTGTGCAAGGTCAGGGAGGACGAGGAGCAGGTCCTTTTGGTGGCCCCGTATTGGCCAACCCGGACTTGGTTCCCAGAACTCACGCTCCTCACGACAGCCCCTCCTTGGCCGATTCCTCTGAGGAAGGATCTTCTTTTTCAGAGACGGGGCACTCTATGGCACCCGCGTCCAGACCTCTGGAAACTCCATGTCTGGTCCCTGGACGGGACGCGGAGGTTCTAGATGGCCTGCCACAGGCAGTGGTAGATACCATCTCTTCAGCTAGAGCCCCCTCTACGAGGCGCCTCTATGCTCTGAAGTGGAACCTGTTTGTCGGCTGGTGTTCTTCCCATCGAAGAACCCACGAACTTGCCCGATCAGAGTCGTGCTCTCCTTCCTACAACAGGGGTTGGAGCGAAGGCTGTCTCCCTCCACCCTTAAAGTGTATGTTGCCGCAATAGCCGCACATCACGATGTAGTTGAAGGTAAGTCCGTGGGGAAGCACGACCTGGTCATCAGATTCCTCAAGGGTGCTAGGAGGCTAAATCCACCTCGCAACTTGCACCCTGTACCCTCTTGGGACTTAACTCTGGTGCTTAAAGCACTTCAAAGTCCTCCTTTTGAGCCTTTGCTGTCAGTCGAGCTTAATATCCTGTCCATTAAGACAGCGCTCCTGTTAGCATTGGCTTCCTTCAAGAGGGTGGGGGATCTGCAGGTATTTTCGGTCGACGAATCGTGCCTAGAGTTCGGGCCTGGCCTTTCTCAGGTTATATTGAGACCCAGGCTCGGATATGTGCCCAAGGTTCCTACCACTCCCTTCGCGGACCAGGTAGTGAACCTGCAAGCGCTGCCCCAGGAGGAGGCAGACCCAGCCCTAGCTTTTCTCTGTCCCGTCCGGGCCCTCCGGGTTTATATAGACAGAACGCAAAGCTTTAGGACCTCAGATCAGCTCTTTGTTTGTTACGGAGTCCAGCAGAAGGGGAAGGCTGTCTCCAAGCTGAGGTTAGCCACTGGTTAGTGGATGCTATCACCAGGGCTTATGAGTCCCAGGGTGAGCCCTGCCCTCCCAGGTTGCGGGCTCATTCCACTAGGAGTGTTGCCGCTTCTTGGGCTCTGGCACAAGGCGCCTCGCTAACAGACATTTGTAGAGCTGCGGGCTGGGCGACACCGAACACGTTCGCTAGATTTTATAGCCTACGTGTGGAACCTGTTTCCTCCCGAGTACTCGCCACGGCCAGTAATTAGAGGGAATAGGTGTGTCGGCTTGCGACGCCATTCCGTGAGCGGATACGTGCGTCTTTTGCTCCGTTGGTTACCCAACAAACGGCTAACCTCGTGAGTTCCTCCATCACCCCTCCGGTGCCAGGTGTTGCGGACCGCCCAGCACCAGGTCTGCTACCTTCAGTAAGGAGTTGCTAGTAGACTGGGTGCTTTTCCAGTGGTCCCTGCGGTGACCCATGATTGCCACGTGCAGTTCAGCCGTGTCTTCCCCTTGACAGACTCATTCTGTCGTCCCTGTTGAGTACGCTCCACACTCCTCCGGACTGGGACTACCTTCAAGGACTGCCATATGTTTCACTACCCTACGTGGTTAGTACATGTGTGTATTTGAGGGCCTTCCTCTAGGCTGCCTCAGTTTCCGCAGCGTGCCCCCCCATTATTATTTTCCTTGGGGACGGGCACGCTTTGCCAGTGTTATCCAATATCCACTGATTGGGTCTTGTGGAACAGCAGTGTGATTCCCTAGCTAGCTCCCGCAAAATTTCTGGAAACTGCTGCAGGGCTGTAGCTTAGCTGGGCGCTGGAAGGGGCCAGCACCATGGCGTTTTGGTAGGGATCCCAATTCGTCAGGGGAACTCCCCCGACGAGGCGTCGGAGTTCCCTGCTGACGAAAGGGAACGTCTCGGTTACGTATGGTAACCCTCGTTCCCTGAGTCCAGGGAACGGAGACGCCTCGTCCTGTCGCCATGTTGCTGTACCTTCGCGGAGGGCTGGACACTGTTCGGCTCCTCAGCGAAAAGCGATGATGCAATGTTTGCTTCCGGGCTTTATACCCGCGCTGGTAGGCGGGCTGCGGAATGCAAATGTTGCATGCCAATGTTCATTGGCTCGTTTTAATTCACTCGAAGGCAATTGGTCTCCCTAGCGTGATCCCAATTCGTCAGGGGAACTCCCCCGACGAGGCGTCTCCGTTCCCTGGACTCAGGGAACGAGGGTTACCATACGTAACCGAGACGTTTTGTTTTCTTCCAGTTGCGCTCCATTTTTCTGGCTGCTCTCTTAAGGGCCCGAGTGTGCTCGTTGTACCACGGCGTTGGACTATTTTCTTTAATCTTCTTTAAGCGCAACGGAGCAACTGTGTCTAAAGTGCTGGAAAAGAGAGAGTTAAACGTTTCTGTTGTAATATCTAGTTCTTCTAAGCTATCTGAGATGCTGAGATGATGAAACTGATTAGGAAGATTATTAATAAAGCAATCTTTAGTAGCAGAAGTGATAGGTCTCACATATTTGAAACACGAAGTCGGCTTTGCAGCCTTGGCTAAATGCAAATTACACGAGACTAGATAATGATCTGAGATGTCATCGCTCTGCTGCAGAATTTCAACGGCATCCACATCTATTCCGTGTGATAATATTAGATCTAGAGTATGATTACGACGATGAGTAGGTCCTGACACGTGTTGTCTAACTCCAATTGAATTTACAATGTCTTTAAATGCCAATCCCAATGCATCTTTTTCATTATCGATGTGTATATTAAAATCACCAACAATTAGTACTTTATCTGCAGTCAATATTAATTCTGATAGAAAGTCCGCAAATTCTTTGATAAAGTCTGTATGGTGCCCTGGTGGCCTGTATACAGTAGCCAGCACAAATCTCAAACGTGATTTATCGTTTACACTATATATTTTTACATTAAGCACCAATGCTTCAAAAGAATTATATTTAAAACTTGATTTCTTAGTGGTTTTGAAACTATTACTATAGATTACAGCAACACCACCCCCTTTGCGTTTCAGACGAGGCTCATGTTTATAACAGTAATCTTGCGGGGTTGATTCATTTAAAGTAATGTAATCGTTTGGTTTTAGCCAGGTTTCTGTCAAACACAGCACATCTAGGTTATTATCTGAAATCATATCATTAACAATGAGTGCTTTTGAAGTAAGCGATCGAATATTCAGCAACCCAAGCTTTAGCATTTGCTCATCTGTATTATAGCTGTTTTTTATTTGTTGAACATCAATTAAATTTTTAACCTTAGTTGGGTTTAAACGTTTTTTGGATTTCCAAATTCGGGGAACAGACACAGTCTCTATATGATGATATCTAGGTGAAAGAGGCTCTATGTGATGGGATTTATCTGACCTTGGTGACGAGAGGCCGCTAGCAGACAGTCGGTTTAGCCAGTCTGTCTGCTTCCTGACCTGAGCCCCAGATTGTCATGTTTGAGCTCTAAGACTATGAGCCATATTACTAGAGAGAAGAGCAGCACCATCCCAGGAGGGATGAATACCATCTCTTTTCAACAGGTCAGGTTTGCCCCAAAAACTTTTCCAATTGTCTATGAATTCTATATTATTAAGCGGACACCACTTAGACAGCCAACCGTTAAGCGAACACAATCTACTAACTATCTCATCACTCCTGCGAACAGGAAGGGGGCCAGAGCAAATTACAGTCCTTGACATCGTACTTGCAAGTTCACACACCTCTTTAATATTAATTTTGGTGATCTCCGACTGGCGGAGTCGAACATCATTAGTGCCGACATGAATAATGATCTTAGAGAATTTACGATTAGCATTAGCCAGCACTTTTAAATTTGCTTTGATGTCAGGCGCTCTGGCTCCCGGCAAACATGTGACTATGGTGGTTGGTGTCTCTATTTTCACGTTCCGTGTAATAGAATCGCCAATAACTAGGGCACAATCATTCTCAGTGGGTGTTTCACTGAGCGGGGCAAATCGATTTGTTATGGTAATCGGAACGGAAGAGTGGTTTTTAGATCCGCGACTAGAGCGATCCCTCACTGTCACCCATTTGCCCGGCTGCACGGGCTCTACTTCAGCCGGAACCGACTCATGTAAAGTGTGCACTATTCTATGCGCATCCAAAACATCTAAAGCACTAGCACTCTTACTATCCTCAATTAAAGTTTGGATGCGTGTTTCTAATTCTGAAATCTTCTCTGTCAACCTAACTGTCTCCTTACATTTATCACATATAAATCCTATATTGTCGACAGAGAAGCCTATACTAAACATGTGACATGAAGTGCAAGTGACAATAACAGGACAAGACATTACTCACCGTGTTTGTTGAGTGATTCTTACTCACCTGAGCTTTTTATGAACTCAAAGGCGCGGACGCGCGAGAGAAAAATAAATAAATAAAATAGCTGAGCGCACGGGTGGCGCGTTAACAGGCTAGCGAATTACTAGCGTTTTGTGCTAGTAGTACTAATAACAAAAGCTAGCGATGTCAGGTTAATCTGAGATGTTGGGTAAAATGTAGTAGTATAAACAACTAGAAATGGTAGTAAAATGATGGTTCAAAACAAAGAAATATATGGCTAAGACGGAGCTTATCGCACCGAATCAAACAAACACACTCACAGCAGGTAGCTCACAGCACACTCATAGCTCACAGCAGGTCTGTCTTTAATGGTTTATAAGTTATTGTTCAAAATAAATTCCCCTATTGAGTAAATTAATGGGATTTTACTTCCAGAACCAGAGTGTTGCATTCTATTGGTCGACAGTGTAAATGTGGCATAAGCTTCTTTACTTTTTAAAGGAGGTGCAGTTCCAAAGAGAGATTGACATAATGACTGTGTGTCATAAATATGAAAGGGAAAGTATCTGAATAACACCACTGTAGGAACATTAAAAACAACAGGCCTTTAAAAAAAACAGCTTCATGACCAGTAAAACAAATTTATGGCCATTACATTTTCTCAGTTCAACTAGGCAGGTATGGCAAAACAATGTTAAAATATTTTGGACATTGTATAGAGCCTATAGTATTAAATTTTCTAAATCCGTTCTTGCACACAACTGCTTGCTGAATAACACAGAGTAATATGTTGTTCATAACCATCACCACATTTACCTCTAGGAGTCCTGCTGACCAAAACAGACAAACACAGTATGTGGTTTGCAAAGATTGCCTAGATAATAATGTGATCATGAATGCGTGAATCCTTTTGCCAATTTGCATAAGAAAATTAGACTTCCCAAGTGGTACAGGGATAAAGCATTCGGTTGAAATAGTCAAATGCGATGTTATTTAACTATTATAATTGAGCCCACTGTGGACATAGAAGAGGCTGATGACGCGAGCATGTGCATACTGAGCGCCTCACAGCAGTACATGTAAACAACATGGGCAAACAAACATGGTTTCAGCCAATCAATAAGCATTGCACACTGGGAGAAGTATTCTTGACTACATGGATTGCTATCAGCAATTACACACATCAGAGCAGCCCAAGAACTAACTACCCTTCACAACAATGGCACTGGCCAGATTGCATCCCTCGTACTACATTACAATGTCTGCACTTTTATTCAGTGAGAGAGAAATAGATGCAGTGAGGCTGAAGGCCCCCAGGGTAAAAAGCCTTACTATATATATATAATGTTGGGTTGGCAGAGAGTAAAATGTGGAATGTCTGAACGTTATTTTCCATAAGGATAAAGATGTGCCATGTGGAATATGTCTGTAGTGCTAATAAAATAATTAGTTAAAAGTAATTTTGGGGGGAAAAAGTGTCTGCCTCTCCTGCACTGCATGTTACTTGTATTTTCATGCTGTTCTTTTTTTTGTGTGTGTTTTTAAATCATGCAAAAAATAATGAAAAGAGTCAAAAAAGATTAAATAAACAAAACAAAATTGAAGCATAGTTTGCGAAAAGACTCACCAGCCACTTTATTTGGTACACCTGTTCAACTGCTCATTAAAGCAATAATCAGCATATTAATGCATTTAAGCAAGTAGACATGGGGTGCGTCAAAGCCACTAGACCACAAGCCTGCAACCTTTAGCTAAAAGCTAACGGCTAATGCTAACTGTACAGGAAAGGAGAGCAGAGGCCGTTTTTTTATGAATGGATGTCAATGGAGAGGAGGCTTCACTACAGCGAATTAACCGCTTTTGTGAGAAAACACTTTATCATTTAGTAATCGACAGCCTGTACGCTAATCTTCAAAATATTTTTTTTTGCGTTAAACAATACTTTTGTTGGGAACGATATGTAGATTTTACTATGATAACAAGGTTATTTTATGAGGGAAGGCAGAGAAGGTAATGTCGCGAAAGGCAGGACTCATTTACGGCATTTCCATAGTATTTAATAGAAATATTGAGTGATATTGTATATTGCCTAATGAAATATGTTTTCTTTCTTTAGCTTTCAGGTTTTACCAGTTATGATAAGACTTGAATTGTAATGATGACTATTAAAACTGCATGTATGCATATGATATGATGCTGATATTATAAAGACCAAATGATTAATTTAATTATAAATATTGTGTTATATTGTATGTTGTTTAATTAAAATAAAACATGAAGTGTTGTCAACTACTGTGTGCTTAATGATGATGATGATGGTGGTAAAAAAAAGTATAATTTTAATGAATTAAATATGTATTAAATTACAATTAAGTTTTTAGTGTAATCTTAAATGTATTTTTTTTTTTTGTGCCCTGCAGTGACATACACGAAATACTGATTCACAAGCTCAGAAGCTATAGGGAGTTGTTTTAGACACTTCCCAATTGTTCAGCCAATATCTCAAACTTATTTTACCATTAGTTTTATAAAAAAAAAAATAATAATAATAATAATAATATAATGTATATGTGTATATATATATATATATATATTATTTTATTTTTTATATATACACATATATACACAGTACATATATATATATATATATATATATATATATATATATATATATATGTATGTATGTATATGTACTGTGTATATAAATATATATATATATATATATATATATATATATATATATATATATATATATATTTTTTTTTTTTTATATATTATATATATTTATATTATATATATATATAATGTTATGTTGTATCAGTTGTATACAGATGCAAACCTAGACAGATGTCGATTCTTTTAGGTTCACTTTTGTCACAGAAACGGTCTGTCCTCTTGGTAGCACATGTTTCGGAAATGATAACTCCACTGTCAGCTCTCATCAATCACGGATATTCATTTCTGAAATGAACTGTAAAGAGAGTTTTCGGACTAGTGGTCAGGAACAGCGGGGTGACAGAAAGGCTGTGGTGTTCTCAAGCGTGCAGAGAGGAGGATGAAATGAGAAGACACAGCAGACAGTCTCTCAGAACTCTGTGATGGACTAGGTACGGTGCTTAGACCCTGAAATAAATGTTCAAAACAGAAGGAATATCTTATTTCCTGAAATAGTAGTAGTTCCCTGGTGACATTATTTAAGCATTAGAGGCACAATTCCCACTAAATGTGTTAGATTAGCTATCATGTGCCATGCTCATTTGATTATTTTTTTAAATATACACTGTAAGGGGAACTTAAATGTTGATCTTATAGATTGAGACATTCAGAAGACCATAAATCAGCCATGCAGTCAACAAGAATATGCCTCAAAACATGTGGCTTTATGTGGAAATGCTGTTTATTTTCTAAGGGCTTGGATTTACAGCTCTCACCTAGTGGACAATAAAACCGGTGATTGAACGGTATCACACAATGCAATGTGTTCAGTGTGACCTTACATTGCCAGTGTGATGTATGAACTGAAATTAAAATCAGCCAGAGTTATAAACTTACTTCTTCAATCATTACTTAGTCTCTCGGGTTTATACCAACGTACTGTAATTTAAAATAAAACATAACTGTTTTTTTTTTTCTCAGGTGAGAAATTAAAGTAATTTGCTGAATTAAACGTGAAACACACAATGTCATGCTACACCAATGATGCATAGTGTTACATATACTACTTCTAAAAAATAGTTGTCAGTATACAGTGTATATACAGTGTATTTTTTCTTTCTTTCTTTCTTTCTTTCTTTCTTTCTTTCTTTCTTTCTTTCTTTCTTTCTTTCTTTCTTTCTTTCTTTCTTTCTTTCTTTCTTTCTTTCTTTCTTTCTTTCTTTCTTTCTTTCTTTCTTCCGTCTCTGTTCTGGAGAGTGTGAGCGTTTGTGACAAATGAAAAATAAGAATGCAAAATAAGTTCTACAAACAGACACCTCAGCAGCATCGGCAGATGAAAAGTAACTAGCCTACGACACCAAATCACATACCACTGCATTAATAGTTTGTTTTTTACTATGCTGACTTTTTACTTTTTGACATTGACTTTTCATTGTGATAAATAACTTGCTTAATAACAGAAAATATAATTAATCTCAGGTTGAAGGCAGAAGAGTAATTAGTTGTTTTTCTTCTAAAAAAAATGATCCCCTTTGATGCTGCAGAAACACACACACACACACACACACACACACACACACACACACACACACACACACACACACACACACACTATATTCTGACTGAGCCTCCAAGAACAGGCTGGCCATCAATTGAGTGTAAATATTTAAACACTTAATTATACATCTCTTTTTTTCAGAGCAGATGTCCTGTAGCTGATTTGCTTCAATAATTTTGAGGCACTCAGTTATTTTCAGAGATCTGATTTTCTCTAGTCAAATTACAATAGAAATAATAACTCAAATATTTGATTCTGACAAACTTAATCTCTCACAGTACAATGATTGGTTGGTTTATGCACCTGTTAGTTCCCATATCAGATCATTAGAATGTGTGTGCGTCCACATACGTTTGGCCAGTGTTAGGGAAAGTTACTTTTAAAAGTAATGCATTACAATATTGTGTTTACTTTCTGTACAACTCTTTTTATTAAAAGTTAAAGTAATGTGTTTTGTTACTTTTGTTCTTTTAGTCTGCTCCCGCACACACGAGCAGGCATGTCTAAGTGAGAGAGATTTTAATTCAGTGATTAAAAAATGTTTAAGCAAATAAAAAAGTACATAAAAAAAAAAAAATCTGATTACAAAATATACATTACTTGTAATACGTTACCCCTAACAATGCATTTGGCCATATACAGTAAGTGCTTTTGCACAGAGTAAAATGAACTCAGTTATAGGAACTATAGCCACCAGGGCGGTCCCCCGAGAACTACATTTTCCCCTAGGGCCACTTTCTTGTTTCCACTCGCATCGGCAGGAACTCGCACTGAAGTGACATAAGCCAGCCAACAGCGACGTAACTCAAGCACGACATTCAACAACGTCAACAACTGGAGGATGGAGGACGCCGTGATCAATTGAGAAGTGCCTGGACTTCGGCATCGGCCTATCGCTGTTATCTGGTTTTGTTTCTGTTGGCCAGTGCAAGGATTTGGCACGTATAGTTCAGTTTTTTGTGCTTCTGTTAATTTCCATGGTTTTTCATTGTTTGATCGTCTCTCACACCTGATGTTAATTTCGTTAATTGATTAGTAGGGTCTATTTAAGCTCTGTGTTCTGTTCATTTGTCTGGTATACATGCTAGGTTGTTCTGTTCATGTCCAAGAGTTTACTCCGGAGTGTTTTGTTTATTTTGATTTCTTGTAAATAAGGTTAAGCTGCTGCAATTACATCCATTTTCTTCATTTCTGCAACCCAGCTAATTTAGTGCCCCCAAAAGGCGTTCCTATAACTAAAATCTTCCTGGAATAGGCAGGGCTTGACATTAACACCGCCAACCCACCTTACTATATTAATATATTAATTGTATATATAATATATACATTTTTCAATTGTAGTCTTTTAAAAAGGCATCTGAAATAATAAACTAAGTGCAATGTAGTGCTGTCAAAAAATGTAGATTTTTCGAAATATATTGATAGTGAAATATCTGAAATGCTTCCGATACTCATTTCCACAGAATAGATACACGATACCAGCTGCGCTTTCTCTCTCTCTCATCTCTCCGACAGCGAGTTACACACAAACCCGCCTCCCCTCACTCACTCGTTTCATTTGCTCCAGATGAATATTGTTGGTGTTACAGGGCTTGAATTTCAGCGTGGGATTGCACATATTGAACATAATTTTACTCATTCTCGCAGATTTTGTTTCACACCCAAAGTTTGTGCACATCGAGTTCTTTTTTGCTGCTTTTTAAACTTAAACATTCAAAAACACACAAAATAATGTCAAAATGCCGGTTTTGGTGAGTATTCACGTAAACACAGTCAGTTATGTTTTAAGTGAACGTAAACAGTTGAGAAAGAAAACACGTGTGTAACAGTATAATGGATCTGCATGTGCATCAGGGGCCGTATGTATAAAGCCACTCAGAGTAAAATTTTAGTCTTAAGTCTGTCAAAATTCTAAGAATGACGTCATTTTACTTGTATTCCTAGACTTGAGAATAAGTGTGATTCATAAAGCCTCCTAAGTCTCAAGACTAGGTCTCAGCTCCTAAATTATTTAAGAGAGCTGAAGAGGTCTCCTAGTTAGAAGTAATAAGATGGCAGCAGAGAGGAGGAGGCCACGCACTTTTCAATGAAAATATGGTGTATTGGAGTTACAGTAAATGAGTTACAATAAAAGTTTGATAATCAAGGGATTCTTTTTGTAACTGACCTTTAAGAAATTGTATAGCAATGAAATGAAAGGGAAGTAATAATTACATTGTTGCCGACTGGAAAAAAGCAGCAGTGCACCGGTGATGACTTGAGCTCATCAGTCCACAGTAAGCAGGGTCTCAATAGCACTACTGTGGCACTGACCACACCAAATACTGTAGTGGCTAAAAGTGATGTGCGGAGTTTTTTTAAATGATCCTACAAGTTTGCTTAAACCATCAAAATATGACGAAAATAGTGTTCTGTTCTTCCCTCATATTTTAAAATATTTAAAATATATAAATATAAAATACATTTAGTGATTAAAGTGATTTAGTAGAAATCATACATTGTCTGCAACATAGTCAGTTATTAATATTTCATTGTCCTCTCTTGTTCATTTGTTTGACAGCCTGCAAAATTATGTCTGTACAATTTGGCATGTTTCATTGTGTTATCACAAATAAAGAATTTACTCCAAGCACAACTACACAATACGCATACAAAATCTTTAACACATTTTTAATAGTATTTGAATAAAGGGTGAATATATATATATATATATATCAATTTTCCTTGGCCTCACTTTTGGCTACTACTGTATGGCAGTTCATTGACTTTCCAATTGATCTTCAATAAAGCCACTTTTATGAGGATTTCGGGCTTTCCTGAGTTGCTGGATACATTGATGGAACTCATGTTTGCATAATTGCTCAAACTGTAAATGATACACACATCAATAGAAAAGGATTCCAGACCCTAATACTAATTTGTGATAATTTTGCACAATGCAAAGCATTTTTTTTTTATAAAGTTAAATATTAAAGCTTCAGTGTCTTAATTAAATGATTTTATTATAATTCGATTAAATGATTGGTGTCATGCTGCTGTGACATCACCCTTGCAGGCTCACAATTGGCTGATTCAGTGGTTGAGGGCGGCCATTTTGGGTTGACATCACTGTAGTCCTTAGTTCACAGTCATCAGTCTTAGACTTTACTGAAAGTTGCTTTTAGCTTCTTTATAAAAGTCTCCTACTCTTAGAGAAGTCCTACTTTTTACTAAGAATTTTTTGACACTTAAGTCAAAGCTTAAGACTATTCTTAAGACAATTCTATTCTTAACTATTCTCATTTTTTAGAAGTTTTATACATGCGGGCCCAGGTCTTGATATACCCACTGCCAAATTATGAGATAATATTAAAAAAAAAATCTATATTGCAGTTTTCCCCTATGGTATCGATGTCAAAATTGTGGCCAGTGAAAAACCTAAGTGGCTAGTAACTTTAAAATACTGGACACAGTGGCTGGTGAGCAAAAAAAAAAAGTCAAGTCCTGGTTAAAGGAACTATGAAAACATCCCTCCTGTGCGAAAGCCCCTGTAGTGTAGGAAGTTTAAGGAACAAAGTTTATTCAATTCCTAATCCATCACTCTGATACGTGAAGCATCTGCGCAATGTATTCTGGATGTTGTTTACCATAAAACAGGCAACAAATCATCAACACAGATAAAGATCTCTCTCCATCTCTATATGATCTCTCTGCTTCCTCTGTTGGTTTCGCGGCAGCAGTTGGAGGTCAGCGGGCATTTTATTGAGTTGCATCTACAGGAGCAGGGTCCATTTAGCAGATTGCCTGTCAGTGATGATCTTTACTAAAAGGCGGCTGCACGCAGAGAGGGTCTTGGCAAGACACTGTGATGCTGCTGTTTGCTGTGGAGTGGATGCATGTGTAAATTCTCTGACCCATTTATCATGCCGTAAGCGCATTTCATCGCCATATGGTTCTGCTGTCTGAAAAGAGGGTTATTTGTATGAGTATACATTTGACAAGCTCAGGTTGCAAACATCCCTCATGCTGTTGAGTTTTTAATGGATTTGTGCCATAAATCACAAGATATTTTTGGGACATATTGGATTTTTCATTATGCAAACTCTCTCACTCTTTCACTCTAACATAAATTCTTTCAAAGAGGATCACATCTATGCTCTAGCTGCCTGGTGCTGGTTTAATCATCTGGAATGCAATGCCCAAAAGTACTGTAAGCCAACTATGGTCACAAGTTCTGTTGTTACCAACATGGTTCACCGATTAGCCATTTCCCAAAACCATATTTGCAACGAACATTCACAAACAGCATCACAGACTTGTGTGGTGGGAACACAGCCATCATCCTGTGGTAAGAAGCATCTTGTTAGTGTGACATGTGGACTTAAATAGACAACACAAGCTCATGGTGATTTGTAACTATTTTACGTTTTGGGCGAAATGGAGGCTAATTTGTATGAATTGGTACGATCTCAAATAGTTACATTTTCCAGTGAGATTGAAAACAGATCAGATGGTTGAAACAGATCATGTAATCATCAAAAGATCAGCACAATAAGCAAGCTAACATGCAGTACATTATATATCTTTCATTCCATTCTGAAAATATATATACATTTACTTATATAGCCTACTGTATTTACAGAGCATGAACATGACCTGTATTTCATGAACATGGCATCTGTCTCAAAGAAATTACGTTGTGGCGAAAGCTGCTTATTAAATGAAATGCATATATATTGGAGTTAAGTGTACATAAACTGCATGTTAACATGTTTAAAAAATTGCTTGTGCTTGTCAGGTAAGAATGCATGGTGACACCACAGCGGCTGGATTGTGTCTAAATTGGCTGTTAAGTCAGACATACTTTGTAAAATGATTACTGTCGCTTACAGCACCTTGAGATAATGATTTCTCCTATTGAGTCTTAATAGCTGTTTACACTGAGGACAAGAACTAAGGCCTATATAATCTTTTGAATTCTAATGAGACTATGGAAGTCCATACAACAGCTGTAACTATAACAACACAGAGAAAATACAACATTCTTGGAATCAGTTTCTGAAAGTTTTTCTAGCTAACACTGACAGAGTCTACTCTCCCTCTTTAAAGAGCTTGTGCATTTAAAGGTGGTATCAGTGATTTCAGGCCCAAACATATTTTTATCACATTCATCTAATCTTTCCTAACGATCCGCTAGCTGCCCGCCCCATAAGCATGCCGTCAAAAACCGCGTCTCTGTAGGCAGCCTAGGCTCTGAGATCTGCACACAAAAACAAATGGTTTAGCTAAACACTCAAAACCAAAACAAATAGTGTTCCAACCAATCACCGACAGGGGGAGGGTGTTGTGAGGTTTTGTGCTCGTGCACGGCTGCACGCGAAGTCAGAGCTGAAGAAAAAGCTGGCTCAAAACCTCACAACACCCTCCCCCTGTCGGTGATTGGTTGGAACACTATTTGTTTTGGTTTTGAGTGTTTGGCTAAACCATTTGTTTTTGTGTGCAGATCTCAGAGCCTAGGCTGCCTACAGAGACGCGGATTTTGACGGCATGCTTATGGGGCGGGCAGCTAGCGGATCGTTAGGAAAGATTAGATGAATGTGATAAAAATATTTTTGGGCCTGAAATCACTGATACCACCTTTAACACAGTATAGGCGTCTTAACTGCACTTTAGAAAGTAAACATGTTGTTTCTTTAAGGAGGTATTTCTACCTGATAAATTCTAATTTTACTGTTGTAACCTAATTCAATCAGGTTTATGTAACATAAAACAAGGGAATGCTGTTTTAACTTAACTGAGTTACATTGACCCAATATACAATTTCCAATAAAGCTCAGGATGGACACATTGGACACATGCAGACTACGACAGCACCAGACCTATAGAGGGCAGTATAGTCATGATTTGTGTCAGCTATAGGACATCTGCTCTGAAGCACAAAGAAGAAGAAAATGTGTTTGTGTTTGGCTGCTTCTTGCTTTTGCTATTGCTTCAATGAGAAATTGTGATTTTAGGTTATTATACACATTATGCTGCATCAACTTGAAAATCAAGGTTTTAAAATGATTTTTTCAGTTTAAATAAAATGAGCTAAAGTAACACAATTCAACATTTTATCACAACTTATTTTGTTCAATCCACCTAATAGGAATTAATATAAAACTACATAATTTTTGTTAGCATTTACTGGGTGGATCTGTAATTCCCAGCACGCTTTGCAAGAGACTGCATTAGGAGAGTAAATTTAGGGATTAAGTGGTACTGTATGTGTTTTTCAGTAAAGGGAAAGATGTTGGTAGTTTATATTAGTGTTTAATGTTCAGTAATGTTGGACAATCAGAGTTTTTTCTTGTTACTGATGACTGTCTTTTCTTAGTGGTCAGTATATACATTATGTGTACTATGTACTGATGAATGACTTTAATTGATTGGAATTTAAACCTCAGGAAATGTTATTATAAAACTAGGTTGAACCAACAAAAATGTAATAAATAGTGTAATAAAGTTAGGCTGAACACACTAGAGTAAATTAATTTGACCTAAATGAACTAAATTGTGTTGCCCCAACTTAATTGATTTATTTTGAATGAACTAAATTCAGTTGTGAGTAAAAAAAAAAAAAACTTCAATTCAATTATTCAATTCAAAAGTCAGTGTAATGAATTCTTCTTTTTTTTTTGAGTGTATTTACATCAAGGTGGAAAAGGACTTTCATCATATATATAAAAAAATAAAAATAAAGATTCTATCAAACTTATTAAGTAATTTTACCTTGCTGGAGAAATCAGGTTATATCTACTGACAGTTATGCTTCAGTAAAACCTTTTCAGGTTAATTGAATTCAGTTATAATCAGTAATTTTAAATAATTGATTTCATTTCAACAAAAACATTTATTTTGTTACCACATTAAGTTGAACTGACAGAACCCAAAAAATACACAAAGTTCCGTCATGAAACTCTAGATGGCGCCTTAATGAAAGATGGGCACGCTTTCTAATGAAAGAAACTCTGATGGGTCCTTAACTCAATCTGCTTGCAATCACATCATTCTCTATAGGGCACAGCTGATTGGTTCCTGCTGTATCAGCAGCCAATGAGCTCGCTGCTCAATCTTCAAATACTTACTCAGCATTTGCTGTTAGCAGTGCAGCACGCTTTCAGAAACCCCTCATCTTCCCCAGCTCCACCTGTATAGATCTGCTTCGGGTAATTCATGTACACTATATTGTGCAGCAGCATCTCTGCATGTGTATTGGCACGTACTTGCTCTGCAGCAGCATCGTAGCAGATCTATTCCGCCAAGACCAAACATATAACCATTGTCATATCTATAACCATGCCAAACACTCAGAAAGTTGTCATGACAGAAATATTATTGAAAAGTGTAAAAAAAAAAAAAAAAAAGTCTTCAGACCACAATCACAGCAGCAACAACACACACCACTCCATTAAACACAGACAAGCACATTTATAAAGCTAATAAAGTTATTGTTATCTTTATTTATCGTTTTTGTTGTGAACAGGCCTGTAAGCCATAATGTGATCATCATCATATGCCATTATATACACACACATGTGCTCGTACATGTTATTATGATGTTTGGCTGTAAAGTTTGATTACTGCACTATATTGTTCTTTCTGATTATTACTATTAATAAATCTAACTATTAACATGTTATCATGTTGCTTGGCTTTAAAGTTTGATTACCACTGCATGGAATTTACAGTCAAAGACCCAGAACCAGATATGATGAATGAAGACAGACGTATAATGAATTAAAGAGAAGTTTTACTGGAGATAGTTTGCAGTTTCATCAAGACTCACAAGGAGTTCGTAGGCCGCCCCGTTTACAGTTACAAAGATCACAGCAGTTATACCCTTCACCAAGATCTAAGCTACGTCCTTGCTTCAGGTTGAATGATTCTCATTGGCTAAGAAATAGATAAACATCGTCATTTTCCACACATATACAGATAACACTCAGACCCTGAAGTCAGGCACGTCGTGACCTTTCAGTTCTCAGATTTGGGTTGTTGGGCGCCAACTAAATAATGCCAGTTGTTCCTTATCCTGTAACCAAAAAGACTAACACACACACTGGCAGACAGCTTTTCCAAGGTTGGATTTGGCCAGGCTCTAACTATAAACAGAAGAGTCTTCTCAAAACTTCAAGATAATACGTTCTTTCTCTCAAGGACAGGACACTTTAGTCTATAGCAGTAAAGTAAAGTCTTTAACTGAGAAATGGTCCCTTAAACTATTGACTTCAATGACCCAAGTATGTTTTAACACATGTTGAAGACATTTCTCAACAAAACGAGTCCATATTTCATTTCTGGAAGCCGGGCTAAATGAGCAAGCACTGTTACTGCATTCATCAAATACAGACATTAGAGAATACATGAAAAGAACATTTCAGTAAGCACACTGGTAACTTCTATACCAAAGTAAAATCTCACAAGCCTAGATAAGTCATTCAACTCATGTGATGTTTAGAAGGAAAAATATTTATTAATACCTTGATTATAATCACTCATTAGATATACATTGAAACAGCAGTAGATTCCAAACTCCACCCCATCACTGCACTATATTGTTCCGATTATTAATATTAATAAATATAACAATTTATTTAACGTATGCATCTTTTAACATATTGCTGTTGCTGTTATATTTAAGCAATAAGGTTCTATAAACTATAAACTACCTTATTGCTTTCATGAAATGGTCATATTAAAACTATTAATGACATATTTTCATATATAAGGACAGTGTTTTATAAGTGCCATTCTTACACAACAAATAAAGTTCCTTACTTATTAAAAGTAACAGAACAATATTAAAAACAGTACACATAAAGAGTGAAGAGTTTGATTATAGTGGACAGATTTTCAGTGTAATGCACAAGACAGGAACTTTTCCAAACAGCGTCACTTTTATGGAATGTGTAATGACCTGAAGGTCAGAAATTGTGGGAAAGTTTGTTTCCATTTTGGATGATGGTCTTCACCACACAGATATGTATGCACAGTCGTTCAGCTGGATCAGTCACTATTAGAGCGGCTGTGATTGGATGAGCACTAGTTCGCTAGTGACAGAGGAAAGGCTGATCAAATGTCAGACAAATGTCAGGTCCCTATAGAGAAATATGAACGTCCAGGCGAATAGGTCACCGTGAGTTCACTGTAAAGATGGCAAAGGGGGCAGAGCTTGGCGTCTCCTAACTGATCTGTGATGACGTGGCAAATACCAAGCTTTTAACAGTTTGCTCACAATCTGAGGCAAAGGAAAAATCGATTTGTTTTTGTTTCTATCTTACTGACTTTCTTAGGGGATAGAACAGCACAAAAACTGAAAGATGATAAAAACTATACTGAACATAAAGGTGAGTATTTTAACCTTCTCGGAGTCACAGAATTTCCAATAAGAATAAACGACACAGAACTGTTTGACATTTAAAAAAAAAAAAATCATATATTTAATATCTTTTCTCGTCTCACAAAATACCCCAATTTTATCATATATTTGATCTTCTTTGTGCAGATCTCCATGGAAGCTTGTTTCCACCACAAAATAGAAAAAGGTAATTGCCTTTAAAGGTAATTCAGACTTTTTTTAAATCAAAAGATTTATATAAAATGTTTTATAAAATTAAAAAATGTGAGGGAAAAAAGTACGAATTGTGAGAAAAAAGCTGCAATTACCTCTTTTATATTCCGTGGAGGAAACAAGCTTCCATATTTTGGACACTCCAGTGATGGTTGATGTCAGTAACTAATGTGAAATGTGAACAAAGTCAGAATTAATTGCAAGGGGAAAGAGTCAGAATTGCAAGTTTATCTCAATCTGCAATCGCAATTCTGACTTTATAACTCGCAAAAAAAAAAAAAAAAGAGATAAGAAGTAGCAATTACTTTTTACATTTTTTTATTCCATGGCGGAAACAAAAGCTTTCGATTCCAGCACTGCTCATCATTCTCTCAACCAACTTTATGTGATGGGAAAGATCCTGTGGTGTTTTTTAAGCTGTATTCAAGGACTTCGAATGTATGTTGGACACTTTTTGACTGATTTCATCTTATCCATTCAAATTATTAGAATGAAAGAATAAATGATTGAAATTATTTAGTTTTGTACAGGAATTAATATGTTGGCGCAATCTATGTTTGTCTACCAAATTTCAAGCATTATGACCTGGATTTTTTTATTTTATTTTAGTAGTAGTATAGAGAGATTTGTATTGATGTACGTAGTGCAAGTAAAGAAATGTAGCAAAGCTGAGTAAATATTCCCATTATTAATATTTAGTAATATTATTAATTTAACCAAAATTTCAACTGTATTGAGCTGGAGAATGACACTAACTTCACAACATCAAAACTGTTGACTTGAGCTGAATAATGACACTATTGTCTTCTGTATGTGCTTGTAACTGAATTTAACCCGTTTCATAAAGGATAGCTGAATTTTACAATATTCAGTTTTTTTCCTGTTTATTAACGTGAAGCTACTTTTAAACAATCGGTATTATATGAAGTGCTGTACAAATAAATGTGTCTTATTTTTCCTTTCCAGTCTTGGTAAAAAAAAAAAAAAAAAAAAAGTTCAAAATCCTGTTCCATGTGGAGGAATGCTTAGCTATCGTTTGAAAGTTTGTCTCTGAGAACTTTGGAAACACACTTGTTCAGAGTTCAGAGTGTCTAAACAACCCGATCTCACGGGAAAACGTACAAATTCTACGAGGTGGCTAATTCGTACGAATTCATACGACCTCACTCGTACGAATTAGATTTTTGCAAAATCGTACATATTTTACGAATTCCCCAATTCGTATGAATTCATACGAATGACCTACCCCTGACCCCGCCCCTAAACCTACCCATCACGTGGGTTTAGACAAATCGTACAAATTCGTACGAATTAGCCATCTTTTTATCATTCGTACGAATTGGTCGTGAGATAGTGTTGGTCTAAATGAATAGATATCATTACATTTTATTGCAAGTAAAATTAATCCCGCAACCTGTTAATATGGACGTGAGATACTATACACTGCACTTACGTACACTTTACGTACCTACACTTATTGTAGAACATAATTATACGTTGATTATACAATTGTAATGTTTTTAATATTATGTGAAAATGTACAACAATGCAACACTTCATTTCAAAAAGTAGTATTTTGCATCATGTCCATCACATGACCTCATTATGAGCATGTTTAATTGTCCAGTCATCATCTGTGAAAATGTGTAAAAATGTTTATTTCACATTTTGGATCCACGTTAGTGTAAAAAATGCTTTACAGTCTGATCCAAGAATGTCTATAATACCCAAAGAAAGCTCTCTGTTAGCATTTATCTCAATGCTATGGACTATTGGACTGGTTGGTGTGTGACCCTCCCTAGTGCACATCCTACTTGCTGCCGTCTTTACTGCTCAGTTTCACAGACAGCATCTCTGATAGTCATTGTGTTCAATACAATTATGTGTGGGAGAACTACGTCTCTCTCTCCGTCTCTTTGTCTCTCTGTCTCTCTCTCTCTCTCTCTCTCTCTGATGAGTATGATGAATAAGATGAGCAGAATGAATTTCTGTGTATATCATTCATAAAAACTTTCTTTCAGACAGTAAACTGACACATTTAACGATTTATAACAATTTGTGTAGAAACTCATTAAAGCTCATTACATTTTTTTACTGTCCAATGTAAGTATAACATTAAACATTCTATGTGATTCATAGTCCATTATGAATATTACAGTGCTCCTTTTTAAAGTTCTTGATGTCAGATTATGATCCATTGCATTTAAATTCTTACATTTGTAATCCTTCATGTTCTTTCACAGCTGAGTCTGTTATGCGGACGAGTACCAGATTATGTTGCATTTTCCCCTACTTTTTCTTGTTTTTGAAAGTTTAATTTTATCTTCAAGTTTCTTTTGCAATAGAGCCGGGTCTATGGCGTGTTTATTGTGCATGTTAAGTTTGTACAGATCTTGTACACAGTTTGTTGCTGAGCTGCTTTTTGAGGCAACAGGTTGTGTGACAGAACTCATTTTCTGTGGCAGCATGCTCATGATAAATTGCATGTCAATTACACACTTTACACACACCGAAAAGCTTCTTGTAGTGTCAGTTGGGGACGAGATAAAAATATGAAATTACCAATGTTTTATTTCAACCAGAATGACTTGAATGCACATGACATCATAATTACGATGTCCCAGGATGACTTGAAGGCAGCAGATTTCTTTTACTATGAGCGAACACTTTTTATTGTGCCTTTGAAAAATTGATTATAGTTCACTTATAGTGAGAAGAAAAAATAAATAAAAAAAAAAAGTCCAGATGAACCTTGTTCCACAAGAGAGGAATCTATGCTCCGAACATTAAATTGAATTATTGATGAAATGAATAATAAAAAAATCAAAAAAAGAGTCAGAACAACACACACAACAAACTAATCTCAGCTCAGTCGTGCACTGGGGAAAACAGGAACACGAAATAAGACCAGAATGCTACGAATAAACCTTCGGCAAATGCACATAGCACCTGCTATATAAATGCACATTAAATGTAAAGTCTGTTTAAACCAGAGAGTCATGGGAACTGTGATGGAATTGCATTTTTTTTTTTTTTACTGCCTTTTTTTGCAGTGCAAATGAGGAGATGAGGCATGCAGGTGATGAAAGATGTAAGAAAGATGTACTGTAGTAAAGGTAGAGCAGAGAGAAATTGGGAAATTAGAGGAAAAAAAGAGAATAAGAATGAAAAGGTTAGATGTAGTTCAAGCTGACCTTTCATTGACCTTTCGTAAGAGCGGCCCACGGGTAAATCCAGCTAATGATGCGTCAGCGCGAATGAATCCACAGTATACACACAATACACACACATACACTTGCACACACCCTGCGGTACATTACCGTCAACTGTCACCCACACTAGACCTTTGCTTCTGGAAGAAGCAGTGCCTCTCTAAGATGTAAGATGCCATGGTTTTACTGGCTCTGCTCCAAAGCAGATTGAGCTGCTTCTATATGCAGCATTTTAAAGTGCCCCTATTATGCTTTTAATGTAATATAACTGTTTGTCAATGTAAAAGTCTGCAAATTTTAAAGATCAAAGTGCACGACAAATCAGCTTATTGTCTCCTAAAAGAAAGAATTGATTCTGAACTGCAGGAACGAGTCGTCAGCTGTAACATATCTATAGGTTTTTAACAAATGTGCATAATGTCAGTCTATGGTCTTCATTTGCTGCCTGCGAACAACTTCTTTTTTGAAGTTGGTCGGTGAGGCCTGGAAGAGTTTGGTTTGTGTTGTTGATATGTCGAGAAGACGTTGTTTTCTGCACTGCTAATCCACTTTGCTGCACTTCCAAAGGATGATTCACGCTAGAATTGATATGGTAAAACTGACGCCATTGTTACTGTTCGTATCAGTACTGTTCGTTGGTTTACAGAGACCAAATCCTTTATCGAACCATGCACTTTAACATAGGCACTTCTGACTGCAAGTTGTATGAATGTGACTAAAAACTACACTTTTTGGTATAACGCAGCATGTAACAGCCAACTTAAAGGTACAGTAAACCCTAAACCCTCAGACTATGATCAGACTGCTGAGTTTGAGTCTGTGAGATCAGTGATCTAGTTGGTGTGAGACTCTGCTCAAAAGGTTCCTTATATATGAATTAATAATTGAAGAGTAAGGGAATATAGAATATTCAAATAAAAATAAAAAACATTAGGCAGATGCTTTTGCCCAAAGTGACTTGCATTACACTGAATATTCAAAATGTATCTGTTCATGCTAGAGGTCTTTTAATATCATTTTTGTATTTTTATATTTTATATTTTCTGTTTTCATTTTAATTTTAAAGTTTTATTTATTTTTTTATTTATTTTTTTTTATTTTATTTTTTTATTTTTTTCATTTTCATTAGGCTACTATTTGTTTTTAAAAAGTCCATCTAGTTCATTTTCATTTTTATTTCATTTTTAGTTATTTTAGTACTTCTCATTTACTTAAAAAATGAGAAGGTCTCGAAAAATGGGTCTCAAATCACCTTCTCCCAAGCATGCTACTACAATTGAGATGAATGGGAATGCTAATGCTATGCTTTCTCCAGAGATTATAGACTTCCTTGCCACACCCACACCCACACACACACACACACACACACACACACACACACCTTAGGATTTCACACAGGCAAAAACGGTCGTAATCATCTCCATTACCACAGCACAAGGCATTAATATTTAAAGCCATTGCACTGGGCAAATGAGTGATTTCGGAGCTGGGTCTTTCTATTGACCTTCTTTGAGATACAGCCATATCCACTGACCTCAGTGATGCACAAACACAATTACAAAGGACACAAGCTGTTCAAGAAAAGTCTTTGATTAAATTAGCCTTATATTGATTTCAATCAAAGCAAATGAAGGGCAGGGTTACTGTACGGGAGTGTGGTGTGTGTCAGCTGTGTGTGTATGATAGAGGATCTCGATGTGTGGTACTCAGTGATTTATTGAATAAGTGAGCTAAAGCCTCAGGCTCTCTCCTGCAGAAACAGGCACACACACTACAAATGGCAAATAACACATTGTACAGCGATACAAGAAAATGTTTCAGTGTAACAATGAAATGACAGAGAGTGTGGCCATTTATCACATAAATAATATATATTTTAATTAGAATATATATATATATTTTTGAAAACTGAAACAAAGTTTCATAACACACATAGCTTCAACAGCATGATAAATGAACATCATACTGTGCCATGCCATGACTATAAACCTTATTTCATCCATACACTGATCTCTTCGCAGGCAATTACAAACACATATATATATATATATACATACACACACACACACACACACACACACACACACACACACACACACACACACACACACACACAGGGCCCTATTTTAACGATCTGAAACGCAAGTATCAAAAGCGAAACGCAAGTAACTTTGTGGGCGGATCTCGGGCGCTGTTGCTATTATACCGGCGGGATAAATGACTCTTGCGCCCGACGCAAATCTAAAAAGGGTTGGTCTGAAGTAGCTACATTACTCATAGGTGTGGTTTGGGTGTAATGTGAAATAAACCAATCAGAGCGTCATCTCACATTCCCTTTAAGAGCAGGCGCGCTTGTTCCATGGCGGATTGCTATCATAACGACGGATTTGCCAGACGCACGCCAGGAGCGGTTTCACAGCCGAAGAGACCGACGTTCTCGTCACTTTTACATTCAGCGCATATGTCTGTTCGCATTTCAGAGCGTCCTCAGTCAAATCCATTCCTCTTGAGGAATGCCCTAATGAATTAAACTCCATTTCCGCTGAAATCGCTACATTATATTTCTCAACGAGCCGCAACTGACGAAAAAACCGCCCGTTGTACTCTTCCAGTCAAATATTGCGTTGCAAACATCAATAACAGCTTTAAGTTGTCAATGCTGGCAAATGACCATGGTATCAGCAGGTTAATCAACGGATAGCTGTGCATTTAATGCACAACGTGGAGGCGAGTTTAGTTTACTTGTTAAATTAAAAGGCATCAGAATACATGAAATGGTGTAAGTAACATTTTTCTGGGGGAGGACCCACCCACTTTTTTTTTTGCTTCCGACGCTTCCATGATTATGTATGGTTTGCAAAAATAGCAACTGCTGCATCTGTGTAGATGAGAGAAGCAAAGTGTATGCGCGTTGTGCACATGCTACATTATGGCCAAGCATGCGCCCTTAAAATAGCATATGAATAACGCGCCACTGACTTTAGACTAGGTTTCTCCTGGTCAGTGGCGGAATTGTTTCCTGGAACTGCAAAATCGCACCAGGGAACGTTTGCGCCGGAACACGCCTCCTCTTTTCGCTGAACCGCCCCCGGGAGCGCAAGTTCATTCCCTAATTTAATGACGTGCGTCTGTAGAGGGAAAAGTCCACTGTGCGTCGGGCGCAAAATAGGAATGATACATGCGTCGCTGTACAAAGTCAATTGCGCTGGGTGCAAGATAGGGCCCTCAGTGTTGGGGGTAATACTTGATGTATTTAATCACACTATTTCTTCGACGATCCAATACTAATTAGCAAAAATTACTTTAGATAATGACTTTTTTTTAGTCAGCAGAGCTGCGCTTTGTTTGAGCTGTGCCCTCTACTGTACAGGCGTGAATTTGCATTTGCTTCAGCCTGAGGCTTATTAATTTCACTTTTGGTGTGAAAGGGAATTTACATTTGCCAAAAACAGAATTTTTTTGTATAAAAAAAAAAAATCAAACAAGCAAGCCCAGCTTAGATGAGGAAAAGTACTTTTTATAAAAAGTAACTATTAACACATTTAGCCTTATTGTAAAGTGTTATAATGTATGATAAAGATAACTGTGAAGAAACATTTTCCCTGTGTGAGGTCAGGAAATTATATGTCAGATTATATGGGCATGTTTGTACAGTTATACATGATTTGCATAATTCCAAGTCTAAGCTCATGGCTGCGGAGTGTAAACCTCATCGACATATATTTTGATGGAAATATTTTGTACAAAAGTTCTCTGTGGATTGAATCGTGGCAAGAAGTGCATGCGGAGTGAAAATTAACATAATTAACAGAACTGCCTTTTTAGCCTCATTGCATGTTAATGGTGTTGAACAAATTACTGCATATCATTTTATAAAGATAGCTAACAAAAAGTATCAGTAATTCTGCACTTAGCACTTCTGTTGGCATAAATGTCAACCAATGATTCATAAGACACATTCCATTCTACACTTGGAAAGTCACCAGTTTCTAAGTTCAGACTTGGAAGAGTGTGTTAAACGTCACTTGAACTCAGACTTCCAACTTGGAAACTTGTGAAAGTCTACAACTTTTTGCCAGGCATATGGCCTCACATGAACGTGATGGCACCCAGAACATTGAGTTTTAGAATCAATATAAAATCAAAATTCATCTTATTTACATTCTTAATGAATGAATGCTCATGGTTTTATTCTGGTTTTACACCACGCTATCCCAAGCAACAACAACAACAAACAAAAAACTCTAAATTGAGACCTGGGTTCAAATGAAAAGTAAATATATGAGAATGGAAATCTCTCTCACCATGCAGAAGGAAGTTTTTTTTTTTTTTTTTTTTATAATTACCATGGTCGTCAGCACTTCTCCTTACTTTTTTTGTTGTACATTAACACTCTAATCTGCATTAAGTGGAAAAGAATCACTGTACGTTTCTGCCTTTAAGGCTAAAACCACACACACATAGCCCACAAATGCATGAGCAAGAACTCAAGATTTGCACATTTAAGCACATCTTTTAGCTCATTTTCAGTCCTGAAGCCTACAGTAAGAACAACTACACCTGAGACAGTCCACCTATATTGTCATTTTCTGCTCGTTCGGCACTTTGCAACAACACAACCTTGTTTCTGCAGTGACTTCCAGCATGTTTCCCATGTGAGAAAATCACATTAACCGCGCGAAATCCGATCAGAACAGTCAGATTGAACCGAATTTCCAGAAATGAGATCTGAATAGTAGCTTAAAATGTGCATTTTTTTGTGATTTTTGCCGTTCACACTTACTAAATTTGATTGGATTTGGACTGACAGTCTGAACGCAGCCATTATAGGCCAGTTTCAGCCGTCTTCTCTGTGAGACCAATGATTAATAAATGAAAACATGGAATTTCATTAAATGTATGATTGTAGAAAATCTGCTTTGGGATTTCTGTGTTTCTTTCGGGTTCTCATTAACATGCATTTGATTTTTATGGTATCTTGATTGATTTAATGCCTTGAATCTAATTGCTGTAATTAACCTAATTGGTTCCACATCTCAATGAATGGTGACTGAAGGTTTCAGTTTTCAAAAAAGACCATAAAATAGTCATTAAAAGAAAAGTCACTTAAACTGCATTCCCAGTCAATTCCCAGATTCAAAACAGGCTTAAAGTCATTTTTACTGATCATCTTGATATTCTTCTCCACCAGTGATCATTGATCAGCTTGAAAAATTGATCAGTACAGTTTGTCAATAATCATTCAAAGCAGTTTTGTGAGCTGTTTTGACTCAAAAGGATAGTTTGTTCATGAAATGAACATTGTTACGTTTCTGATGAACGCCAAAGAGAGCTAGGATGGATGTCAAAACAATTTCATTTTGGGATGTTTCTCACACAAAGTAATTGTATGGCTTCAGAGGACTTGGAAAAGAGTGCATGATCCAATATGGACTACTTTAATGATACTTTAGTCCCCATCCATGTTATCCACCCATGTTAATAAAAATAGAATTTTATTACATATTATTAAAAATATTGTTTGTGTAGCTATTACATAATAGTTTTAATGCCAACAATACATTGGTATTATAACATTTCATTTAATTACACGTTGAATTACCTTTACTATTGCACATAGGATAAGCCGTTTGTAAATTGGATGTATTGTTTTCTTTTTTAAATTCAGTAACTCTACAGAAACACACAAACATACAGTTTTGTGGAAGAATGGTTGAGGTTGTAAGACATATTCAGAAACATCAAATAACAGGCAAAGATGGGTCCGTGTAACGCTTCACAATTCAGTTTTCAGACCATAGCCTACAATGCAAATGCAAAAATGAAAAAGTGAAACCAGACATTCTTTTTTCTTGTTTTTCCAGTACATTATCAATGGATATTTGCCTTCCCCCCCCCCTTTTTTCAATTTTACTTTTGCTAAATTGTGACTTCAGAAACAAACATTTGAATAAATGAAATCTAACCGATTTTCTATTTTTCCATTTTTTCGTCTTGGAATTTGTGCCGTGGGCGGTACCATTAGCACGGGGGTGTGGCCGTGGACTTACTTAGTCTTTACTATCATTTCATTGATGTAACTGCTTTATTTACACTGCATGCACGTTTGAGGAGAAGTTTAAAAGACGGAACACAGGACAACATTTTTTCACCCGAAGTGCCATAACTTGTATTATTAGTCTAATAGTCTACGTGTAGGGGAGACCGGGGATGGTTGTAACACAGGTCAGTTGTAACAATTCCAATCTGTCCAATCAGGAACTAGTTACAAATCACCTGATTCACTTCGCACATCCTCAGTTTAGTTCTTATTCCACGTGAAAAAGTAGAGCCTAGTGGCAAACACAGCACATGTTAGAGTGGAAAAAAAAATTGAGATAAAAAAGTAACTTTTTTTACTTTTTTTTGTTTTTGTTATGGGAATTTCTGCTTTGTAGTTAAACTCATCAAACTTTTATTATGTTGATTGTGTGTCTGTGTAGATATTTTCTATGCAAGTTGTAAGTGCTAATGTTTTGCCTGTTAGCTGTAAGGTGAGCTAGTTCATGGCTACATGACTCTGGGTTAGTTGTAACAACAAGACTCTGGGTTAGTTGTAACAACAATGAAACAATTTTTTTTATGGCAAATACTATAGACTTACAGTAACAACCATGCTTACACAAATAGAATGTTCAAGTGTTAAGTTCATTTTATTATGGTCAATTACTATGACAGAGAAACAACAGAGTCACGCACGCACGCACGCACGCACGCGCACGCACGCACGCACGCACGCACGCACGCACACACACACACACACAAACACACACAATGTTCAAGTGTTAAATTTTATTATGGCCAATACTAACATTGGCAGTAACAAACATGCTTACAAACAAACAATGTTTGTTTATAACCATTATAAATTGTTCAAGTTCAATTTAAAATGGTCAATTACTATGATTGAGAGTGACAAACACACTGAGACTAAGAGTGAAACACACATCAGTTATATTTAAAAGTCAGTGTTGAATAAAAACCTTTCAAAATATTTTTTTGTCAAAATCCTTATTTCATTATGTTACATATCACCCCGGTGGATATCGTAATGTTACATCTCACCCAAGCGGCAACCTCCCCGTCTCTCTCTTGAAACCAACACGGAAGTGAGTTAAACTGCAATTCATTGACTGGCCGCTTGGCCTGGCTGCAGAAGTGAGTCAAATCTGTATCTCCCTCATGTTAAAATTACCAACTTTACAGCAGAAAAAAATATGTTTACAGCCTGGATCTCTATGTGGCTTTGGTCTATACAGCTAATTTTGCCCTTCATAACAACTGTGAGGGGGGTGAATTATTTTATAACTCGTCCGTTTAGTTGATTAATATTTAAATTTAAGGGTGTGGCCAGTGGCCACTTGAGTGACAGATGGATTGCCGCTGTCAGTGCTAGCCGTTTGTCTGCTGTTACTAGCCGTCACTTCACCTCAGCAATGTTAGCTGCTGAACTTGCCATCTCTGCAGTGTTTGTGCTTTTTTTCGGGATTATTTCATACAATTTAATACTTGGGTACAAATCCCACGTCTTTGGATTCCGTCGTTATCGTTCGAGAGAACAACCAGCTCTGTATTTCAGTTGTTTTCCTCCGTGAACCTGCACTAATGGATGTCTGACAATTTCGTTGCTTTTTGGGGTTTTCAAATTTAAAACGTCAATAAATGCTCGTTCGTTCTGCTCTCACGGAACAGATGGATTATAATATGCTTATGTTCCGTCAGATGAAATCCTGCAGGCGTCGGCGCTTTCTCCGTCCATGCAATAAATGCACATGAATGAGCGCGGATTTTCTAGCGCATTTACTTGCTCTTCAAAGGCAATATATCTATGGTTTAACCCATTTGAGAGACGGCCAAAATCAGAATTTAAAATGGACTGAATAAGCTCTCTACGAACTTGAGCGATGCCGCGCTGACGGACCATGAAAGAGTGACGGACATGTATGCACATAAATCACTGTCACACACAAACACTCTCGAAGTAATACACAGTCTCACTTGTAGCCATGTCTTTTAACTATTATAATATTTCGAAGGGCAAAAATAGGAACGTTTAATT
Source organism: Scardinius erythrophthalmus (assembly GCF_964197995.2). Classification (NCBI taxonomy): domain Eukaryota; kingdom Metazoa; phylum Chordata; class Actinopteri; order Cypriniformes; family Leuciscidae; genus Scardinius; species Scardinius erythrophthalmus. Next base: position 43,711,150 of record NC_138228.1, read on the forward strand.
GGCTTTACATCATCAGCTAACTCGATCACGTCGAGGTGATTTCAGATAGCCAGGCTCCTCAGCTCCACTCACGCCCCGCCTGTTTGCCTATTTTCTGTTATCCGGGAGTGACGCAAGGCCAAGATGGCGACGGCCGGCTACGCCCACTTTAGGCTTCAAAAATGCTCTTCAGAAACCTACGGGTGACGTCACGGACACTACGTCCATATTTTTTTACAGTCTATGATCTCACCCCAGGGTATGTTACAACTAACCCAGACTATGGGGTGAATTGTAACATTTCACTCCTCGTGTTTGAAACTAAACCATGCATTTTCTGTTTGTGTTGCAAAGACAATAGCTATGTCATTTAATAGCAGACACTTGTAACTAGTTTGGATCACATTTTGAACACACTGACTTCAAAGTACTTCAAGCTAAAGACAGAAAGGTCAAAATTGTTACAACCATCCCCGGTCTCCCCTACTAAATTATAAGGCAGTCTCGGACCGGCCATCGGGAGCAGCCGGGAAAAGTGAAATCCCGGTGGCCTGGGTATGATTTGGCAAATCTAGAAGAAAATATAGAAGAAAAAAAAAGTTTCTTTTTTTTGTTAGGTTTTTAGCTCTCGTTTGTAATAGTCTACAATACAATAAAGATGCAGATGTTTTCACTATAGCGGGCATTGTTCGTTACCACGGCATCCGCTTGAGCTTCTGTGTGCTTTAGCTCTACACCGCTTCTCGTTCCCGTAAAATGCCCTTAAATCTAGCACAGTTGTAGAACTCTAGTCTGTTCATTAGGCTACAATAGAAGCAGTTCGCCGGGATATGAGCATGAGGCGATATAGGCTATAGAATGAACAAATCTTTTTTCGAGTCATTTCATTAATTTAAGGGGCTTTAAATGTTATACTTTTTAACAGCCAAATTCCCAGGACACACTAGCTACTGTGCTGCAAATCAAAAGCAATAATATTTATTTATTTTCAATAAATAAACATAAATAGCCTACCTTGCTACGTTTGGCATATTGCCCAGCTTGTTTTTTATTTATTTATTCGAGCACATTAAATTCGCCATTCGGTAATGAATCAGCACTATAGACATTAAATAGCCTATTGTATTAGCCTACAAACGAGAGCTAAAAACCTTTAATGCTTTAGTGCTTGAAAAATATGCTTTTTTTTTTCTATATTTTTTGCTTAGTGGGCTATAATTTTTATCGTTATTCTAGATTCCCGTGAAGTATCTTGAAAAGCGCTGCTGCTCGCGAGCCACCCCCAGTGTTCTGCACTGAAAATGAACTGTCTGGGATCTCGTGGTTGTGGCTGCCTCGGCTACTGTACCATGTAAAATGAACAACAACAAGGATATAGCTAGGCCTATATATTAATAAAATAAAATAAGAATGAATAGGTAAATACAAACAAGGGCAATGTGCCAAATCGTACCCAGGCCACCGGGATTTCACTTTTCCCGGCTGCTCCCGATGGCCGGTCCGAGACTGCCTTATAATTTAGCACAGACTATTAATAATAAAAATGATGGCACTTCGGGTGAAAAATGTCGTCCCGTGTTCCGTCTTTTAAACTTCTCCTCAAACGTGCATGCAGTGTAAATAAAGCAGTTAGATCAATGAAGTAAAGACTAAGTTAGTCCACGCCACGGCACACCCCCGTGCTAATGGTACCGCCCACGGCACAAATTACAAGACGAAAAATGGAAAAATAGAAAATCGGTTTATTTCATTTATTCAAATGTTTGTTTCTGAAGTCACAATTTAGCAAAAGTAAAATTGAAAAAAGGGGAGAAAAAGGCAAATATCCATTGATAATGTAACTGGAAAAACAAGAAAAATTAATGTCTGGTTTCAATCTTTCATTTTTGCATTTGCATGGTATGGTCTGAAAAGTGAATTGTGAAGCGTTACACGGACCAAGATGAACTGCGAGAAAATAAATTTTCATGCTCATTCTGGCAGAAAACTAGTTAAAGAATTATGATATTTGGTATGAGGAGCCATGGCAAATCTGTCAGGTGTTGCCATGGAAACAAGTAAATTGTATCCCAATACATGTCAATTATTTGAACTACATATTTCATAAACCCAAAAATCCTGTGAATGCGAACTGATAAATAATTCACATCACTAGGGATGCCATAAAATATCAGAATTAATTTAGCAGTCTTATTGGAAAACGCTCAAATCCCTAATCCTGTTATTAGTGCAGTCTTATTTAAATCTCGTCATTTAATTAACAAGTTTATGATGTTCCAAATGAAAAGGGCTTTTACATTTATATTTTCAGAGGCAGAAAAATGTCTCCATTTGAAGAAAAGATGAATGCATGTAAACAATGAACCTTAAAGTAAAAAAGTAGCAAAAGCAATGTATTTCAACTTCGGTTATTTCAGAAACTAATTTATATATGCCACATTAAAACCACAAGTACAGACTAACTTCATACTAACTTAAAATGATTTGAAGTAACTCCAACAGATAAATAAAACTGGTGCATTGATATTCAAATTCTCATTTGCTCTGCACAGATTTTCCAGGATCCAGAGAGAATGAGAGGAGCTTTATTCTAGAGTTTCTATTTTTCCCCTGGAAACACGGCCAGGCAGAGAATCATTAATGCATCACACAGGTGTTTTCATTCAGTTTCATCTAGATAATCACATAAACGTCCATGCAGTGTTTATTTATCACACTTTATTGTTGCAGAGACCTGACAGACTTTTTATGCCTAGTAAATTTTATAATACAAGCTTAGTTTTTTTTTTTTTTTCTTGACTGATGTTGTTAGCTCAACATTCTGTAATTAAAGTTGGTTATAATTCGATTTGGTCACACTTTATATTAGGTGTCTTTGACTACTAATTGATAGGAACACAATGTACATTGTGTTCATGTTGTATTGCAAAACACTTTTGGTGCTATTAAAGGGGACCTATTATTCCCTTTTAACAAGATGTAAAATAGCCTAAGGGTACTATACGGTTATCCGGACCACACCTGACCACACGTGATCACAACCGCTCTTGGTTGGTCGTAACCCCAGTGACGGGTAGGTTTAGGGGCGGGGTTGGGGTAGGTCATCACATGTGGTCCGGATAACCGTATAGTACCAGCCTAAGTCTTGGATGTCTCCAGAGTGTGTATGTGAAGATTTAGCTCAAAATTTTTAGCATGTTAAAATCGCCACTTTTGGGGGGTGAGCAAAAACATGCAATTTTTGTGTGTGTCTCTTTAAATGCAAATGAGCTGCTGCTGCTGCTGCTGCTGACCCCATTAAAGAAGAAGTCGGAGCTTTAAGAGGTCATTCCAGCAACAACAAAACAGGACAATCTCAAGCACTGACAATGTCAGAAACTGTCAGTAGCGTTGTTCAGCCTTATATTGTCCGAACCGGAGTCAGACAATTATGCCTACATAGCCAGAGCATATATGCCGCATGGAGATAGAACAGGTATAGTTTAGTTTAATTACGGTTATAAATTATGTTGTCATCTTGCTTTTATCCACTATTAGTACAAGCCTGTTGTAGCGGACCCCGTCCGAATGATGACCAAAACTTTATTTATTAAATGTAGTCACTCAATGCTTATGTTGTTAACATTAACAATTTGAGAACAAAGTATAATTTGCACGGTTTGACGTGATATGATAAGCGAGCGTTAGATTTAATCAGCGCGATTTACTGCAATGCTTTTTTCCCCTTAACATTAGCTGGTCAGAACAAAAGTGGATGTTACTTACTTGGATGACATTTTCCGGTGAAAATTCTTATGTTGGTTATACTTCCAAAAAGTAGAATCTGTGATTGCCAGAATCACCACCAGCGCGTTGATTGACAGCCGCACATTCTCCTCAAAACATTGGATTCATCCGCGCTGTGCCGTGCCGAGGCACAACCCACGTAAAGTTGATAATTCTGCGAATAACTGCAATTGCAGATTTCGAACAGAGATGGCGACAAAGAGGAAAAACTGCGGACTGCAGCTTTAAGCATAAATCACATTATTACTCACATGTAACGTGTAACAAAGACATTGTAAAGTAAAGTGTTAGCCAATTTTTAATCTCTGACATTTAAATGTTCTGTTTTCACAATACAAAGATGCCGAACTTGACAACAAACTCTTTGCTGCTCCATCCTGCTGTTTATGAATTTGAATAAGCTTGCACACTGCAGCCTTCTTCTCTCTGACCTGAAAAAGCACCACTGTGCACAGCCGTCTCAAAATCAACCACCTGCATTCTGACACCACTATCTGTAGTATCTCCTATTGATAAAAAGAGAGGCAATTCAGAGACGATAAATGCAAGGTTTTCTCCTGGGATGATAAAGCACATCCTGGCACTGAACCGCAAGCGGTGATATCTACATGCATCTGCAGTGGTATTCCAAAGATAAGACGGGACTCAGGAAGACGCTAATGTGATGCCACTTTACTGATGTTAGATGGATGATCATGTGCCTCGAATATGCATTTTTTTCTCTTCTTCTTCTCCTTTCTATCACTCACTCTCTCTCTTTTCTCTCTGCATAGTGTTTCGTTCATTCTGTGGAACCCTCTGCTGTGGTGAGGACAGATGAGAATCAGAGGGAATTATGGGCCAAGGTGACCCATTTAAATGAGAGTGAACGTTCTGGGTTTAAATGAGAGTTGGCGTACTGGGTTTGACATTTTATAAGTCAACTTGAAACATGCAACCCATTTACTTCCGTGATTTGATGTATTTCTGAGTACAACCCGAAATAAAGTTGAGTGGGATTTGAATTCATCTTTTGGGAGTTGAGTGTGAGAAGTGAGTATCTCATGACAGAATGGAGCCAAGCAAGGAGGACCTCAGGATCGCAATAGCTGCTGTTTGGCTAGCACAGATAGCCCTGAAGTACTTGATTTGATTTGTTGTGTTTGTTGGTGGAACCATGGAACTTATGGACATTTTTGAGATAATCATTTGATTTGTGGATACCATGCGACTTATCCGAAAAAAGAAAAAAAAAAGGTTGTGAAAAAGAGGTGAAGGTGAAAAACAAACTTTGATTTTCTTTGGAATAATGTGCACCAGTGAACCAGGAATGTGCAATAACAAAGTAAACAGTCAAATTTGATTTCATTTTTGCTTTAAAGTGACAGTTGAAATAACGTTAAAATAAATAATCCTGTTATGTCACAAAATGGTTGCAGTAATGAAGAGGAAAAGGATCTAAATGCAGCGGTCCTTCATTTTATTTACAAAATAACTCAGAAACAGAACCATTAAAGTAACACACAAAGAGAACTGACAACGCTTAAATACACTGCCAAATCAAACCAATCAACTAAATGAACATCAGGTGCAAACTCTAATCAAACCATGAGTAACCATAGAAACTAACTAAAAGAGAAACAGAAAACAGACCAAAAACCAACTCATAGTAAAACTCAAACACAGATCAAATATGACAGACACTCCATGGCCGCCATTTGTCCAGAACAAAATCCGAACCATGACAGTCATTTGTGATTAACTGGATAAGGAATAAGCATGAGGATTTAAAAAAATATTTTTACTCACAATTTCTTCCAGATAAAATCTTTTAGAGCGTGGCATTACAAGAAAAATGTATATCCATTACAAAAATGGCCATGTTTTAACATTTTATTAATTTCCATGACTTTTCCAGGTCTGGAAAATCATACTTTTAAAATTAGGCTCTCGCATATATTCATTCTTCAAAAAAAAAAAAAAAAAAAAATAATTGCAATATCGGTAGCACTGTATTTTACAGTATATACTATGGAATTATAACTGGATGATAGGGACTAACCCTTATCCTAACCGTAACCCATGTAGTTACCTTATATTACACAGTACTTTCAAGTACGGTCAAGTACACGTAAAAGCACATATACTGTAAAATAACCACTGGCATAATATAATGTAAGCAGGACTTTATGCAAGGTTCAATTAGTGGAAATTACTGTAAGAGAGAACAACCCCTCTCTAAAAAACTATTTTTAAAGTTTTCATTGCTTTTGCAAAAGATTGCAAGAATGAGCACCAGAGCAAAGGTGCATTATGACAGTGGTGATATTCAAAATAAAATTAGATATTGCTAACATTTTACGTTTAGTAAAGTCAAATATATAAGGCAGCACGAACACTTACTTTTTTAAGTTTAAACAACACATTTTTCAGTGTACTAGAAGTTCAGTTAAAACCTTTGTGTTTTGAGTAAACTGTATGCAGAGAGAGAACATACAGTATACCTATGTCTGTTTTCTGGGACCGTGGTTCATCATGTCACACACAGGTTTTGTGGCTGTCGCTGAGAAACACGGAGTTTGAGCTCCCTCCAAAGATTCTCTATTGGGTTCAGGTCTGGAGATTGGCTAGGCCACGCCAGAACCTTGATATGCTTCTTACAGAGCCACTCCTTGGTTATCCTGGCTGTGTGCTTCGGGTCATTGTCATGTTGGAAGACCCAGCCTCGACCCATCTTCAATGCTCTAACTGAGGGAAGGAGGTTGTTCCCCAAAATCTCGCAATACATGGCCCCGGTCATCCTCTCCTTAATACAGTGCAGTCGCCCTGTCCCATGTGCAGAAAAACACCCCCAAAGCATGATGCTACCACCCCCATGCTTCACAGTAGGGATGGTGTTCTTGGGATGGTACTAATCATTCTTCTGCCTCCAAACACGTTTAGTGGAATTATGACCAAAAAGTTCTATTTTGGTCTCATCTGACCACATGACTTTCTCCCATGACTCCTCTGGATCATCCAAATGGTCTTTGGCAAACTTAAGACGGGCCTTGACATGTGCTGGTTTAAGCAGGGGAACCTTCCGTGCCATGCATGATTTCAAACCATGACGTCTTAGTGTATTACCAACAGTAACCTTGGAAACGGTGGTCCCAGCTCTTTTCAGGTCATTGACCAGCTCCTCCCGTGTAGTTCTGGGCTGATTTCTCACCTTTCTTAGGATCATTGAGACCCCACGAGGTGAGATCTTGCATGGAGCCCCAGTCCGAGGGAGATTGACAGTCATGTTTAGCTTCTTCCATTTTCTAATGATTGCTTCAACAGTGGACCTTTTTTCACCAAGCTGCTTGGCAATTTCCCCATAGCCCTTTCCAGCCTTGTGGAGGTGTAAAATTTTGTCTCTAGTGTCTTTGGACAGCTCTTTGGTCTTGGCCATGTTAGTAGTTGGATTCTTACTGATTGTATGGGGTGGACAGGTGTCTTTATATTCTAGCTGATAGACAGGTGTTCAAATACTTATTTGCAGCTGTATCATACAAATAAATAGTTAAAAAATCATATATTGTGATTTCTGGATTTTTTTTATTTAGATTATGTCTCTCACAGTGGACATGCACCTACGATGACAATTTCAGACCCTTCCATGATTTCCAAGTGGGAGAACTTGCAAAATAGCAGGGTGTTCAAATACTAATTTTCCTCACTGTATATATATATATATATATATATATATATATATATATATATATATATATATATATATATATATATATATATATATATATATATTATTATTATTATTATTTTATTTTTTTTTATTTTTTTTGTCATCGAAATTGTCATCGTAGGTGCATGTCCACTGTGAGAGACATAATCTAAATAAAAAAAAATCCAGAAATCACAATATATGATTTTTTAACTATTTATTTGTATGATACAGCTGAACACGTCTATCAGCTAGAATTCTGACCCTCAAAGACCTGTTAGTCTGCCTTTAAAATGTCCTCCTCCACTCCATTTATTATCCTAAATTAGATGCACCTGTTTGAGGTCGTTAGCTGCATAAAGACACCTGTCCACCCCATACAATCAGTAAGAATCCAACAACTAACATGGCCAAGACCAAAGAGCTGTCCAAAGACACTAGAGACAAAATTTTACACCTCCACAAGGCTGGAAAGGGCTACGGGGAAATTGCCAAGCAGCTTGGTGAAAAAAAAAAAAAATTATATATATATATATATTGTTAAAAGCGCTATACAAATAAATGTGAATTGAACTGAATAATACCTGACTGTAAAGCCAAATGACAGTCCCAATGAGCCAAGTGTAGTCAAATGCAAATGTCTTTATAAACAAATTTCAAAGTGCTTGAGGTAGTAGCATAACTAATGGAATCCAGCCCGCATTCAGCACACATCGGCAATTAATCACCAAGCTTTTTTCCAAACCCCAACCTCCATAAGCCATGATGGATAACTCATGTTGTCTCCATCTACAATCCACCTTATCAGCAAATTCCCGTTCACATCTACTTTTCCGTTCTCTTTTCTTTACTGTCAAGTTTACAAATTCAACAAAAAGCCATGTTTGTTCTGTGCTTCTTTTCCAACAGATGTCGGCTGTCTTCACTGATGTTGATGCAATTATAGGCAAGCTGTTTGAAATTAACTATTCAAACATGGTGTTGGAAAACGACTGAGCACTTGTGTACAAAGCTCTGTGCTTGCCAAAGAACAGATGCAGCACATCATGGGACGTCCCCTAACCCAAATATTTCAGCACTGCAATAACAGTAGGCTACATCTGCATTAAGACACAGGTGGGTTACTTTCAAAATATACTCCATTACAAATTATAAATGATCTGTTAAATGTAATTGTATTAGCAATTTGGTTTGGTGAAGAACTTACACACTTTCCCTTTAAACTTGAAGATCTTCTCTACAGTATGTCAGAAGAACAAATTTACAAGTAAAATAACTATTTCTTAGAGAAAAACTCCATTGTTACCATGACAAATAAAGCAAAGATTTCAAATAATGTATTTCCGTGTCTCCAGGTAGGCTATTATAGTTATAGATCTATTTGGCATCCTTTAATAATTTATTATTATCACATTTTTATTTTTGAATGATGCAAACCACAGAGTATAATGTTTTCAGGTCACATACTTCTTAAGACTTAAGGCATTTGTTCCTTTTTAAACATTTAACCATGTATGAATATGTATGCCATATAGTTCCAATGAACCAACTGCTTAAGAGTCAAAAGCACGAGTGTAAAGCACACATATGCAACAGCTGTCTTATTAAATTAAAGTATGTATGTATGTAAATTATGAAGTATCTTTCATTCATTCAAGGGATTGCATGTGGTCTGAATCAGGGTTTCAACAGATTCAAGGATACAGGATAGGATCCTGGTTGAACCAATCCAATCAGGCTCATATTTTTTGCCAGTAAATATCAATGGATTTTGATCTGTGTCTGGCCACACAGTCTTAGGGTACATGTGAATAAGGAGAACAGATAAAGGTTCAGCTCTCATGCTTGAGTGCATTGTGCAGGATCAGAGTAGAAGAGATGTTGGTTCTCACCGTCACCATCATCTGTGGTCGGCAAATCATGGTGCTACCTGTGCATGCTAGACTTAGCCGACATCATAATATAGTAAAGATCTGATTTTGAAAATCGATAGCCGTGTCTCAATTCGAAGGCTGCATACGAAGGCATCACGGTGGCACTCACAGCTGTCCCAAATTTGAAGGCTCATTCGAATGTGACCTACAAATCCATCCTCCATTTCCCAGACTGCGAAATGGATGGATGCTTCACAGCCTAGACTTTCCCAAGATTCATTGCTCTCCTGTGACAACTGGAATTTTTTTGAGAGAAAATGCCAGATTACCTTTTGAAATGTAAGTTTTGGGTTTTAGCTTAGTCGGATATCTAATGACACAAATGTAAAAATAAGAAGCAGTTCAAATGTTGTCTTATGTGAGCAATAAGGTAATGGAGTCTAGCACTGTATTGTGAATAACTCCGCTTCGTGTCATGCCTAACAACGCCCTTCAGCCGTGACTTATTTACGATACAGCACTAGCCTCGAGTACCTTATTGCTTACATAAGACAACATTTTTTGCTTTTATAAAATGGTTACGACACAATACAAATATTAAAGGCAAAAATGTGTATCAATGCAACTTTCATGAAGTAAAATCACTAAGCCTTCCTTCCGCTGGAAATAATAGTCCCTGACCACAGAAGTTACATTATTTCGCCATTAGATGGTGACAAAGACAGTCTTTATGAGCGAGTCTGTCAGTAGAGAAGACCTTTATATTAAAAGGACTGAAACTTGTGAACATGGAGAAGCAAGACACAATTGACAAATGACTAGAGGGCACAGGATAACCCCTTAACTGTAAAAAGGACAAGATATCGCTTCGGACATTGAAACAGAATTTTTATTACGAATATAGACTAATTTGAAGGAAAATGCTATATCTACTTAGCCAGGGAAAACCCAGACTACTTCCGGCGAATTTCAATTCTCTCTTCAGGATAGTCTGGAGAAGAGCCCATTCAAACTCATTACTGTGCCGCTGAAATCGCGGCACCAATCAGAAACGTTGGGGGAGGGATTTACATGATGACGACAGCGCAGCGACGCAGAAGGAGTTCTCACGCAGTGAAAAATACATTGCGGAGCAGAGAGGAGACTGACAACACGCTGGCAGACAGGACAGAGCAGGCTACTTTTCGGTTACGTTTGATATTAAACATATTAAACAAAGTCTCAGCTTTCAAATTTGGTAATTTTTTAAAAGAAATTTAAACAATAAATACCGTTTTGTTGCTCTTTAATGTGCCGTGACAGATCGCTGCAGAGCATCAGTTAAAGCTGTTCTTGTGAACCGATCATCTCTTCCTTCTAGTTAATTTATAGCCTCAAATAAACATGAACAAACATAAGAAGGAATGTTGTTTTAACCACGGAAAGGCGTCAGTACACTCCGTTTTTCAAGTTCAAATCCTCCTATGTTAATCTACTCTCCTGACTGCTTTGTCGGACAAAATGGCGGATGGCGAAGTATGATTGGTCAGATCACCTGTCAATCAAGCTGAGCTACGTCGGTTGGTGACGCCCCTTTTGAAATGATTCGTCTACATAGCTTCCCCAGACCCTTCATTCAGTTTCAACTGAGAAGGGTCTGGTTTTAACCAGGCTAATATCTACTGTAAATGCAGGTACACTCACTCAAGCTGTGTCCCAATGTTGAAGGCTGCATCCTTCGAAGGACGCAGACTTCAAGGATGCAGCCTATGCGTCCTCTGAAGGACGCACCATGTAGCCTTCCTAGGATTTCCTAATTGTGCAACCAGGTGTTCCCGATCACCGCTCCTGGCGCCAAGCAACGGTGCGAGAGGACAGCTGCTATCCTGATCATTCATTTTGATAACTGAGTAAACAGCTATGGAGCCAGAATCGGCTATTGTCATTTTTATGTTTTATATTTTACTGGAGGACATGGTGAGCCCCGGCGCTGCCGGATCATGTATTTTCGGTTTAGCCCTGTTTAAATACAAAACCCAATTTAATATAAAAAGTCCAGTATTTCTCGCGCTCGTCATTTGCAGCTGTCACGGTTGCCAGGCGACAAGAACAACCCTTCGTAGGCTAGACGGGTCCGAGCGCGTCAGATGCGCCCTTTGATATGGGACGCTGCTGTAGTTAGCAACAATTTGTTAATATTGTGACAATAAGCCTACATTTTGTTACTTTAATTTTCGGAACTGCATATTTCGTTAAGTATTCACTTACAAATGTGAAGTAACCTGAAGTAGCCTACTTTTTTCCCTCACATCACAATATGGTGCAGTAGTAGCTTAATATAAATGCAGTAGTTATTAAAAATACTTTTTTCAGAAAGCCGTCGATTGAATCAGCCCTGCAAACCTGTTGGTAGACAACTTAGTGGATAGTGGAAATATGCTCTTTAACACTCTGGAGACCGTCCCAGATGATGTCCCACCAGCAGGAGGCCTTACCAGGGGCAGCCCATCCCGGTCCAGCAGCTCAGCTCAACAGTCTACATAATTTTTTTCTTATTTTATGTATTGTAAAATTAAATGTTTATGTTGATTTTGATATGTTTAACGTATTTTGTAAATAGTTGGAAAAAGTACTTTAATGTAGCCTATAGAACAAATGATTTTCATTTACCAATTTTATTTGAAAAAATAAAAAGTTATAGCATTTGTTTCATGCAGAAAGTATTACTGTCATTACAAAAATAAACAATGTCCAGAACAATTCATTCTCTTTTATTTACACAATTAAAGTTGCATAAAAATAAATGCACATAATTTTTCTTTTAAAAAATAAAAGTGAAAAAAGTTAAACAAGAATATGTAGGAAATATATTTTTCAATCATTCTCTCAAGAAGAGAAAACAGCCTGTCCATCCTCTCCCTTCTTTCATGTGCACTCCTCGCCTCTGCCTCCCTCTGTAGTTGCATTTCTTCTCTGATCAAGTCCAAAAACTCGTCCTGTCTCGGCGCCTTCGTGCTGGTGCTTCTGCTGGTGTGGGTGCTAGTGCTGGTGCTGTTACTGGTGGGGCTGGTGCTGCTGCCCCTGGCTCCTTCTCACCGTGGGCACCCACTACTGAACTCGGCCCTGGTGTGTCCTCAGGGATTGAGGCGATGAGGACAGGGGGGTTGGTGCAATGCCTCTGTCCCAACACCTCATCCATGAGGACAAACCAGGGCCAAGTTTCAGCAGTGGGTTTCCCACTCACACCCTCTCCTGTCCCAGGACACTTGCAATCCTAAAGGCAGAGCAAATGAACCATGGCTTGTTAACAACAACAGGACAATACATTTCAGCAAAGATGTTCTATTACTTTTCTTTTTATATTTATATAGACCCATTTTTTCCTGAATTGTTCTAAAAAAGCAGAAAAGGGTACTTAACACAGAGGAGCAATCTTAAATGCATTGTTAACACTGCAAAATATGACACATCAAGACATGCATACAAAATACTTAAGAAATCATATTTCTATATACTAAAATTTGGTTAAAATCACATAGCTTGCATGACAGCACTACAAAAACACATAAAAGTGAAACCCCATTGCCTTATCTAACGTTACTGCTTTTCTTATTGTTTTGGGCTTTATTGGGTGAGTGATATTTATTATAATACACAAGTGCAAATATTACAAATAGGTCGTTAAACTAATAACGTTATTACCACAAGTTTTGCCTAAAACTACCTGATAAATGTAGCCACGCAATGGTGACGAAGGAGTTAAGAAGAAGTTTATAAGAAACTTTAACTCTGGTTTCGCTAGCTATTTGAGTAAATGAAAACATCATACTTACATTTAGATGTGAATTTGCTGTCCACCACCGATCTCTAGTCTCGGCCGCCTTTAAAAATAAATAAATAAATGCTGTCGTCAACGGCGCGCAATGACTTATGGGGTAGAATAGGCCGCTAAGTGTCCATTTATGTATCCTTCTTTTCACGGGGAAAGGAAGGGTGCATTTGGCGTCGCTTTTGAATCAGGGAAGCCTTCGTCGCGGCGCGATGACGCAACCGGCCTTCGAATGCGGCCTTCGGAGGATGGAGAATTGAATTGGGACAGCCTTCATCGAGCCGCGGTGACGCAATCGGCCTTCAAATGCGACCTTCCAAGGATGCAGCCTTTGAATTGGGACGTCCTTCGTCGCGCCGCGGTGACGCAATCGGCCTTCAAATACGGCCATCCGGCCTTCAAATACGGCCTTCGAAGGACGCAGCCTTCACTTTGGGACACAGCTTCAATCTCTCACAATACTCTACTCTATAAGATTCAATGAACATCAATGAGAACAAACATATGTTTACGTTGCTAAGAGTGGTTGCTAGGGGTGTTGTGTAGTGATACATTGAACCGTTGGGTGAAGCGGTCATGGCCATTATCATGAATAAAACACAGCTATTGACCAATCAGAATCAAGGACTGGAACTGTTTTATAAATCTTAATAAGATGCGATTTTATAGATAGTTTTTTACTCTTTATTATAAATTGGACCACTGTGAACATATTTAGGAAGGTTGTGAACTAGGTTTTGTTTTCAGACAATAAAATATAACTTTTCAAAAAAGTCCAGTACAAACATTACTCGTCAACTGCATCTGTCACAGTTGCTAGGTGACAAAAGCAATCCTCCATTGTCCCATTTAATGGCGCTCGGTTCGACCTTCACTCACTTTGAAGGCCACGTCCTTCAAAGGATACAGCCTCTGAACTGAGACACAGCTTATATTTCTCGAATAAATAGCTGGGAAAAGCCAAGAGATTTCTCTGTACCTAAATATTTTTTTTTCAAACTGTTACTTGTGTTTTGTGCTGTAGCCACTATATCGTAATTTTCACACCTCTATGGTATCCACCGTTTCCCAAAATGCACTGCTATCCGGTTCTCCACCAGCTGGGTGGACTCCTCAGCTGGAGGAGTGCCTAGCGGTGGCACTGGATACCCCTCTGTGAACGGCCCTCTGACTCATCCACCCCCTGGTGGACGGCGACGGCTCCTCCAGCTTCAGGCACCCGGCAGAGAGTCCTCCATTCCCTGCTCCTCCCCATCATCTCTCCGGCCTCAGGCAAACAGCTGCGACTCTTCCACTCCCTCTCGTATGGTAGCCGCCCCTTCACATCACAGGCGGATTGAAGCAAGTTCGTCTGTCCCCCCGGCAAGTCACTACAGCCCACCGCCTCGAGCGTCCATGTCTGCTCAGACTCTGCTCAGCCGTGCTTGATGTCGTCACTCCTCCTTTTCTCCTTCCGGAGCTACTCCATGAGACTCAAGACCAGTGTGGCGTGCAGATGACACTCATTAGCACTCCCGCCACCGGCCTTGCTCCGTTCCCACGGCCCTGCCCTGCTTGCCGCACACGTGCTTCAGACACCAGTCACGCTGGAGGCATTCCCATAGCGTCTAATTCAGACACAGTGTGAGATCCCATTCAAAAGGGAACCCACTGATCCTTGTAATTGATGTAACAAAGACCAAGCCTCAGTCATTTCACAATAATTTCAACTCAAGTATATTTTCTTCTGTAAGAATGCTAAGATTCTGGATTGTTGATGCTTCTCAAAGAAATGTATTTAAGGCAATTCAGGTTTAAGTGGGACCTCTATTTTCATTTACACAATTTTTTTCCTCTCTTTTCAGGTTTCCAGCAGAAAAATCACAATTTAAGTATCTTATTTCCGCTAACTAATCCCAAGAAATTTTCGGACTATCTCTTAAAGTGAACTAATAAACCCAGTAATCAGCCTCCCTTAATGGACATTGCGTGTGACAGCCGGAAGGCAGGTCCCCTAATTCCCAGTTATGGCTGATTATTGCTGAATATATCTTTGAGAATGGAGGAAATAATGGGACATGCTGCTCTTGGGTGCCCATATAATCCAACCATTAGGATTTAATGTGATTTAGCCCTTATGTGTGTGGAGAGAAAGAGGGAGAGATATTCAAGAGAGGACTGCTTGTGGTTATTATACAAAAAGGGAATGTAGATAAAGAGGTGTATATTGTATGCAGTAAAAAATAAAAGCCATTACGTGAACTAAAAGTCACATTGACTAATGAGAGATTGAATGATGTAAAAAATGTTAAACTGATCTATAAGAAGTCACCTTCACAGAGAAGCCTCAACTTCATCTACAGCAGATCGTCCTAATTAAAAAATGTGCCATTTACCTGCAGGGTATATGAGACATCAAATTCATCGACTTTTTACAATTAACAGCAATTAACAATTTTTGACAATTAACGTTACTACAGGCCCGGCGCCAGATGGACATGGTCATCCCTGTGCCCCCCCCCCCCCCCTCCAGACCGAAGAGGTCCCCATTTGTGTCAATTTTGTAGAGCCGTTACTGATTTTCGAATTTAGCCAAAAATCACTATATAATAATAACAACAACCAATCATCATTTACAATATTGACCATTGGTGTCACACAGTAGTCATGCACAGTCCTAGTATTAGTAATATATATTATATGTAGCTGGTGATATGTTGTAATGCATAATAATTTAAACAACCCCCCAAAAAAAACTTTGGGATTTTAAGACAAGTTGGAGGTTATCCCAACTTTAAGAGGTTATTGTCCAAAGAGTTGTATGTCTGAATACATAGTATCGTAAAGCAAAATGATAACGAAACGGTAGGCAAAAAAGTACTCGGATAACCTACTACTTCTGGTGAGATTCTGAAGTGTGCATAAGATGGACACTTTACTATCCCATGAGGCCAGGGGACAGTATTTATGAATGGCAGTGAAGCGACGCAACTGATGCTGGTAGGTTGTGACAGTAGTGTGAGAGATGTGACAGTAACAACAAGGCGGATGTATACTTCCGAATTTCATTCATACTACCCACATTACTATAATAGAACATACTTTAAGTCGCGAAAGTAAGTTCAATTCAAATATCGTACCTATTCAGACAGCATTCGATTTCAGATGCACCAAAGGAGATTCTCATTTTAGTTTGGCTGTAAATCTGGTCCCTCTCAGACACCAGCCTTTCTAATTTGAACCCTCTACCGCAGACCAGCCCATCCTCATTAAATTCCTGTCAGGACATCACTAATGAGTTTTTAACGACCAGAAGACAGATATGTGCCAACGCCATCCTCTTGCCTTAGCAGAAAACTACTTTTGGCACAACAGCACACATATTCAAGATCTTTTCTGACTAAAGGACTGGATAGCAGTCCTAACATGATGCCATGAATGTTTTGACGAAGGGCTTATTCTACGGTGAATATGCCAAATTCGAGTTGAATTACTTGTTAATTCAGTTGTTTGTTCAAATTACTGACTTCACTAATTAAAAAGGGAACTAAAAATAAAATGAGCTCCTTTTACCCTTCTAAATGATTTTCAAATTATTGACCTGCACGGTACACAAACAAACATATTTTACTTTCATTTGGCCTTTTTATTGTTCTG
Organism: Scardinius erythrophthalmus; assembly: GCF_964197995.2. NCBI lineage: Eukaryota > Metazoa > Chordata > Actinopteri > Cypriniformes > Leuciscidae > Scardinius > Scardinius erythrophthalmus. Next base: position 43,727,918 of record NC_138228.1, read on the forward strand.
GCAAAGTCAATCTATGTCACTCTATTGTAAACTAAGCAGACAGCCATTGGCAGAAACCTAAAGGAGAGTAGAAGAGAGCTAGAAAAATGACACACATTAAGAGCACAGCCAATGTGACCAGAAGGAGGGTCACTAATCATGTTATTGGCAGTCCAGAGGTCTTAGTCCTCATCAGCGGCGTCTGGCCTGTAATCTGGACGTGTCTCTGCGTTTCATCTAATAAGTATATTTTCTGAGCCAAGCACACTCTCAGGGTTGTCTAGGGTAACACTGACTAGAATTAAATGATTAAAAGTCCCCTTGTTGCCAATAATTGTATTCCTTAAAACTAATCTTTGATCACCAAAATAGCATATTTAAAAGTTTTTTCCTTGAAAAAAAATTCTTCATGCTTTAAAATAGCTTGAATGTAACTCTACACTCTTGCCTCATTTAGTATACGCGGTTCTATGAATATGCAAATTATCCCCGCCTCCACTCACTCACATCAGTTCAGAGATCCACTCGTTGACGATCACATGTTGACGTGATTGGTTGCCAGGTAGTTTGTGACGTCAGAAACACCAGCGTTTCAAACCGCGTTTTTAAGACTGTCTTTGGCAGATTTAAGGAGAAAATACTCTGACAACATTTAGACAACATACAGTAATAATGTGTAAAATAGTAAACCAGAGCCTCTGTGCCACGACTGTCTCAGGGTTTAGAGTTGAATGGGCAACTTCTATAGAATAGTCTAAACTTCTAGTTTTAACCAGTGACCAATGAGTAACAATCAATTTAGCTTTCACCATGTTAGGTCAAAGTTCAAATCAAAATCCAATAATCCAATCAATTCCCAATGGACAAAATCAAAACTCTCCCTACTTTTTTTCTTGTTCAAGAAGCCATTTACCTCAGATATACGTCACAATAGGGAAGAAAAACCTATCGCAATGCAGAGTTATTTATTAAGTTACATGTTTTGGTAACACTTCACAATAAGGTCCTACATTAGTTAACATAAGTTAATGCATTAACTAATATTAATTAACAATGAGCAATACATTTGTTACAGTATTTATTAATCTTTGTTAAGGTTAGTTCAAGTCCATTAAATAATTAAAACAGATTCTGATTTTCAATTAACTAAGTTAGATCATGTTAACTACTGTAGTAAACTAATGTTAACAAATGGAACCTTACTGTAAAGTGTTGCCCATGTGTAAATTATACAGACAGAAGAATGAAACAACCTGTATAGAAAAACATCTGTAACAATGAACAATCTGAAATGCACTGGTATGCGACATGCCAAATTAATGGCCTTTTGTCCTGGACTGTTAAACATGAGTGGAACATAAACACCAAAATCAACTGAAAGTAAACAGAAGGACCATAAAACCTGGAAGCAAATGGTGGAGGAGAAGCACATTACCATGATGCATTCGGTGAGATAATATGCCACTCTCATCTGTATAACTGACTGTAACAAACAAAATGCCCCAATTATGAATTAATGAAGACAACATTGGTGTTATCCATGTTTGTTGAGCTGGTTTTTGTGTAATGATCTTGGCACATTAGATTTTAATTCAGTTGATTGTTTTGTTCTGCTAACACCGAGCGGTCGGGTACCAGTAATGGACTCAAATATTGATTCCTCTAAATCGTTGATAATTCGGCTTTTTGTTTTTTGACAATAGAGCCTTCCTGGCTAATTGTCGCTCGCAAAGGTCATTTCTAATGAATGTTGTGATTGTGAGGATGAAGTGTGTTCATCATGGCATACTAAACAGGGATAAATGTCAGCAGGGACGTGGGTCCAAATCGGGCACAGGGAGCTTGTGATGATCTCATTATTGGCAAACACCTGTAATGACATTTAATTTGTAATCAATACATTGAAGACTTCAAAGCCTCCAGAGTCATGCCATCCATTTGATTTGAGCTTTGTTGTAAAATGGAGGTGCCCAAACTATCTTTTTGTGCTTTCATCTGTGTAGGGCTTATTCTTAGATATGACATATCTGTGATATAGAAAACAGCTTCAAACAGCTCTAAAATTGGTTCCATGCTGTGATCTTTACTGAATGAACTTACATCGAGCTAAAACTCTGAAATGCACACATGCATTTTCGAAAATATAAGTTGGGTTTAAAAGAATCAGCTATTAGGGAAAGCTCTCTAAACTTTGGCTAACATTCTGCTGTGAGTTGCGCAACTATTGCAGCATGTCAAGCGCAAAATGGGTTAAGACATGGTTAAAAAATGGTGCAAACACACCTACTGTGTTGGGAAGGATACTTTCAAAACGTATTTCGTTACAGAATACATGCCCCAAAATGTAATTTGTAACGTATTCTGAATACTTGGATTACTTCCACTTTGAATTGCATTTTATAAGTGTAGGAATGCGGTGCGTTCATGTAATGTAGGCCTAAGGGTGGCGCTGCCAATAAAGCACCTAAAAGAACCGGCAAAAGTAATGATTATGAATATGTCAAATATAGCAAGGAGATATTTTAATTGTTTATTAATAAACAAGTGTTTTCTGTGTCAGTGTCGGCTGCAAAGATGAAGTTGATGATGCTGACTTGAGATCTTCGCAGTAGTGAACGTGCCAGAGAGAAATGCACATTTCATACGGATTACATAAGCAGAGAGCAGTCTGTTTTCTTTCATTTTGAATTGTTCTGTTTAAAAGTAGACATGTCTGTGAGGCAAGTATAACCTTATACGCCAAGTTTCGGTTCATTTATGAGATGAACTCCAGTTCACGCGCCGGCGCCTCCGTGTCTTGATTATATTGTCTGCTATATTTACTTTTGGCAATTGGTTGATGGAACATTTGTTAATATTAAGATACAATTAATACAAAACGAAATTCAAGTCCGTAACATTTTTTCCTCCTAAATGCGAACACGAAAAATTAAATAAAATGAATATTTTGTGTTCTGTGGAGAGCCAACCCTTCTTCATCCGGTGGGTGATTCACATAAGCACTAAACATATTTTGCCACCTAAAAGTTAAAGATTTTTTGTGTCACACATGTTTATTTCTCTCATATTTAATAGAAAATGCATGTGTTGACAGATATTTTTCGAATGTCTGGACTCATTTATTAAAGGAGTATGGATATATAAACAGACGTTTCAATATATTGGTATTAAATGCATTTTCTGAGAATTTCTATTTCAAGTTTTGACTGCAAATGTCAGTCCATAATGCTGGAATTGCCCAATTTGAAAGTTTTTATTTTGTGGTGTAGGTCTACTATAGGTATTTTATAATGTTAACTTCAAATAATACTTATAGTAATTTAAAGATGTGGTAGCATTAGGTCTGGACGGGAAGGATAACATGGGAGTTGAAAAGGTTGTCTTGATTCTGCCTTCTCATACCGCGACACAGGTTTGTGGATCTGAGTGTCGCGATTTCGGTTTCATATCGCATATCGTTACAGCCCTGGTAGCTACCTGGTACAACTATAAAATAGCAAGACGACCAGTAAAACAGACGACTAAACCTGGCTAATAAAAAAAAAAAAAACTTACTTTAAGATGCTTCTTCAGGTTGGAGGTGGAGTTGGACGCTGAAAGGAGGTTGGTTGATGGCAAGCAGAGGTTGCACTGCACAGTTATATTTCGTTCTCCCTTCTCTTTATTTAATGTGAAATGCTGTTTGAATTTCCAATTTCCATGCATTCTTGCCCTGCTCTGTTTTTTCGGCTCCATCTCTACCTCTAGCTCCCGCTGCTCCTCTTCCGACTCCATGTGACTGATCACGCAAACCGCACATTTTTTCGTTTTCATATTGGGGCTTCTGGAAAATGCATGGAGTTGCCTTAATTTATTTAGAGAGTGAATAAACTCGTGAAACAGAAGTATCGTCATGTAATCCATTGATTTTAACAATGTAACTATTCTAAATACCAACTATTTAAATAGTAACTGTAACGGAATACAGTTACTCATAATTTGTATTCTGAATACATAACGCCAGTACATATATTCCGTTACTCCCCAACACTGCACAGCTATATGTATGGCTGTAACCCCTGTTGTTTATCATGTATAGGCTACCAATGATTGCCGGAGTAGGTGTGAGAACAGTCATATTATAAAGTACGCGGGTGACTCCACGAAGAGCATCTGAGGCATGGTCCTGTCGTGGAGGATTTTGTGTCGTGGTGCGATTGATTTTCTCTTCAGCTTAATGGTAATAAAACAAAGGACATTGATTGACTAAGGTTTGGACATTGAAATTGTCGGCACTCATAAATACTTGGTTGGTATCCTTGTTAAGGTAGCAGGGAAGATTATTGGTGTTGATCAGACTGGTCCTTCTTACATTTTACAAAATTATGTTTTTAAGAAGGCCCAGGTTTTTCTTTGTACTGTTGGCCATACATTTACGAACTGAGTTTTAGTCATTGCCATCAGGCCATCATTATAGAGTGAATGTAAGCAGGACAAAAAGGATTAGAGATTCATTTTTGGAATATGAACATTTTGGAATGGTCAAAACCACTGTTTGTGAACACTTCAGAGTTGGCTAAGCGTTTGCAACCATATTTATATGCTTATATGGATCTCTATATCTGCAATAGACTTCAGCAAATGATTTTCATAGGATTCAGTTAATCATTAATGTTAGATAATTCTGCGTATGGTTAAAAAGTATACTGTTAATACCCAGACAGCAACATAAGCCCCTTTCACACAGCATGTTGATCCTGGCGGAAGATTAGACTGGCCTTTCTACAACACATCCTGATGTCACGTGTCTTTACGGGATCTTTACGAGATCTTTACGGGATGTGTGTGAACACACTCACTGATTCCGGAAAATCACTGCCAGTGCGAATGAACCAAAATCAAACGATCCCGGGACACATTATCCGTGTATTTTCTGGAATCTCTGTGTGAAAGGGGCTATAGTGTCAGCCCAGATCCGGCCCACATCTGGGCTGAATATAAACTGGACCCTTCACTTAAACTGGATGACTTGTCATGATGGCGCCAGAATGTTTGGCAAGCCGTCTGTCTCTGTCACATCTCCTTAGTTTGCTGTCTGCTATTGCCTTTTTTATCAGTACATATTGTCAAGATGTCTCTGCTTTGCTCGTCTATGATCGTCATACACTTTTCAACATTCGAATAACTGTTGATATACTGACTGAAAGACATGACTTGGGAGACCGCTGGACCTCGAAACTCCCTCCCTTGCTGTCGGACATACCTGAGTATCTGCGCCGTTCACCTGCTGTTGTTCTTCCCCGCAAGAAACGTTACAGGAGACGGGGAAAACGCGGAGGTGCGCTGGTACGACTCAAGGCATACCTGGCGTCCACCTGTGTGACGTGTCATGATGGATGCTACGGTCCTGCTGTTGCTGGGCGTTTGCTGAGGATGAGAGATCGCTGGTTGCGTCCTGTTTTCCCCGACCCACAGATTATCTCCGAGGCTCATTTGTTGACGGTGCCATCTTCTCCCAGGCGGGCTCGATTCCACCGAGGTGGTGGTGTGGATTTTTCGAACCTGCGCCCGTTAGATCGTGTGGCGTCTGCAACCACAGCCAGTGATGATCAAACTCTTCGTTTGACTTTGTTTAATGTTAGATCGCTAGCCAACAAGACTTTTCTCCTCAATGACTTTTTCACTTCTCGGGAGTTGGATCTCATGTTCTTAACGGAAACTTGGCTCCATGATGGCGATCTGACGTCTTTCTCCGAACTTCTTCCTCCCCGATGCGGCTTCCTCAGCTCCCCTCGGATCACAGGTAGAGGTGGAGGGCTAGCGTCTGTGTTTAAGTGTATTTTTCAATGTCGAGAGATTCTGTTCGACAGCTGCTCCAGCTTTGAGCTGCAGTTATTCGAGTTAAATTTCCCAGTGATTGTATTATGTGCGGTGGTGTATCGACCCCCAAAGTTTAATAAGGATTTTATTCAGGACTTTGCTGATTTTGTGGCTTGGATTGCGTTAAAATACGATCGCTTTTTAATTGTTGGTGATTTTAATATACATGTATGTTGCGAATCCAGACCAATGTCTAAGGATTTTATTAATCTTATTGATTCTTTTAATCTTGTGCAGTCTGTCTCTGGTCCGACACACGAAAAAGGTCATACTTTGGACCTCATTCTGTCATATGGCTTAGATGTTGCCATTTGTGAAACGTGACACTGGTATGTCGGATCATTTACCCATTGTTTTTACTATAGTTGTCCCCGGCTCTGACACTTTGACTGTTACTCCAGCACGCAGTGTGCGTTCCATTAACCCTCTAACTGCCTCACAGTTTTCTGCTGCCTTTAAAGACTCAGTGCTGTACAATCTTGAAGATTGTATTTTTGATGTGGATGAACTCACAAACCTCTTTGACTCTACCTGTGCTGAAATATTAGATTTTGTTGCCCCGCTAAGGGAAAAGCGCACTAAAACGCTATCTGAACCCTGGTTAAATGATCATACCCGCTCTCTCAGACGTGCCTGTAGAACGGCTGAGAGAAAGTGGAAAAAGGACAAACTTCAAGTGTCATTTCAAATTTTAAAGGACACATTACATAATTACCAGGGAGCGGTTAAATCCTCAAAAACAAATTTTTTATCTCACCTGGTTGCTAATAATAATCAGAGGCCTCAGGTTCTTTTTAAAGTGTTTAATTCTCTTGTTAACCCTTCTGAAACAGACTGTGTTGTCCCATCCTCTCTGTTGTGTGAAAACTTTCTGAAATATTTTATAGATAAAATTGCTGGCCTGAGTTTTTCGTCACCTGCATTTACTAGTGATCTCTCGGTTCCATCTTTATGCCAAGCTGTCTTCCAGCAGTTTGAGCCAGTCACATTACATGTTCTCTCTGACATAGTTAAGCAGCTCCGTCCTACAAACTGCCTGCTGGATAGTATCCCTGCCCGATTACTCAAAGATGTTTTTAACATTGTTGGTTCTAGTATTTTAAGCTTGGTTAACGCATCTCTCAGCTCAGGGTGTGTTCCCGTAGCTTTTAAACATGCAATCGTGCAACCTCTCTTAAAAAAGAAAAATCTGGATCATTCGGTCTTTTCTAATTTTAGACCAATTTCTAAACTTCCATTTTTATCTAAAGTCTTGGAGAAGGTAGTTTTTAATCAACTGCAATCATTTCTAGATGAATTCTGCCTTTATGAAAAGTTCCAGTCTGGTTTTAAACCCCGCCACAGTACTGAAACCGCCCTTCTAAGAGTATATAATGATCTTCTCTTAGCAGTTGATTCAGGAAAATCAGCTGTTTTAGTCCTTTTAGATTTGACCTCTGCCTTCGACACTGTCAACCACTCTATCCTTTTATCTCGACTCGAACAAAGTATTGGCATTACGGGTACGGCCCTGAAATGGTTTAAATCATATTTGACAGACAGGAGTTTTGCTGTCCATCTTGGGAATTGCTCTTCTTCTGCTGCACCTCTTTCTTGTGGGGTTCCCCAGGGTTCCATTCTGGGACCCATGCTCTTTTCACTGTACATGCTACCCTTAGGGTCCATTTTTAAAAAGCATAACATTTCCTTTCATTGTTTTGCAGATGATGTACAAATCTATTTGCCTGTAAAAAACAATGATAAGAACAACATCCAACCTTTGTTAGACTGCTTGAGTGATCTCAAAATTTGGTTGGATCAGAATTTTCTTTGTCTAAATGATAAAAAGACAGAAATTGTTGTTTTTGGTCGTGCGGGACATTTAAGTGAATGTGCAGATGCTCTCGGTACTCTATGTTCACATATTCGACCTTTTACCAGGAATCTGGGTGTAATTTTTGACAGTGCTTTTAAATTTGACAAACAAATTAGTTCAGTTGTTAAAACTAGCTTCTTTCACTTGAGACTTCTGGCTAAGGTCAAGCAATACATGCTACGCAAAGACTTTGAAAGAGTTATACATGCTTTTATTACGTCACGATTAGACTACTGTAACTCTTTGTATGCCGGATTGGAGCAGTCATCACTTCGACGGCTACAGTTAGTGCAGAACGCAGCAGCTCGACTTTTAACCGGGACCAAAAAACGTGACCACATTACACCGGTATTGGCCTCACTTCACTGGCTTCCTGTTTGTTTTAGAATTAAATTTAAAATTGCATTAATTGTTTTTAAAATCTTAAGTGGGTCGTCGCCTTCATATTTGACGGAGCTTCTACATGTCCACACACCTATCAAATCACTGAGGTCTTCTGACCAGATGCTCCTCGATGTGCCCCGATCTAGGCTAAAAAACAAAGGTGACAGAGCGTTTGCAGTGGCTGCTCCGAATATCTGGAATAGTCTACCAATTCATGTAAGGAAAGCTCAGACTACTGAAACATTCAAGTCCTTGCTTAAGACGCATTACTATACTTTGGCTTTTCAATTCTAGTTGAGCTTTGATATCTTGACTTGTTGGTTATTTGTTTGTACTTTGTGTGATATTGTCTGTATAATAATTAGTTTTTTTTTTTCCTTTTTTGTTGGATCTTGTAAAGCACTTTGGTCAATTATGATTGTTTTTAAATGTGCTATATAAATAAAATTGAACTGAACTGAACTGAACTGAACTGGTAAGCGTTGAATCCACATGTACCAGATGCATCCCAGATCTGGGCCAACACTATGTTGCTATCTGGGATACACACAAAAACACAAACCAACTTACTGTCACCCTATAAAATGTTATTCCATTTTTACACCCAGAGGCAGCGTAATTTTGTGGCATCTTGGAAAACTAAATGTTGACCATTCCAAGATGACGGACATGTCGACATGTCTGGAGCGAATGAATGTGGCAACTACGTATACATATATGGGTGCAAATACCAGTAAATTAACTACCGTAAACCTTAGTAAATTGTGTTGCTTGATTTATTTAAATACTCACTGACCATAAATTTTGCGTCCGAAAGAGAACCATATGCATATGCAATAAGGTCAGGCACAAAAATAATTGTCAACGCCGTGTCATCTCTAATTTTACTCTGTGTGTCTTTAGTAAATCCTGACACCTTTTTTTTTTTTTTTTTTACATCAACAGAGGGTTTGCGCTGGTGCAAGTTGTTAGTAAATCTGTCCCTTTGTGTTCTACTGAAGAAGTCAAGTCATAAGAGTTTGGAACAACAGTGATGACAAATTTTTCATTTTGGGCTGAACTTGGTAGTTGGAATGAAATTATCATATCTGCATTATGAGCAATTTAGATGAAGTCTTGCAATGATGAATACAGACTGCCTTTGCCGTTAGCATGATGCAGACTGTCATCTCAAAGCGCTTGATGCGTTCTGACAGCCTCTTGGAGTGTAAGACATGATTACAGAGAAAGAGCATTAACATTAGAACGGAATTTAAATGGAACATAAGTAGATTTCACTCAAAAATGAAAACGTACTCACCCATATATCATTCCAAACCTGAACAATTCTCCTTGTTCCGTGGAGGTATCAATATTCCTGTTCTTTTCCAATTATTGAAAGTGTCACGATGTAAGCCAGGGAAGATGAGCAGAGCATTTTCAGCAAATTTAGTTTATTTAAAAAAAAAAACAAAGGCTATCCAGAAGACAAGAATCAGCATAACAGCTTCACATATCGATACAGGACAAAAATAACCCAAATGAAGGCATGGCTAAATGAGGGACCAAACAAGACTCAGGTGAACACAATCAATTAACCAACAAGTAGCCACAGAAATCAAGGCTGTGTCTGAAATCACCTGTAGTATGATGAAAAGATTAATCTTTAACTCTGTCATGGAAACTATGTATAAACCTTAATTAAACAATTTAACAATCAGTTGAAACGGAATTTAAACCTGTATGATATTACGCTGTACCCACGCTGGACCAACAGTTTGGAAAATGGATGAATGGAATTCAGCTTTGGACGCCATCTTCTGGTCAGATGCGGGAATTCATTTGGCGCGCGACTCTAACACTGCATTATGGGTATTCTCAAGCAGTTAAGTGTACACTCGTTATTGCGGTGCATTGTGGGATTGAATGAGTGCACTCAATAACGCCCAATATGGTTTTGGGCACCACTACAAATGGCTGTTCCCTCAAATAGTGTCCTATTTAATAGTAGGGGGAGATTTCGGACATATCCCAAGTTCCCAACTAGTAACGGAAACAGGAACTAAACACCTGAAGGGGAACCAAAAGAAAATCAACATAAGAGTCCATACATAGAACATAAGTGCTACGGAAAGTACAATGGGAAAAATAAAAGTATAAAAGCATCATAAAAGCAGTTTATGTGACTTGTGAGTGTTATATACTATATAAAATATTTCAAGCTATATAATATTTTTGCAAATTCCGTTTGTGATCTACCAAAGAAAAATAAAGTAATACAGAATTGGTTTGTCAGGGTGTGTAAGTCAAATTAGGCAGAACATTCAAGACACAGGAAGTCTTAATGTGTGCCCTTTATGGTCATTCAGACAGTGCATGTGCCCTTTCTGTTGCACCCCAGTCATCAGTGAAGCAAGAATGAAGGCAAGGTGTGAAAGAACACAATATGGAGAGCTATTTTACAGCTGAAAGACTTATGATAATTGAGAAAAGAGAATAATACATGGACAAACAGACCGAGAAATGAGTTTGAGCTTTTTTTGATAGAGTTTATGAAGTCTCTTTTCTCTTGTACTACGTGGCTTCACTGCGCCTCACATTCTCTCTTCCTCTAGAAGAAACTCAGACGCCTCTAACCAAAAACGTTAACAATGGATGCAGACATACATGAACACTCATTTTTAAATCGTTTTATTGACTAACGAATGCCGTACTACAATGGATGGTCTAGAGATGGATGGATTTCTGGATGGTTGGTGAGAGGCCACCACGTTCCAACAAGACTGCGACGTCAGCAAGGAGCTCGTGGGTGATGATTTAGGTTGGAATATTGGGAAGTGAGATGGAAGGTCCCTTTAGGGTCTCTCGGGATGTCAAAATGATTTCTGTGGGATATGTGGCGTTTACAACTGATAATTTTTTTGCTATGATATAAAAAGAAGGATAGTGCCTTCTGGAAAAAAAAGGATTTTCATTCAGGACAATGCACTATCCCCATGCTGCAAAAAGCACCACAGCAATAAAACTGTTTGGAAATGTATTTCTAAATGTTGGTTAAGAGCAGCTGAAATGCAACTTGCAACTGCCAGCCTGCATGAAGAGGTTCTTGAGACTCCTGAGACACCAGCAGCTTCAAATACCTGTTTTCTGTGCACAACAGTGGCTTTTAAAACAATTGTTTTCTGACAGAATTTTTCTTAATAAGCCTTTATCTGACCACGTTCTCTTGTGCTGTAAATTACGTAGTTCGATAATCTCCATTCAGTTTTCACAATATTTGTCACGTGTTGAGTTTGTTTGTCAATTTTTAGAGTTTATTGTTGATCTGTTTTTCTTTTCTGTTTATGTCTGAATTACACGACAACTATATGCTTAAAACGGATAAGTTTTTCCTTTGCGTTTTCCGCGTACAGACGACACCATTGTCAAAACGATCCCCATTCACACGGATCCGCAAAAACAACTAAAACCGTTGTATTCTGCTGCCAGGCCATTAGATGGCGATGAAACACTATAGACTGAACACGTAATACGCATGTGCATGACGTCATTGTCTTCAGAGATTTGCGTTTTCGTTGTTTACACGGAGACCGTTTTCAAAAACTTGCACTTTGAAACCCGTTTTCAAAAGTTTGCGCTTTCCGGGCGGCACCCAAAACGTTGTTGTCGTGTAAATGAACCCCCAAAACGTATAAAAAGGTTTACATTTTTAGTTGAAAATGGTGTCGTGTAAACAGCCCCTGAGTTTCTAGGTTAGTTTTCTAGTGTGTTAATTGGCTCTGTCTTCCTGAATTCTTCTTCTTCGTCTTTTGTGTTTTTTGGCGGTTGGCAAACCCGCTTGAGGTGCATTTCCGCCACCTACTGGGATGGAGTGTGAAGCCTCGATGAACGAAATTAACTTAAAGAAAAAAAAAACTTTATCCTTCTAATCAAATCTGTTAGCTATCTCATTAGATCCTTTCTTTGCCCAGTAGTCTATATTTAGTCTTGTGTTTTCCTCTGTCTTTATTAGATATCGTCGCATTGTTCTGTTTATGTTTGGCCTGTTCCAGTTACCTGAGTATCTTGCTATTTTGAGTTTCATTTTATTAAAAGTATTTCTGCACATCTTCCAGACTTTATTCTATATTGCTTGCAACCAATTTTGACAATATTAGTTGTTTTCTTGCCTTTTGCATAACATTGCACCATTTCACCAAGTTTTTCATCTTCAGAAAGATCTTTCTTCCTCCCCATATTGCATGAGAACTGTGACTTGCTTAATAATGTGGAACAACAACCTCTTTAAGTAGAGTTTCCATAAGGACACCTGGCAAGCTATTTAACAAACCTGTCTGAGATGGTTACCAGTTAACTAAAAATATATGAGAAATAAAACAAACATACACTTTCTTTGAAAAACTAAAATCTCAATGTTTATTGTACTAAATCCTGCTGATATTTCACTTGCATAATAAATTGGAACACAGTGTATAAATATACCTGTCTTTTCTGCTCACCAAGGCTGCATTTATTTAATCAAAAATACAGAAACATTGTGAAATATTATTACTAATTAAAATAACTTTTTTCTATTTGAATATATTTTAAAATGTAATATATTCCTGTGATGCAAAGCTGAATTTTCAGCTGAATCTCCAGTCTCCAGTGTCACATGATCCTTCAGAAATCATTGTAATATGTTGATTTGCTGCTAAGGTAACATTACTTCTTCTTCTTATTGTTGTTGTTGAAAAGAGTTGTGCTGCTTAACAGAATTATTTGATTAATATAAAGTTCAATGAACAGCATTTTTTTGCATTCATTACATTTATTTATTAAATTCATTAAAGCATTTATTAAATAGGAATCTTTTGTCACATTGTAAATGTCTTCACTGTCACTTTTGATCAATTTAATGCATCCTTGACGAATAAAAGTATACATTTCTTTAATATTATGTTTGAATGTTTGAATGTTTGAATGATATCATTGTTTCCTCAAAACTGTTTTGTGTAAGCCATTCTTCCACAGGACTACAAATGAACCACAGCGGAGGAGGAAAGGTCAGGTTACAGTTCTCGCATCAAGGTTGCTTTGTGGAGTGTTAAATCACCGTCCATTAGGTATTTGTTAAGGTTTGTTAACATTCATTAAGTCTCAGAGCATGTCTTTGTATTAAAGACACGCTCGCACCTCAGGCGTCTGTGCTTTCAAACACGTGCGCTCTTTCAGCTCCTGGGGCAAGCATTATTTAAAGGTTGTGTGCATGTTTGCACAATAAGGAGAATGTGACTAAAACTGTCGTGAAGCTGAAAATTTGACTTTTTTATACACACAATGTAACTGGAACATATAAAAATCTCAAACCAAAAAAATCTAATTATTAAACTTATGACAATTAAGACACATTTAATGACAATGTGCATGTCTGAAGGGTACAACATTTGTCAAAAATAAACCTTTTTATAAGCATTTATAAAAATAAAATAAATAAATAGGCATATTTTTTTTTAAACACATTTATATGATTATTAATCAAAACAAACAAACAAACTACTGATTTCTTTTCCCACAAAAATGTGTTCCACCATCAGTCTTCAATAAAATATATTTTTTCTGCAATCATACACTTTCTTTAAGGTGTGCCTGTTGTACCCTAATGTTAACCACAGATCTTTTACTAATAAATTGAAAACATCAATAATAATAAAACACCACAAGAAATTCCAGAGTGAAGTCTTCATGAATTATAATTCAATTACAGTCTTCCAGGTTGGTCTACAAACTGCCACCACGACTGAACAGCTTTATTTTGTTTAGTCGACATCAACTTGTGCTTCTCATGGAGGTCAAATATTGATCGATCTGTTCAGGGTTTGCTACTACAGTCCAATTTTTAACCTGATGTTATTGAATTAATTCAGTGCTGTGAAGCCAATTTTTTTCTGGATATTGGAAAATACATGACCATTACAAAAATGTTTGACCTTCATGAGAAGCATAAGTTGATATCATGTCAAGATTACTCTCTGGTGCTCGTTCACCGAAGTCTGTTAAGTTCAGCGGAGACTCTCATCAGGAAAATTAGATTATGCACTTTCCCCACAGCAGCTCACTCCACTATTTTTCAGATGCACTTGTAATATCAAACTATTGTATATCGACATAAACAGTATTGCTTCATCCTAAATCATTTATAAAGATATATCGATATATTGTAAAAACTTGATAGGCCTATACCACTCAGCCCTATGTCAGAGTATAGGCAGAAGTTACTGCGGTTATTCCCAAGAAAGACTGAGTGGCATTTTTATTCATTTAAGATTGTTATTATTTAAGATTATTTAAGACTGTAAGTGTTCAACTTGAATGCAACGGAAACACATCTAAAATAGGAAAGAGCTGTTGTGCGACTGCCTGTACAAATAGGTTCAACAAGAAATCGGGGCTATCTTTTTACAGACTCCAGAAAGTTACAGAAAATAGAAGCAAAATGTATTGCTGCAATTCACAGAAACAACTGGAATCCAGGCAGTTGCAATTTTGTGTCATGCATGTTGAATTTTGGGGTAAAATCATATATTGTGTTGGCCACTCATCAATTCGATATTTGGCATAATATATTCTGTCACTCACTGTGAAGTTTTTGTCATCATTTATGAGCCTTGTGTTCTACAAAGGGAGATCGTGCTTGTCAGCCAAGACAATTTCATTTTTTTCAGACAGACAGACAGACAGACAACTTGTTTGTCTAAAATAGATTCAATTTACACAGCTGAACTTTATTATCTGCCTGATGGTAACTGCAGACAGTTATGTAACTTTAAAAGTTTCTACAAAATATTTTGAAATAACCTAAATATGCATTGGTGTCTTCGTCACTTTCATTTTGCCAACAAATCCCCTCGAAGTACGACCAATATTATAATGATTTAAGTGATCCTCTGGATTTAGATCTTGCTATCACACACAGACACAGGTGTATTCAAGTCATTGTGAATTGCATTTTTTTTTTTTTTTTGATGGGTCCAAAATAGTCTCAATATTGACCCAAATGTGATTTGTGGATGTGAAATCATCTTGTGGTCCCCTGCAAGTATGTATCAGATTTGATGGCATTAACATGACCTTTTTTATGAATCTTAGGGGGCTTTCGCACTGGGCATGTTTGCCACGGTCCGAGAGAGCGGATAGCGTGCCGCTCATTTGCCGCTCTGAAGGCACTCACTCTGCATGTGCTCTCGCTCGCATCCAAGGTAAATCATCTCCACTGTCATTTCTCACATGTGTTTTGTTGAACTAATGACGTATTTCACACCCGAGTTTGAGTCGGGCCCTGTCTCAAATGGCACACTTCATTAAGTTCGGTTAAGTCCACAAGACCGTATGGTGTCCCATTTGTCATTTTAGGTTTCAGAAGAGCCTCATGAACGGCCCCTTTGCGGCTGATATGCTTTTGCCGAACCCACGAGCTCTGCAACAAACTTCTACCCGACAGGCAAAGC
Organism: Scardinius erythrophthalmus; assembly: GCF_964197995.2. Lineage (NCBI taxonomy): Eukaryota > Metazoa > Chordata > Actinopteri > Cypriniformes > Leuciscidae > Scardinius > Scardinius erythrophthalmus. Next base: position 43,743,461 of record NC_138228.1, read on the forward strand.
AGCTTTACGTCACAAAAGTGTGGACTTGGAGGAAGATTGCGAAGGCTTAGGGTTCCATTCAGGAGAGGGCCTTTCTTTCAAATTCACGCAAATCGCGCCACAGTTCCAGTGCAACCGAACTCAGACCACTTCCTAGTCTTGGGTTCGGTATCCTAGTGCGCTCCAGTGTGCTCTCGAACCGGGCTCTGTTTTGAACTAAACTAAAGCACCCTTGGTAAATAAAAAAGTTAATAAAAATAGATACTGGATCACTTTTATTTAGCTTTTTACTTTTGTCCTTGTTTAACTGATTTTTACAATTTTATATTCTATTCTAAATCTGATGGGAATCAAAGAGGAAAGTCAAGAACCGAATGAAGTGGAGGAGAAACATCAACATCAGAAACCTCATCATTTCCCAACCGGAGAAAATGGGAGGAGCCTCTTAAGAACTAAAAAAAAGAATTTCTCAAAAACGGAAGACAAAAAAAACATTTTTCACATGCTGTCAGTGTGAAAAGAGTTTCCCCACTAAAGGAAATCTTAATGTGCATTTTAGAGGTCACACTGGAGAAAAGCATTTCAGTTGCCTTCAGTGTGGAAAGAGTTTCCAGTTCAAAGGAAGACTTGATACGCACAGAAGAATTCACACAGGAGAAAAGCTGTTCATATGCTCTCAGCCCATACACAAAAGAAATATATTTGAAATATATTTTCAGAATATATTTTTGGCCCAATAAATATATTTTAGTTAAATATATGTAAATATATGTTTTATTTTTTTGAAAATATATTTTAGTTAAATATGTGAATATATTTATGTCAATATATTTTCTAAGAACATATATGTTCATATATATTTTAACTTTTGCAAATTGTTTCATTTGAAATATATTTTGAAATGTAAAAAGTTAACATTTTCACAAACAAACAACACCTTTTCAATTTATTTTTTACATTTTTATTTATTTCATTTTAAATCTAATCAAGATATATTGTAAATGTATATATTGTATATAAATGTACAAAAAAGTATATATTGTATATAAATGTACAATAAATGTATATATTGTATATGAAATAGGCTACTATTATTTGAATTATTTTTACAGAATTGAACACAGTTATTTAATAGTGTGTGTATGCAGTGTTGGACACTGAGTTATATCTATTGTTTAAGTGTACTTCACTGTTGGAGTGTCACTGTTATACTTGCATCATAAATATTGTGCATATTTTCAATATTTAAATGACTTCAGGAAAGATGTCAATAAAACACAACAATAAATCTAATAATTGCACTTAGTGTTAGGTATGTGCCACCTAATATGGCCTAATAGTCCTAGGAAAGCAACTATCTGTCATTTTACAGTCATTTAAATGTAAGTACAGTATTTATTATAGCTGTGTGTCATAATACAGTAGTGAAATATGGTAGCCTACTGTTGTGTATTGGGGAAAAGGTAGAGGAATTACTATGATCAAAATACATTTTCGACCCTTCTTTAGTAAGCTAAACATTTTATGACCATATATTTTGTCATATATTTTACATTACATGTTTATAAATGTAAATATATTTCACACTTAACATCATATATTTTTGTTATATTTCAGAATATATTTCAAAATGATAAATATATGTGAACAACAATGCAAAAATATATATGTTTGACACTTTAAAATATATTTCAATATATTTTTTTTCTGTATGGGATAGGAGTTTTATGTTTGGGGTGTAGGCTACAGTTCAAATGTACCAAAATAAATAAATACATCGACATATTCCAATTATCTATCTGATATGCTACTATATTAACAGATTGTTTCTTTTATCTTAAAGGACTGGGGAAAATATTAGTGTTGAAAAGAGTGTGCAAAAAGCAGATGCTATCAAGCCACGCCCCCATAATATGACGCACCGTCAACTGTGGCGTGGCGTCATCAAAATGGCGGCATAGAATGATAAACATTCAAGCTGGAGAAATCAAGTAAGGATGTCCAGTTTCTGACTTTGAATGGGATTCATCTTTATTCCATACTCTAAAATGCGTACATTATTTTAACTGCGTAACATTTACTTTTAATGCGTATATAAGTATTCAGGCGAATGAACGTCACCGGTATTCTTACTCTGAACGTAAAGACACACTTCGAAACAAGCAGGAACAAACAAAAGCTGAAATCTGTGACAAACTGTTGCAAGATGGCGTTTATTAAGGAGGAGAGTGAAAGCACAAGTTATCCAGAAGCAAGCAGAATGAAAAATGAAGATTCAAATGATAAAAGAGGTTTGTGAACATTCTTGATTCTTCTCTAATGATTCCTGATAATTATGAATATTAAGATTACAAATTTTCAGAGAACGTGTCACTCATATGGGCTTGTGACAAACTGCTGGATTGCAGTTAATTATTTAAGCCTATATTTACCATATAATAGAGTGTAAAATATTTGCTTGAGTTACAGGGTTTAAAGATTTGGTAATAGTATGGTATTATTCACTGAAGAAACGCTGTTTCAAACCATGTTACTTCTTGGGTGTCACAATATTAGGCTATGGTTTTTTTTTTTGGTTTCAGAAAATCATGTGGTGATGGTTATGCACAAAATATGGGGCACAGTCTAATATTAGGTTTTTGGAAATGAGTACTTAAACACTTATTCAATCGATTATGCCAAAACAGTGATACAGTAAAGGTGAGACAGACCAATATTAATGGGGTGGTATAAAGACATATGATGAAGTGTATAATGTTAATAACATCATTTTTTTGTTAGATTATAGTTTATCAAACAAATCTGGGTAAATGACAAATAAGAGTGTCTAATGAAAAAGACACACGTGCCAAGTTCTTGTGTTCATATGGTTTTGAAAAACTATTATTTAAAAAAAAAAAAGTAATTTGGTGTAACCATCAAGCAAAAAATAATAACATGTTCCTTGCACCTTGAATACAAAAACATCTTAATATTGTAATTGACTCATTTATTGGTTTCAAAACATTCACTCAATGTACCTCAGCCAGTTTACCAGATTTTGGAGGATGTACATTTAAAGAAATGAATAGAAAAAAGACTGGCACATTTAAAATGCCCAATTAACATGAGCAACACAACTTTTATGATCGTAATAACGGTAGTATATAAAAACAGATACCGGGCTATTTCAGATATTTCTAACAGATATTTCATCATGTTGAAATGATATTTACAAGTTTATATTTGTTTTAGATCTAATGGAACTCAGAGGGGAACGCCAAGACCTGAATGAAGTGGAGAAGCATCAGCATCAGAAACCTCTTCATCTCGCAAGTGGAGAAAATTCTATGAGCTGCTCGGAAACCGAACCGAATTCCTCACAAACATTAACAGAAGCCAGCAAATCTTTCGCTTGCCCTCAGTGTGGAAAGAGATTAACTACTAAAGGAAACCTGAAGGCACACATGCGAATTCATACTGGAGGAAATCCTTTCAACTGCACTCAGTGTGAGAAGAGTTTCCCATTTATAGGAAGACTTAAAATGCACATGCGAAGTCACACCGGAGAAAAGCCGTTCACCTGCCCCCAGTGTGGAAACAGTTACCAATGTAACACGTACCTTAATCGGCACATGAGGATTCACAATGCGGAGAACCCTTTCTCCTGTGTGCAGTGTGGAAAGAGTTTTACTGCAAGACAAAACTTTAAACGTCACATGAGAATTCACACGGGAGAAAAGCCTTTCACCTGTTCTCATTGCAGGAAGAGTTTCCCATGTGAACAATATCTTAAAAGGCACATGAAAGTTCACACTGGAGAAAAGCCTTTCACCTGCTCCCTGTGTGGACAAAGTTTCACAGTGAAAGGAAGCCTTAAGTATCACATGTCAATCCATACTGGAGAGAAACCATTCACATGCCCTCAGTGTGGGAAGAGTTTTACGCGTAGAGAAGCCTTTAAGACGCACTTGAGAATTCACACGGGAGAAAAGCCGTTCAAATGCCGTCACTGCGAAGAGAGTTTCACGCATAAAGGAAGACTGCAGACGCACATGAGAGTCCACACCGGAAAAAAGCCTTTCACGTGCCTCCAGTGCGGGAAAGGTTTCACACGTAGAGGGACTTTTACTGCGCACATGAGGATTCACACCGGAGAGAAGCCTTTCACATGTGAACAGTGTGGAGAGAGTTTCACACGTAAAGTAAGACTCAACACTCACATCAAAATCCACGCTGGAGAAAGACCTTTCTCATGCCAGCAGTGTGAGAAGAGTTTCACACGGGCAAGAGGACTAAAAAATCACGTGTGCGCTCACTCCGTCTTGAATTGCGATCAGAGTGGCATGAATTTCACTTCAGCATCAGCCCTACAAACACGTGCTCATGTGTGCCTGGAATGCGGGAAGGGCTTTTTTAGTAGCAGTGATTTAGAAAGGCACCAGAGAGTCCATACTGGAGAAAGACCTTTCAAGTGCTCCTATTGTGAAAAGTGTTTCACACAGTCAGGAAGCCTGACAACACATGAGCGGCTGCATACCGGAGAGAAGCCGTTCCACTGCACATCATGTGGCAAGAGTTTCAATCGGTTATATGCTCTAAAGATTCATGAAAGAATGCATCGCTCAGATTTGTCGCAGTGAAAAAAATTGCATGGAGTTTGCGAGTACGTGAATGGTATGTTTTTGATATCACATTCAGAAAAACCTGACGATTTCTCCCCCAAAAAATTACAATACATATGTGTGAAGGTAAACAAATTTTATATGTTAATTACAGAAATGTCTTAAAGGGATAGCTCACCCAAAAATGATATTTTTAACCCATGATTTACTCACCCTCAAGCCGTTCGAGATGCATATGTCAATCTTTTTTCAGACGAACACATTTTCAGTTATTTTAGAAAATGTCTTAGATCTTTCAGTGGTTATAATGTGAAGCTATGGGGTCCACTCCTTCAAGTCCCAAAAATGTGCATGCATCCTTCACAAAACTAATCCACCCGGCTCCAGGGGGCTAAACGAAGGCCTTCTGAGGGTAATCCGTGAGGGTGAACGCGCGTCGACCGCTACCGGAAGCCAGTTATTTTCATTTATAAAGTTTTAAATATGTATATTTTTACGACAAAACCGCACGGATTACCCTCAAAAGGCCTTCGTTTATCCCCCTGGAGCCGGATGGATTACTTTTGTGAAGGATGCATGCACATTTTGGGACTTAAACGAGGTGGACCCCATAACTTCACATTATAACCACTGAAAGATCTAAGACATTTTATAAAATAACTGAAAATGTGTTCGTCTGAAAAAAGATTGACATATGCATCTCGAACAGCTTGAGAGTGAGTAAATCATGGGTTAAATATCATTTTTGGGCGAACTATCCCTTTAATAGGTTTTGGGGAGTCACACCACATGATATTTTACAGCATGAACTAGCCTTGTTATAAAAAGGTCAAGTGATCTGATATTTTAGGAGATGTATTGACCTTGACACCAGGGTGTGATTTGCTGAGTGTAAATATCCCTGCCTCTGCTGGATTATCTTTATCGCCGTTGGGGATCTAATTTATTCCCCCTCAACAGTGATCAATAGATGAATATTTGAACGCAATCGTTCCCGATCTGAATTCTGACGTGATGCAACGTGAATCATAATCGCACCGTGTTCGTTCATTGGCCAGACTGAGCCTGGTTTCTCCCAAGGTTTCTTTCTCCGTTCAGTCTCCTGATGGAGTTTGGGTTCCTTGCCTCTGGCTTGCTTCGTGGTTGACACTTAAGGATTGAACCTGTATGAATGTCTCTCTTCTGCTGAACACACAGGAAGATATTCTGAAGAATGTCGGTAACCAGACAGTTAATGGACCCCATTGACTTCCATATGTGTTTTTTTTTCCTACTGGAAGTCAATGGGGTCCATCAACTGTCTGGTTACCGACATTCTTCAAAAGATCTTCTTTTGTGTTCAGCAGAAGAAAGAAATTCATACAGTTTTGAAACAACTTGAGGGTGAGTAAATGATGACAGAGTTTTCATTTTGAAGCGAACTAATGCTTTAATATTCAACAGTATTATTCATCTAACTGTACTGACGCTGTTGTATGAGAACTGAACTGAGCTGGATGATGACAATTTTATGCAGAACTTCTTTATAGATGAAATGAACTAATTTCATAATTTATGATCTTTATAACGGAACTTGAGCTGAACAACAAGCCATAATGCATAATTTTTTTTCATCACTGTAAAGCTGCTTTGAAACAATCTGTATTGTATAAAGAGCTATATAAATAAATAAAAATATATCAAATATATATAACTAATTAAACGCTTCAACATGCATGTTTAGGCAACAATAAAATCAGAAATGGACTTTAACTCTCTGCGCTCCCGCTCGTGTAATGAGAGATGACACTGCGCATTTAACTTCTGATCCTGGTTCCAGTGGCCTTAATCCATGCCAGGCTTTTCAAAATGTCACAAAGCACAACAGTCACATAATAGTCTATTATTACAACATGGATTCTACAGGTAGCCAAGTTGAAGAAAAGTGAAAATGATTCAGAGCAGCATATCATCGTGTTTTCAAAAACTAGAAATATTACAACTGAGAATGAGACTACAGGAGCCACTGTTTTAGGATGGAGATGAATTCCCATGCTGACTCAAACGATGCGAGGCATATAGTTTATAAGCATATATTGCGTTTTGTGATTTTGTATGAAATATTGAAGTTTATGCCGAGTGGTGCTACTCATAGTTCTAAAACTCAGGTTTTATGCTGGCATGTTAAATTATCGTCCGTGGAACACGCTGGGATTTTTTTTTTTTTTTTCATAACAGCAGAAAGAACTTAAAATACTCTTGTCATTTTTGGTCATACAGATAAGACTAAGACATCATTCGAAACTGTAAATCTTTTATTTGTATACACTCACTATAAGAACAAAATGTTGTGCTTTTGTAAAATCAAGAAAACAAAAATGTGCTTTCTGCCGTCTCCGTCTCCTTTCCGGAGCGCGTCACAAAAATGAACCGAAACTTAGCGTATACGTGCGTCAGCCGTGATAAGAAATATATCTATAAAAAGCTTGAAATGTGAAATTTAAATGAACCAATTCAAGTCGAAAACAAAAAATTCTCTGAATATGTAATCCGTATCAAATCGTGCCCTGCATGACACAGTCTATGATATCATTTCCTGTTTTCACCATGTGAATTTTATGCAGCACAAAATGTTTTTTCAAATATTAATATTTTAACACAACTGTTTTCCCCCTTAAAAAAACAACAAAAGATTATGCCAAACTAATTTTCTTAAAAAAAGAAAAAAAATTTAATGAGGCTTGTCTCTTCATTATGATTATCAACCAGCGTTTTTGACCTTAAAAATATTGAATGAACTATTTCTGATGAGCAGAATCTGCTATTTAAAGTTTTATCAAAACATCTTGAGTCACAAAATAGAAAAAAAAAATTCCCTTAAGATGAAATGCGTTACTTTTCACAATGTCAGAAGACTGTCATGCAAAGATTTTTTTCTTAATCCTGAATGTTTTTAGAAAAGATCTGACATATTTTGTTACCTTGTCCTTTTTACCAAGTGTTCATGTTAGGTAATTTTTGTCTAAATTTTTTTCAGAATTTTTGCTGGCTATGTTGCGCATTAAATCTGCTGCACATTGTAGGCCTTCTTTACTCTTAGCGCTCATTCTGCAGGCAAACACTGACACAATTAGATTAACTAGAGGAATGATTAACTATTAAGAATGAATGATTTTCTTTTATGGATTAACACAGGGATGGCCAACTTCGGTCCTGGAGGGCCACAGTTCTGCTGAGTTTAGCTTTGACCATGATAAAAACTCATGCCTTGCTTTCTAGTAATCCTGAAGACATTGAACAGCTTGTTCATGTGTGTTTAGGGTTGGTGCTAAACTCTGCTGGATAGCGGCCCTCCGGGAACGAAGTTGGCCATCCAGTGCCAAGCTATTTTACTTTAGCAAAGATCAATCTACTGATTTATTGTCATTAGTGTTATGTCTGTGCTCATGCACAGTGTAAATGTGGTTTATGCTCTATGGATTGAGATTAGATTAAGCTAGAATGCAAAATACTCTTTTATTCTTCCTATTTCCAAGTAAATGAAAAATAAAAAAAGGTGTTGAGAAAGTGTACGCAGTTATATAGACGGACCATATGGAGACAAACAGGTGAAGGATGTTTTTCCTGGCATTGTTTGCGAAGGCATGTGGAAAAAATAGCATGTGGTGTGAAATTTCACTTGTTGAGCGAAGCCTCGGGATTGTGTTCATGCCAGGTGTGTTTGAGCTCAAAACCTGTGAATCTCTCCGTGTGAGAATGAGAAGGGGAAAAAAGATGGGTGGTGGCACAGCAATATTAAGTCATATTAACTTGAGGATAATTGCTGTTTTAATAAATGTATGGCAAAAGTAATATTTAAACAAAGGCCATAGCATTCACAGCACTGTGTTTGATCGTTTGGCCACATGAGAACTCCCTATGGTAATCTAATGGTTTTGTTCTTTGTCACTGTCCGACAGTTCATCAGTTTTTTCATATTAATTGTCTTTAAATCCCAATTGAGCAAGGCTTGCTCAATTGGGATTTAAAGACAATTGATATGAAAAAACTGATGAACTTGGCACTGTTATTTGACTGAACTGACTTGATCTGAATAATGACACTATTATCTTTTGCTTTACAAATGAAATTGGATTTTCTTTACATAATTGTTTCATTGGTGCTGTTATTGTATTGTTTATTACTGTGAAGCTGCTTTGATACAATCTGTAAAGGGCTATATGAATAATAATAATAAAAAGTAAATGTAGTTTCCATTTACCAAACTGCGTTGTTTAAAACTTATTATTTTAGTTGCTTATATGTATTGAAAATTTATACACACGTATATAAATGTACACACAATTGAAATTTCAGTTTTTTAATTAATTGAAATCTTAAAAACAGGTTAAAATATTTTTTGCTAAGAAGTACCAACCATGTCCATGAAAGAAAACAAAACTTATTTAGATCATTTTTCAATATGATACAAATTGTATTAATCTTATTTTTCCTGAGTGCAGACAAATGTGGGGAAAAATGAAGGCAGCTGCAACGAAATTTGAAAATGATAATACAGTCTGAATACTTTCTGAATGTACCGTATTTAACGGAGAGACTTATTTGCTTTCAGTAAACCACTTTTCTTTGAGAATGTTTCCAAAATAATTTTTTATCAGATTCAACTGGAGACATCTTTGGCCATTTTTGAGAGATTTCTTCAGCGGTTTGGTTAAAGATGTCAGAGTAAGATTACTGACAGCACTCTCACATACAAGGAAATAAATGAACCCAAAATAGACATTTCCATGGCGACACAGAGTTTGGTTTAATGAACTGTCACTAATAGCTTCCTGTTCATGACTAACGCCAATTTGTATGTACAATTCCCTACACAGCCTCCGACGTGCTTTCTGCCGTCTCCCTCAGTGATCAACATTACAGGCGGTGCCACTCTGCCACTGAAACCACTAGTGTGGACACACTGGGAGCTTTTAAAGGCACTTGTAATGGTGACGACCCACTGGCAGTGAAGCACCAGCGCCCGTCCTATTCAGTGGCAATATGAACGGTCTGTTCAAGAGTCAAGAGCTGTGTTCTGTACTCATCCCTGGCCGAGTAAAAGAGAAAAAGTCTGTGAGAGTGGTGTGTGTTTTTGTGCTCTGTCATTATTTACCACTGAAACACAGTGATATGCATGTGCACTTAGGATATGAGACACTCAAGGCCTTTATTACAGCTTTAACCATGGTGAAATCATGACTTACTGCTTTTATGTAAAGGCGACAACAGTAATGTGACAAAACTAATGTTCATGAAATATTTACAATTCTTATTACACTTAAAATAACAGTAAAAACAAACTAAGTGATCTGGTCTCATGGTGTCTCTGAAATATGATGTTTTAATTTCCACAGTACTGTAGCTTTGCAGGAAGGTTTCTTCAAGCATCTTGGATTATTTGCCACAGTTCTTCTGGATTTATAGTCCGTCTCAGTTTTTTTTTTTTTTTTTTCTTGATTTAATCCCAGACGGACTCGATGGTGAGATCAGATCCCTTCAGAGAACATCCCTTTTGCCATTAATTGTAATAATGATTTTCGGAATAATAATGGAATCATGATTTTTGTATATACAAGGAGTCTGACAACAGCCGGTATGTCAGACTCCTTGTACATACAAAAATCATGATTCCATTATTATTCCGAAAATCATTATTACAATTAATGGCAAAAGGGATGTTTTGAAATGTAAACTGATATTTCTTCATGCAATATTCTAATTTTCTGAGATTTTGAATTTGGGGTTTTCATAAGATGTAAGCCATAATCATCAAAATTATAACTTTTGCACGATATTCAAATTTTCCGAGTTTCACCTGTAAATAACTGGCTTAAAACCATTTTTTTGTGTGTGTGTGTGTGTGTGGTGAAAATACTAACGTGCCTAAGACTTTTGCACAGTACTGTATGTAAGTGTGAACTCGTGAAATATAAGTTATGTATATTAAGCCCCTATTCTAGGCAACAAAAGCTGCTTTGTGTCTAAAAGGTCTAATCACAGACATGCTTACATTCAGCACAGCAGCGCTCTATTTTGTCAAGCTTTATACCATTTTCTTCTTATTTAAACCTACACAGAAAGTAATCAGCCATATTGGATCTCGCTCACAGTGAAGCTGCATAAACAGAGGCAATCAGATTTCACCAGCATCGTGGACAGCTCCTGCAGTAATAATGGATGGCAGAGCTCTTCTTTCACTCTCTCACTGCAGTCAATAGCGCTCAATGAGCGACCTGAAATATAGACATCTCCCCCGGTCAAATCATAATTACGCCACTGATTATGGAAATCCTTCATAACAAATCCATAACGGCTTCCTGACATGTTTTGTTTCCTCGTTGTTACTGTTCAATCATTCATAACTCCAGGAGACCGGGGCTGAATCCTTATTAATCTAAGCTTTGTAAATATACTCCCGGTTTCACAGACAAATGTTCAGCCTAGTCCCAGACTAAACTGCATGTTTAAGATGTTTTAACTGAAAGCAGCTTGCACTGACATATCTTAAAATATGTCAGTGCCATTGTTTTGTCTCAAGATGCACACAAGTAATGTTTTTTTTTTCTTCTTCTTCTTCTTCTTTCTAAGGAACATTACAAAAGCTACTAAAATATACTTATGAAACTAAGTCCTAATCCTGGCTTAATCTAATCCCTGTCTGTGAAACCGGGCCTTAGAGTGTACTATAATTTCGCACTGAGTCAAAATTGCTTTGTTGAGAGAAAACAAAAACACACATAACATTGGTGTATAAGTCATATTTTATTATTACATTCAGAAATCATGTAAAACAGTGGTTCCCAACAGGGGGGTCGCGGCCCACAAGGGGGTCTCGGCGAGCTCTCTGGGGGGTCGCGTCATATTTTGAAAAGTTTTGAATAATGAGCATTCAAGTCGTCCGTAGTTTTTTCTATGTTAAAAATGTACAAAATGTATATAATGAGCGAGTTCATCATGAATCCATCTTCCAAACCGTGTTTTTGTCTTATTCTGAATCACTATGGTACACCTAAAATAAGTGTTTATATTGGGACTATTTAACACTGGTTCGGATCGCCGCCGCTGCGGAGTAGTGGTACTTGACCTGCGTGACTCGTCATAGCCAAACACAGAGAAGTAATTCCGGCTCCAAAAGACGCATTATTCAAACGCATGTTTATTAACTATCGCTATAGCGCAAAAAAAAAAAAAAAAAAAAAAAAAAGGGAATGCATGCTTTAAGGAGAATGATCATATTACATTAGCTAATTTTATCCATTCCCTAGCCTGGCTGACCAAAAATGGGATTTTAACCATGACAGCCTTAAAAACCAAATACATATGGGCCAGACTGACCCTTGAGGATGATAAAGATGTCTTACCCTATTAAAGATCTCTTCACCATTGACCAAATTACTCACGACCAGCAGATCCTCACACTTATTGATAAAGCCTCACAAATAACATGCAAGTATTGGGGTCCCAGACAGCAGTAATTTTGTAATAGCCTATATAGGCTATTCATTCTTTTTTTTTTTTACCTACACACCAGTGTGAATACTGATATTTTTTTATTGCGATTCAAATAGGCCCAATTTATAGGCTACTCTTAGGCTTACGTTTTTAAATTACAAATGGCCCACTGATGTTTTTGTTATTGTATTTTCAATATTAGGCTATTATTTGCGCATAAACATATCTGGTTATAGTAATAAACATAGCCTACCGTTTGCTTGAAAACAACATATTTTGTCATCCTTGCTGCTAGCCAACAAGAGCGATAATATCATTAAATGTGAAGGCGGGGCCCTAAAATATTTTCTTGGGAAAAAGGGGGTCTCAGACAATAAAAGGTTGGGAACCACTGATGTAAAATACTGGTACAGAAAATATTAAAGGTCCCGTTCTTCGTGATCCCATGTTTCAAACTTTAGTTAGTGTTGTTGTTAGAGTATAAATAATATCTGTAAAATTCTAAAGCTCAAAGTTCAATGCCAAGCGAGATTTTTTATTTAACAGAAGTCGCCTACATCGAACGGCCGGTTTGGACTACATCCCTCTACTTCCTTCTTTAATGACGTCACTAGAACAGTTTTTTGACTAACCTCCGCCCACAGGAATACACAAAAAAGGGGGCGTGGTCTTGTTGCGCTCCCACGGAGAAGAGGAAGAGTTGCGTTTGTACAGTGTGTTTGTCGCCATGTTGTCGAGACGCTGTTATTGTTTGGCCTTCCCTGAGCGCATGCATCTCCACATTATGGTAAGAGGCGTGACCTTTCCGGGCAACGTGCGCTAAGCTGCTGTCGAATCACAACACAGGAACCGCTGGCACAATCAGAACTCGTTACGTATTTCTGAAGGAGGGACTTCATAGAACAAGTAAGTCATCAGCCCGTTCTTAGGACAGTGAAAACAGCGTTATACAGATAAGTAAATTGTGTGAAAAATACTGTGTTTTTTTACACGTGAAACATGAACACATGTTATATTGCACACTGTAAACACAATCAAAGCTTCAAAAACACACGAAAAACGGGACCTAACACCATGCACTTGCTTTTACTTGTCTTGTAAAAGGTTAACGAGTGGCTAAATGGGACTAGAGGTTATAAACATCATTAAACGTTACCAAAACTCATTTACTCACTATCGCTTTCACAGTCTCGTTGTGTTTATAATCGGCTCTTGCAAACTATTCTATCTAAAAAAACTTTCAGGGAAATGTCGTACGTTTAAGTCATGCGACCATGGTGTAGTTCGTTTATACCCTACATTTAGCTCCTTCTGATTATATTAAGGCTTCACAGCTCATAAAAGTTGTTCATTTGTAAAAAGTAGAATGATGAACAAAACATGCAAAAATCATAGACTTGTGTCAGTCACAGAGATTATTTTCTTTATGTAATCCCAGACGGACTCGATGATGGTGAGATCAGATCATGCTGGCTGTTGTCAGACTCCTTGTGCATACAAAAATATCACTGAATTATTGGAAATGTAAACTGATATTTCCTACTGTCAAACATACAGCAAAATATATAAATAGCTGGCTTAAAACCTTTTTGGTTTGGTGAAAATACTAACGTGCCTAAGACTCTTGCACAGAACTGAATATGCAAAATATACAGTATGTATAATAAAACAACGAAGAATTTGGTATTAAACTGAACCTGGCAAACTCTCCTATCCACACCCTGCCTTTCCTGGTCAGACGCAGCAGATTTAATCATGTTGTTTCGTGAATATCACATTCATTAAATCGCTTCATTCAGTCGATGTTATGCACCTTCACAGGCCGCACTGCAAAGCTGTTTGCTTACGCTGTAGTCAGACTTTAAAGTCTTGAGCTAAGCAAATTAGATGAGCACAAGTGTGAATACCTACAACACCAGCATTTCACTTCACAAAATCTCTCTGTTTCAAGCACATTAATCTTTGAATAAAATACCCAAGTGCTCGGCGAGTGTGTGTGTGTGTGTGTGGCGGGGGAAAAACATGCTCCAATTTGCCTCCCTTTTACTAATCATGCAAATGAGAGTGACTAATATTCACTAATACATTCTTAATGACTTAATGAATAATGCATCGAAAGAACCATGAATTGTAAAATTTTTAATATAACTACAATTTACTTGTTAATGTGTGATTATCAAACTATGCACATTTTCAAACACCCTAAACGAGACTAGAGGGACTAACATGGAACAAAATTTGTCTTTTTCTTGTCCTTCAAGTTTGATGTTCAGAGACATGTAAGCCTTTTGTAGGTTAACTTCCTCAAGACTTTTTATGAGGCTAGTTAACTAAAGTCATAAATTATAATTTGAGTTGCTTGTAGCTTGAAAAATGAATGTCTCACATCTGATTCTACTACAGACAGATGCAAAAGTAAAGCTTGAGCTAAGAGGCAGCTAACAGATGTTTAGTCAGAGGACGGTTGTGAGTGTTGATGTTTGTGTGAGTTGAGAGAGTCGTGACTCCAGTATCACACCCTGTCTGTCTATGGAAAGGCTGTAAGTCAGAAGAGCTGTCGAGCGAGCGAGTGAGTGAGTGAGTGTATGTGTGAGTGCGGTTCAGCACAGCATCCCAGCTTGATGGACACATTATCAAATGTCATCCCGTCGGCTCACAGTATACGGTGGAAGAGCAGAGATAGACAGACAGAGAGAACATAATGCCAACAGGCAATACATGCAAGCAGAAAAAAAGATAAAAGTTGTTATCTTCAAAGATAAAAAGATGAGTCTTTCTTAAAGCAGAAAATGTGGCTTGGCCATCTTTCAGTTATGTCAACACTGCGCATCAGCCGTGCATCCTGGAGCCATGAAGATGAAATACAGAAATCAGATACAGTAATGACAAACTGAGCAGAAGATAGAAAGAAACTTTTTACTTTTACTTTAAAGTCACGAAACAGTCATTTTGCAAAGCCTGAATTGCGCTATGGCAGATTCACAAAACAATCTGTGCTCAAAGCATAAACTGCTTAAGACTCCAATCCAGATCTCAGTTCCCTCTTGCCCACTTAATCCTATCCTAGCTAGAAGGGCCAAGTTTCTGAACACTGAATATGCATCACTGATGTGAAAATGTTAGGTGTCATGTGTATTTATATTTATACCATATTTAAACGGCGTTGATTAAAGGAGAACTCCGGTCAATTTTAACATTGAGCTCATTTTATTGTACATTTGGAGTGCTGTCAATACAGAGAACAACGACAAAAATCGGTAACTAAACCTATGCGCGTGAACTCGGCAATCGACTACTTTGGACTTCACCCGAAAACAGGATGTAAACACAGGTATTTGCGCTGGCTTAAATAACATCATTTTTATACATATCTTTTACATCTACTGCAGTCAGATTCACTCGTGTTCACTCAGAAGGAATCACTCACATTTTCTGTGCACTTGTAATGACACATCAAAGATGTTAAGAGGCTAAAAGCAGGTTTAAACATTGCCCCATTGAAGTCAACAGGGTGCAAATTTTAAAAATAGGATAACACGGTGTAGGCAACACCGATTTTTGTCGTTGTTCTCTGTATTGACAGCACTCCAAATGTACAAAAAAATGAGCTCAATGTTAAAATTGACCGGAGTTCTCCTTTAAGTGGGGACCCTTATGAAAAAGAAGTGTGCTTAATTGTATTGAATGTGCACTTGTAGTGTACTTCAAATCTTCAAAGTGTGAATAAAAACAGTACTTGCAGATAAGATTAGTGACATAAAAGGTCACTTTCACAAACACCCTCATGTCGTTCCAAACCTATAAGATTTTCGTTCATCTTCGGAACACAAATGAAGATCTTTTTTGATGAAATCTGAGAAATCATTGGTTCTTACAGAAGCTCAAACATGATGCGTAACACGAGAATGAACCTCATTGGTTCTTACAGAAGCTCAAACATGATGCGTAACACAAGAAAGACCCTCATTGGTTCTTACAGAAGTTCAAACATGATGCGTAACCCAAGAATGAACCTCATTGGTTCTTACAGACGCTCAAACATGATGCGTAACACAAGAATGAAAACATGATGCGTAACACATGAATGAACCTCATTGGTTCTTACAGAAGCTCAAACATGATGCGTAACACAAGAATGAACCTCATTGGTTCTTACAGAAGCTCAAACATGATGCGTAACACAAGAATGAACCTCATTGGTTCTTACAGAAGCTCAAACATGATGCGTAACACAAGAATGAACCTCATTGGTTCTCGCGCGTCAAACGAACATGCTTGAGCTTGATGAATGTTTATGTTTTATGTGAATAAAAGCCTAAATTCAATCTGTTCATCATATAAAGCGATGGAGTCTCTTCAGAAAATTTTTACTAAACCGCTCAATTAATTTGGATTCGTTTTACGATCTCTTTATGAACTTTTTGAGGCGTCAAAGTGTCAGTTGTGTAGCTGTCAATGGAGGAACAGAAAGCTCTCAGATTTCAGCAAAAAGATCTTCATTTGTGTTTCGAAGATGAACGAAAGTCTTACAGGTTTTGAACGACATGAGGGAGATTATAATTAATGACAGAATCTTCATTTTTGGGTGAACTAACCCTTTCAATACACTTTTAAAAGTGCACCTTCTAATAATGTCAATTTTACTTTAAAGCATTTTAAGCAGTTATTTTCAGTTTTACTTTAAAGCACATTTTAAATCATGTTTTAATACTATGTCATGTATCTCTAAAGAAGTACACTTACTTGTACTAACATACTAAAACACATGTAAAGTACTTGCTTATTATTTGATATTACATTTAAAATTATATTATATATTTTAAATGCACTAAATTGCAACTTTATCATTACAGATGTGCATTACAAATATATTTAAATGCATGACATACATTTTAAATAGAAAAAAGTTGAAATAGAAATGACATCAATGTATATTTTAGTTTACCATAAATGCTTGTCAGTACATTTGGTACTTTTACCATATTTCAAACACATGAGAAGTAATTATTATTATTTTAAAAAAAAAATAAAGTCATAATAAAGTGGGTCTTAAGTTCAACTAATTGTTCAACTAATTGTAAATTTAAACAATAATACAATTTAATTGTAAATAACATGCAATTAGGTATCCTAAAACCTAATTATATATTAAAATATACTAAAACCTTTATTATTTCTGTAATAAGTAGGTCTTCTTTTTAAAAGTATGCTAAAGTTTTTTTTTTTACAAGGGGAGGAATTTTACATTATAAAGTTACAGTATGTTTTCACAGAACAATGACGTTTCTATCTCAAAAAGGCCAGGTTCAGTATGATTCATCATGAATAAACAAAGCAGTTGATGGAATGACTTCACCCTGTGAATGTGTATGATTGTGTGTTTGTCCCTTTGGGTCTTTCAATAGAAAGTTCATGCATGCACAGCTTCAGCGAGGAAAAGAATTACATAAACACACTGTTCTACCTCTGCATTCATATTGTATTAGTCATGTATGTGTAGGAGAACACGCAAAACATTTTTTACACAATCACTATGGATAACAATGTTTGGATCAGATTTGGGACGACAGACTCTTTCAAAGATTTTAATTTTTCTGATAATTCATTACAAAAAGTCCTTTCCAATGTCTATCATCCGGAATAGTTTCTCACTCATAAATACATTCATGTGCTCAGAAGTTGAATGATATTGTTCCCGGCTCCACTTGAAGGGCACATAAATTTAACATCTCAGTAGCTCACGCAAGGCATTTCTGTTCTGTCTTTATGCAATGAAAACATCATTTTACAGGTTTATATAGTGAATAAAATATATCTGACTCTCATGCAAACAATCCATTATGGTCTTGAATGAAATATAATTGAAAAGCTGAAGAGCTGTGGATTTATAGATTTTAATTGGTTTAGAGGAAACGTGAGTGGAAGGGCTCCTCGGGCTGTTTCAAATGAATCACGTACGAACCAAGTGTGTGTGTGTGGGTGCGTGCATGTGTGTGTGATCATCTTAAGCATCAGCTCAATGGACTGATTCAGTTGCCAATTAGCACATTACAGCTAACAGATGGCCACTATCAAAAACTAATTAAATGGCGTTCTTTTTATTAAGAGTGAACTCAAAATGCTCATCAGAGCAGATTTTTTTGCATCTATATTCGTTCACTTATTTGTTAACTATTATAAAATCAATTTCCTAAAGCACTGATGCCAGTGGTGAAGGTCTTCAATCATGGTGTAGATGCGATGAGAGATTCGGTTTCCTCCAATGGTCTGCTACACAATACAACTAATGACTTTGAATCTTATAGACTTTTAAGCAATACAGATTAAGTATTCCCAATGAGCTGCAACCTATAGCAAGAGTGAGCTGTAATTCTTCTGAAACAATCAATATAGACAAATTGACAGTATCTTAACTGTAAAAGTATTGTATTATGCACAGATTATTATGCACAGATGTTAGTGGGGCGAAAGGTGGTGACGATTTTAGCAAACCATAGGAGATGCAACTGTGAAAAGAGCTGTTGGTGTATTTCCTTTGTTCAGGTCTACCGCATATTCCTGCTGTACCGGCCTCTGTATGATACTTTCCCTCTGGGGACCATTTCAGTAAATATTGTCTGAAAAGAATCTGAGATGAAGCCTGCAGTTTGATTTCTTTGAGGCTGAGATGGAAAGATGTTGTTCACTTGTTTTTTGGCGGTAGGTCGATAAAAATAGAAAGGAAATATATTCTCTCTTGTCACACTGCACTCCACACAGCCACTGACAAGAGAAGAAAGGCTTTAGTAGAAAGATTGTGTTCTTTTAAAGGGTTAGTGTACCCAAAAATGAAAATTCTGTCATCTTTTACTCACCCTCATGATGAACAGATTTAATTTAGGCTTTTATTCACACAAACATTCATCAGTGCACACATCCGATATGGTAAAAGGAAGCTCATGCTTGCTTGGCGTGCGAGAACCAATGAGGTTCATAAGAAAATCTTGATTTTAACCGTAAAAGACTGTAAAAATGCTACAGTAAAAAACTGTTAATTGGTTAACATAAATTTTCCATACTATATACGGTAAATAATTGTGATAGATCTAACCGTACATTTAATGTAATTTTCATTTAAAGTTTTTGGAAGTAAAATAGAAAAAGTCGTTGTATAATTTACAGTAAAAAAAATACATTTGATGTATTTTTAGGACATATTCAGTTATATTAGAAGTATTTTCTCAGCTTGTGGAAAAGTTAATTGTCATGAGCATTGATTCATCGTGTGACTCATCACTACTGTGACTGGTGGTTGTCAGTGTATATGGATCAGATAGATCAGTAAATGAACATTTTCTTAGAATAAATGAATAATCAAAAGAGTTCGTTGGATGAACTGTTTAATTGATTGCAATATTAATTTAGCTACATCATGTTAATCCAATTAACTGACCCAAATATTAATAATTAATCTCAACAAGTTATGAGTTATTATTAATATTTCCCCTTGCAGCTAACACACTACATTACAGTAAAAAAAAACATGGTTACACTTTATTTTAAGGTGTCATTGTTACAGTATTATATATTTAAGTACTGAGTAATATTGAGCAACTACTTACTATAGGGTTAGGGAAGGATTAGGATTTGGTTGAGGGTTAATTGCATGTAATTATGCATCATCTACTGTTATTACTATGATAAGTACATGTAACATATGTAACAAAGACACTGTAAAATAAAGTGTTACCAAAAACATATTTCATATCTGATATAAGCATATATTTCATGGCCACCGAAAAATAATTATTTCTTAGCCTGTACAGCGCTTAGAGCATGTAACAAGATCAAGATCGTAAAATGGACTTTGTTGCAAGCAGAGAATCAGAACCAAATACATATTGTGCACAAGTTTTATTAACTAAATCACAAACATAACTAAACTAAACAAACATACATACATACATGCATATGTAAAATGGTGAGTGATGTGGAACCGGAAGCAGGAAATGGAACTATGGAAAAGATACATTTAACTATGAAAAGAAACATTAGCTTTCATCATTTTCAGAGCACCTCATTAAATTGATACTTACATGCCTCTGCAGAGGAAACAATTCTTGAAGTTCTTGGAAAAGGATGTTGATGGTTCGGTGAGTGTCAGACTTTTAAGTTGCAATCGTTTTCTCCTCCATTGGATGAAGAAGATATGATGAACTTGAGTGGTTTGTTTGACTCTGGTCTGGTTGAAGGTTTTCTCTCTTTCCATGAGCACATTGCTGAGCACTTGCAGACTATGACCTTCCAGCCCTGGGCCAGAGAAGACACCCAGAGCAAATGGTGGGAGTTGCGATGGACTTCTTCTGCATTGAATGAAGACGTTGAACTCCTGAGGTTGTCCTTGATTCTGTTGTGGTTGAGAGAGTGAAGGCATAGCAGGTGGTGGTCGCGGCCTGCCGGGGCCCATGAAGATCCCCACAGACATCAACCTGAAGAAGCAGCAGTAGAGGCCGGAAGAAGAAGAGCGAGGTTCACTGTGAATTTGTCTCTAATAAAGCCTGAGAAAGGCCCCACTTCTCCGGGTTTGCTTGACCAATGTGAAGGGTGGAATTTCCAAGCGAGAAAATTCCTCTGTGGTTGATTTATGAGTCTTTGTTCTAAGCGTGCTCATTGGCATGTGCAGCTGGATTGGTTTCTGATGACGAAACTAGAAAGATTATTGTAATACTAATATGTTGCGAAGCTATCGGCATATCATGTAGACAATCATTTCAATCTTCAAAGTACCAATTTATAGAGACCAAACATGGTATAGGTGAGGTTACATTGACCATTGGTTCTATCATAAAATACACAGTATCACAGTATCTTTTCTGGGATGCATGTTCATTTATTGATCAGATTAATGCAGCAAAGTCTGTTTTAAAGTCTGTTTCTGTCTCGACCAGTGTGCACATTTTTAACAGCCATAAAACCAACTTATCTGATTGTGGTCATGGTAACTAAGGCCTTCTTGCCCTTATTGGGGGGGATGGTACCATCCCAGAATGAGTTTTAAATATTATTTGTTAAACTATAACAAATACTTGTGTCTGATTTGTCTCAGTTGTTACAGTAAATTTAAGTTAAGTCTGTAAAACCTAAAATGTTGCTACCGTATTTTTAAGGTAAATTTCTGGCAACCACAACTGTCAGTTTTTTAGAGAGTTGCGTCAACGGATATTCTCTTTTAACTAATATTAGTACGTGATTAAAAAACAAGTAATAAATACTCAGTGAGTGTTTTAGCGCAATTTTCTCACGTCATGGGATCACAACACTAAGAGATAGTAAATCTTTTCCTGGATTTTTTTGTGCGTTCCCGAGATTAGACCTTCCTTAACATAATGCCGAAAACCCGAAGTCTCTAGGTGGTCTGGTTGAGGAGTAGATAGAAGTGCAAGATTGGTGCGCACAGACAGAACAGAAATCATGAGTTAACAATCGCAATTTTGTCCGGTGGAAAATTGCGCTAAAAATCTAAATTCGAATCTGTTCATCATATAAAGCGATCCAGACTCTTCAGAAAATTTGGACTAAACCGCTCGATTTATATATGGATTCGTTTTACAGTCACTTTGCAAACTTTTTGAAGCGACAAAGTTGTGAAGCTGTCAATTTCAAAATATCTTCATTTGTGTTTTCGAAAATGAACGAAAGTTGGAATGACATGAAGGTGAGATCATTTTCATCTTTGGGTGAACTAACCCTTTGAAGTATTATCTTTAAATATATGATAGCATGTTAGGCAGTTTTAAGTATACTTTCATTTTAATAACACATGCATTTTAATGTCATATAATTTAAAAATGTACAAAATATTTGACTTCCTATTTTATTTTTTTATACACAATATTCAAAGTGTATAGAGATACTCTTCTGTAATTATAATGATCATTTTTTATAGTCTGTAAGTACAGTCTTAACGACTCTCTCAAAGTCTCTTAAAAATAGTTTAGTTTGGTGGTGCATGAGTCCTTAAAAAGATCCTTTTTTTCATAATTATTACTCATATCAAATTTTAGTCATGGGACTGAAAACCTCTTACATTCCCCAAGGTCACAAATTGCGCACATACAAATTTCTTCTTGATTGCACTCTTAATTATGATCATTTTCTTTCTCTGTGTGATCTTTAGATGGAGGTGGAGGAAAGAAAACAGATTATCTGAATCTTTTCCCCATTCCTTCAGGGCAGCAGACATGCAGCATGAGCTCTTCAGAGATGTATGGATGAAGTTTTTCCACAAGTAATTCAACAGCCTTCTCAAAGTGCTTTTTATTGGACCTGCTCAATAGTGATGTCAAGTCACTATATCACACACATGCATGTTCACACAGTCTGAAAGTTATTTTTCATCTATAGCTGTGAGATGTGGCATTGCTGAGAGCAAACATATAATATATTTGAGTAATGCAACATATGCAACATCACTCTTTAACAGCAAATTTCAGTGTAGGACATAAAAAATGTTTCACTTAAGCCTAATGCATCACACACTAACACATCTGTTGCAATTGTGTCCATGTCCAATCAGTTTATTTGTAAGATGTTTAATATTTTGCATTCATATCAAATTGTCACTTTCTCAAAAGGAAACCTGAAATCTAATGATAAAAAATTTGCTAATTGTAATTCCAAGTTTATATTTTGCAAAAGCAACTTATCAAGTGACTAATAAAAAAAATATAGTAACAAAAAAGGTTTAATTTGATAACATTAGTTAACATAAACTAACATTTAACAATACTTCTACAGTATACACTCACCTAAAGGATTATAAGGAACACCTGTTCAATTTCTCATTAATGCAATTATCTAATCAACCAATCACATGGCAGTTGCTTCAATGCTTTTAGGGGTGTGGTCCTGGTCAAGACAATCTCCTGAACTCCAAACTGAATGTCAGAATGGGAAAGAAAGGTGATTTAAGCAATTTTGAGCGTGGCATGGTTGTTGGTGCCAGACGGGCCGGTCTGAGTATTTCACAATCTGCTCAGTTACTGGGATTTTCACGCACAACCATTTCTAGGGTTTACAAAGAATGGTGTGAAAAGGGAAAAACATCCAGTATGCAGCAGTCCTGTGGGCGAAAATGCCTTGTTGATGCTAGAGGTCAGAGGAGAATGGGCCGACTGATTCAAGCTGATAGAAGAGCAACTTTGACTGAAATAACCACTCGTTACAACCGAGGTATGCAGCAAAGCATTTGTGAAGCCACAACACGCACAACCTTGAGGCGGATGGGCTACAACAGCAGAAGATGTTTTCTTGGCACACTTTAGGCCCCTTAGTGCCAATTGGGCATCGTTTAAATGCCACGGCCTACCTGAGCATTGTTTCTGACCATGTCCATCCCTTTATGACCACCATGTACCCATCCTCTGATGGCTACTTCAGCAGGATAATGCACCATGTCACAAAGCTCGAATCATTTCAAATTGGTTTCTTGAACATGACAATGAGTTCACTGTACTAAAATGGCCCCCACAGTCACCAGGGGCCTCATTTATAAAACTTTGCGTAGGATTTGCGTCAGAAGGGGCGTACGAATGAAAAATAGGATGTGCGTACGCACAGAAATATTCGGATTTATAAAACCGTGCGCACGCACATCCTACGCAGTTTTCCCTTAATAAATCACAATCAATTCTAAATGTAGCGCAGCTTTTGCGGCTTCATGTCACGCCCATAGTTGCCCATAAATAGTCCGTGAAACGCCCACAAGTTAATATTCATTGATTGCGAAATCATGGCAAACACAGAGAGGAAATTAAAAAAAAGTAACTTCACTCAATGTGAAGTAGAAGTTATCATTGGCGAGGTGGAAAAGAGGAGTAAAATGTTGTTTGGAGGGCACAGTGTGGGCATTACTAATGCCAAAAAGGCACTTGAGTGGCAAAATGTTGCAGACGCCGTTAATGCTGCAGCCTCACAACCTTGGACCATTGCCGAAATAAAAAAGAAATGGTCGGACATCAAAGTCGAGGCAAAAAAGCGTCTAGCACTCCAGAGTTGAGACATACGTCATACGTTATTTTATCAAAAATTAAACAAACTAAAGGAATATCATGATTCCGTAGCTGATGAAGAAATGTTTTACTATGAAAACAACTTTCCCCAGTGGACAATAATACATCTATCTATTTATATATCTATCTATCTATATATCTCCCTAATTATCTATCTATCTGTCTATCTAATTGCATCTATATCTGCTCCGCCAGACGGACACATAGACGAGAATATCAGTTTTGTACATTATTTCGTTCTGTTTACTATATTATTTATGAGGATGAATTGCACAACATGCCAATATTATTGCAGAACATATTTCACTTTTCTTTTTGCAAATATGTGTTAATTATCATTTCTGTTGAAATTTCGTTTGATTTGGTTTGTTACACTGCAGATCGATCAAACGGGTGTTTGTGTAGGCTGTTAATTGTAAGACTTGCTTTGTAAAGTCTTCATGTTATTTATGAGGCAGTATTGACATTTCTTTTACACAACGGTCTACAGTTTCACACACTTTCACACACTTTCACGTGTTTCTTCCATCTGCCGACGGTGTCGCCATTTCTCATTTCACCCGTTTTTGTGCGTACGCCTGGGTCAGAGCTTGCGTGAAGGACCGCAAATTTTCCCGTCAAGTTTGCTTTTTATAAATACCAATTATTGCGTAGAGAGCGGCGTACGCCTTCTTTTGTGCGTACGCAACGTTTATAAATGAGGCCCCAGATCTCAACCCAATAGAGCATCTTTGGGATGTGGTGGAACGGGAGCTTCGTGCCCTGGATGTGCATCCCACAAATCTCCATCAACTGCAAGATGCTATCCTATCAATATGGGCCAACATTTCTAAAGAATGCTTTCAGCACCTTGTTGAATCAATGCCACGTAGAATTAAGGCAGTTCTGAAGGCGAAAGGGGGTCAAACAGTATTAGTAAGGTGTTCCTAATAATCCTTTAGGTGAGTGTATATTAATATCAGTTAATGATAATCTCAACATTTGCTAATACATTTTTAAGATCAAAAGTTGTATATTAGTTAATGCACTTTGAACTCATTTTTAACTAACATTAACAGTTAAGGTTAAAAAATGCTGTAAAAATATATCGCTAATTGCTTGTTAATGCGGCTTTTAACAAATGAGACCTTATTGTAAAGTGTTACCAAAATTATATAGATCTGCAGTATTGTAAATGTGAAAAAAATGTCCAAATAACAAAATATTGTTGCAAACACAAGAAATAAATCCTTCTTATTAAAGTAATTAAAAGAATGATGTTTAAAACAGAGACAACAATGATGACTTATAACAAAACTGAAATAATGCATTCAGAATTAGCCATAATCTATAGCGAAACATCAGTCACCTTTCTCTAAAATGAATGTGTGCATGTTTCAAAAGTTTTACTTTTCATTTTTCACTCTCAGGCGGATGCGAGGCAGGAGGAACAGGAACATTAATATGAGCGTACTGAGCCGAATTGAAAAAGGAGAAGAAGTTTGCAGACTCATGAGGAATTTGTTGCTGATGTTTCTGTTCTCGGATTGAAAGTTAAATAAATGAAACCTCCAACTTGTCACTTTTTCTATTACTTTCTCTCCCCAGACAAACATGAGCTTATCATGTTTTTAACTCTGTTTTCCAATATATGCAATTATCTGGCTGCTACATATTCAGCTGTAGCTTTGGAAAGATTAAATATAATACTCCATGCAGCAAAAAATGCAGTATTTCCAGGTTTAGCACAAACTAGTTTTAAGAAATATTGTGCAATTTTCAAATGTCACTTTTTAAAATATTTACAGAGAAAGAATATATGTGTACAGTATGACACATTCAGCGAAACAGAAGTCTATACGGACCAAACTGTGATCAATTTGTCATGCTTTCACAGATAATACATTCAATTTTCCAAAATCCATGAACACTTTTGTCATTCAAACTATATATTCGCAGCACATTTTTCAAATGCTAACACACTGCTTTCAAAACTGATAAAAGCACATTCAAATTGGAATGATGATAAACATTTCTGCAGGAGTAATATATTGAAATATATTGTATTTTGTATTCTTTCAGAATTATCATTGGCTGGTAGGGAAAAAAAAAGTAAAATAGGGTAGCATTTTATTTCAAATGATACGATACCGATACTTTGTTACGATGCTCATTTTTAGGAAAAAAAGTAATTACGCTTGAAGGCAAATCACATCAACATGACACATGCCATCTTTAACAAATATAGGTAACACTTTACAATAAGGTTCATTAGTTAACATTAGTTAACTACCTTAGTTAACATGAACTAAGAATACACAGTAATTCTTCAGAATGTATTAATCTTAGATCATATTAATTTCAACATTTACTAATACATTATTAAAATTAAAGGTATTACCATGAACAAACAATGAACAACTGTATTTTGATTAACTAATATTAACAAAGATTAATAAACACTGTAGCAAATGTATTACTCATTGTTAGTTCATGTTAGTTAACTAATGTTAACTAATGTTAACTTATGAACCTTATTGTAAAGTGTTACCCAAATGTATTACTAAGCACAATGTGTTTGTACCAATAGGTGTAAAAATAATCCTGTATTTTACAGAAATGTTGTGATTAAAGTAGAATTTTTCTACATTCTGACATTTCTTTAGTTGGGATATATCTTTTTCTACAGGTGAAAAGTATAGCACCAAAGTAACAAAGTAAGAACTATGTTTCCTTTCTGCCATTCCCTCTCTCTCTCTCTCTCTCTCTCTCTCTCTCTCTCTCTCTCTCTCTCTCTCTCTCTCTCTCTCTCTCTCTCTCTCTCTCTCTCTCTCTCTCTCTAAAAAGGAATCTATCTAAGTAGTATCAACATACTGATTCTGCAGTATCGATGTGTCCATCCCTAATCAGACTGTTCTCTGTACTTAAAGCACCCGAGCGTGCATCATTTTCAAAAAAAAGCTGACATGGATATATCATACATCTCATTAAATGATAAAACTCTTCAGTTATGTTTACAAATTAACATTTTCTAAACATTTTGGGTGAATTCCCCCAAATACTGCACACAGAAAATCTGCTCAGATCACATGGGCTAAATAGCACATTTTGGCTTCAAGAAGCGCCCACTTTGGGGCACAATCAAAGCTGTGTATATTATAATCATGTTCAAATGTAATCAAATCAAATGTTTGTCTTCTGGAAGTTGCATTCAAAATTTTGAATGGGCATGACGGCTCTAAATATGCAAATTTTAGTTTGGGATGCTTAGAAGCCAGTTAGTAGCCACTACTTTTGACTTATGTCCATATTATGTCCCCGATTTCATATTAAGCCAACTAAAAACGAGAACTTGTTTTTATGTCAATCAGACGTCTTATCATAAACGCATTCTTCAATGTTTTGCTGCTCTTTGAATGTGTGTGTGCTTCCTCTCCAGAGGGACACGAGCACTGCGTATGCATTTCCATACACCCACCTGCTCTGAGCGGTCTGTTCTCACAGGCGAATTATTTCATTTGCTGTAATTCAGCCCGAGGATCTATGTGACATTTGCCTTAAATGCATCCCACCGGCTGAGAGACCCCGTGTCATATTAGGAATATCATGTTCCCTGCACACATACAATCCGTGCACTCATAATTCGAGCATGAAATATGGCCATTTCACATGAATAATGCAACAGCGGCAAAAGCATAATGTCTGCGGCTTTGTCCACTCTGGTTTCGGTGAACCGTACAGGCCTCTGGGGAGACGCACACGCTCACGGATATCATTTCGCTCCATCTGCATTTGATTTACTATGTGTTCCTGCGATAAATGGCGGTTATTGATGGGTGTAATCTTGAGTTATAGCGCAGAGGTCATTATAGATAATTTCACTGTGGTTTCATACAGTCAATTAGACTACACTCCTCTGCGTGGGACTCTCTTACCAGAGGCCTAACACCTTTTGCAGCTGAATGATTTATAATACTTTAAAGGTAGTGAAGGAAAATTATTATTTGAATTATTTATCCAATGCGTAAAAGATGGTTTCCTCTTCATATTTCTTAAGGCATGTGATAAAGATAGTAGACACAAAACAGAGACAATAATTTATGCTATAAACTCTGACGATCGTAACTGTAAGATACTGTAGTAACATGCAGGATGACAGGATAATATTTTCAGTTCTTCGCTTTTGCAGATTTAAGTAAGAACTCAAATTTTATTGTAATGTTAAACTGAAAAAGGAAAGTAAGGAATAATTGAAGACGGGGCGTTTAATAATTGAAAGTTTCATGAGCACCTCCGCGGTGGTAATGCAACCACAACGAGAGGAAGGTGTGCATTAGGTTTTCAATAATTCAACAAAACAGAGTAAATTATTCCTTAAACCGCAGTTACCACATGTTCCTCCCAAAACCATATTTTAGGATTTTGTTCCTAAAATGTTCTTTTGAGTGGAACCACTTGCTCAAAGTGCTGATTTAGTGCTTTTAAACAGCCCAAGCCACCTTTAGTAGTTTAAAATACCCTTTGTATTTTGTGTTAAAAACAGTGTGCCAAATGTGCAGGTGGATTGTCAAAGTCTGTGTTTATTCAATATTGATCTTGAGCAATGAAGAGATTGGAATAGTTATCAACTTTTTAACTGAGGCAATAATGAATTTTGCTTGATCCTAAACACTTACGCACAAACCTAAACTGTACACTGGTCCCACACTAGGTTTCAATATTAGCATAGAATGTCCCAACACTTATAGTGCATTGTATTAGTATGCACTACATAGTATGGTGGGGAAAGAGTATGGATTTGGATTTTTTTGTGCAAAATGTTATGGAACTGTAATGCAGTCAACAAACATCAGTTAGAGAAAATGAATCAACACCGTATGAATGTTTGTCAACCAATTAGAATTCAGCTGTGCTCTTGTATAAAGCATAATTCTGATGATTTGCAGATTTGCATTTTGCCATTTACTCTAACTACAGATGTTCAGGACTCACTCTGTCTCAAAGAGCATCATAAGAATCTCTAATATGTGCTAATTCTGAATATATGATGTGCACTGAACAGCAGTTAACAGGTGTTGAATCTCAGAAAGAGAGTTTTAAATAGAGTCACATGGCTGGAGCTTCATTCATCTCCTGAAAATCTCAGCGTAATTCTCTAGACAGTCTACACAGGACAAAATCTAACCGACACAGAAGTTCGGCCAAAGTAAAGCACTGAACATCTGCTGATACTTGTTTGACAAATTGCTTGTCATGCATGTCACAGATGCTCTGTGTCTTCAGTTTGTAAATCTGTTTTATTTTGACAGGACCTTTTTTTTTTTTTTTTGAAGAAACATGTTGTTGTTCTTCTCCACTCTTAGTGAATATGTTTGGATCCAAAAGAAAGTCCCAGAGAACTTGAACTTGCTTATTCCACAGAATATGCTGTTTGCACCAAATTGTAACCCAACAGTTGTGACTTTAAAATGTCTTTGGAAAGTCTCTCAAATCAGATGATTTATTACTTGTAGTTCTACTGATGTTATTTATCTTTGACTTGTCTTTTAGTTTGCAGTATATTGGCAAAGCTAACAGACAGCTCCATAGCCGGATTAATGGACATCGAAGTTCCATTAGCCGTGGTGACCTCAAACTCCCTGTGGCAAGGCCCTTTCAGTTTGCAGCATCAATACAGTAGCCCTTTCCTGTAGATATAAAAATACAAGCGCTGTTAGAGTGTGAGAATAGATAGGAAAAGAAACCCTCTTGCTGTTTTGCAGGTCTGATCTGCATTTGGTAGAGGATGTGGCAACCAAATAGTCAATAAATCCAACGGGTTCACATATTTTTCCCACCCTAGTGTAAATATGTACATGCCGTGTTCAGTAAAGACATGAAAGTATGTCATTGTTTGTGTGTTGTTTGTTTAGGTAGAATGGGTTTCTTAGACTTAACTGAATTTCAGATTCAATTTTAGGATCAATTTCAGAGAAAATCTTATCTCTGGTCAGTATCTCGAGGAGGGCTTTCTTTAAATGTCATGTTTTATCACCAGCTGTGCTCTTGCTACTGTATATGGTTCAAGCAGTTTCACTTTTTTTCTTCTTCAGCAGTTCTGCCAACCTGCTTAATTTAATGTAACTTCCCACATTCCTTCATAAGAAGGAATACAGCCGTGTTAACGGCCTGTGAACAGCTCGTGATAAGCTTCAATGACAGCATCATTAACAGGGAGGTGGTGATGATCATCTGTTGTACATCAGGCTGTAACACCTCTCCTTCTGATCTCTCTCTCTCTCTTTCTCTCTGTGCCAGGACATTGCCTGATGTTGATGTGATACTGTGAAATAATTACACTGAAAATGAGGATGACTCCTTTCAGAAGAGATGTGCATGTATTGACACAGAGTGCATTTGTCGCTGTCTAAAGAGGTCTATAATCACCTCAAAGGCAATTGCTCTGCTGGCACCTCCTGTCAGGGTTTGGGATTGAGGAGATGAGGCGAGGACTCAATCGCAGAAGAATGAATGCTTTTGTTAAAAATTAAAAATAAAACAAACAAAAACTACCCATACAGCACAAGCTGCAGAGTCGCAGCACATTGTAGCAGAAGTAAGATTTCACTTATTATGGGACAAGAGACATGAGAGATGACTCACAGGACGATGGCAGGGGATTTAGTGTGCAACAGATCCTGAGCCTCATTGACAAATATCTTATCTTGTAAAATGTGCTGTCAGTACCACCGCTTCGCTTACATGTGATCGCGAATTCTAGCAAGAACGCATTCAAAAGCGATTTCAATACCTGCCCGCAAATTATTGGCCTATATATTGCAAATTTAAAATCGAAAGGAAATTTTCACACTGGTATGTAAACTTGCGACAACACCGCTATTACCAACAGTCGCCTTGTCATAACAATCGCCATAACAACTCGGCCTTTGTTAAAGTTGCTCAGATCTTTATTCCTGCCCATTTCTATTGCTTCCAACTCGTTGATCACGAGAACCGATTGTTTGCGTACCATCTAATCTACCCAGAACATAAAACGTGGCCTTGCTAGAAGATGATCAACGATATTTGCTTCACCTGTGACTGATTATAATTTTTTGGCTCATCAGTGCTATGTTGCTTTTATTGTGTGAGTAAATTGTTTCCACTGCAGCTTTGTAGGGGTTTTGGAGAGTGTTTAGAATAAGAGATTTAGAATAAAAATGTGTGCCTTTGTGACAGTATCAAATAGATGGAAGGATGTTTTACGGGAAGTGTCTGTATACATGCATTTGTTGCATTTGTGTGCATGAAGAAGGTCTTCCTGTTTTTGATTAAAAAAGCCTAACATTCTTCATTCTGTAATTGTCACTCAGCAAAAATCCAGGAGACAGAAAAGTCTCGTACACACCCTGCTGATGTCTGTCTCTTGCAGTTTCACATACACCATCGTATTTTAAAAAATCTCACCACTTCATCAAAAAGCTGAAAATTGAACCCTGTTTCTTTTTTGTATTATAATCTGATTGATGGCCCCTTAGATATTTAAGCCAACTGGAATTTAAATGCAACTTTAAAAGGGAAAGCAAGAACTGATATGAATGTAAAAATATGGACCTTGAAATGCAATGTAAGTTGCTTTGGATAAAAGCGTCTGCCAAATGCATAAAAGTAAAGTAAAAGTAAATAGCATTTTTCACAAAAGGTTGAGAATTGAACAATAAATAGCCTAGTCATTACACAGATTTGTCTTACACTACTTAAAAAAATACTAACTATACTAAATAAATAAACAAAGTTTTACTGCTATAGTTTTACTTACTACTATAGTAATTACAGTACAATAAGTGGGTAATAATAACTTGGTATATTAGCCTAAACATAAACCTAACCCGTACCTACAGTATGTAGTTACCTTACTCAGTATTTTCTTGGGTAAGTGCACTGTAAGTGCATGGTTTTCCGGCTACAGCTGAAAAGGTGATGTTGTTACAGTGGAGTTACACAAGTAAATGTAATATTAGTTAACTACATGTACTTAGGTTAGGGTTTGGTTTATGGTTAGTTTCTTGTAATTATGTATAATTTACTGGCATTACTATAGTAAGTACTTGTAACTTGGCTAACTTCATCAACTGAAAATACTTTGCTTGCCATAACTACTGGTGCACCTTTGAAACTCATAATGCAAATATAAAAAATACAAAAATTGTCCCTCTTACAAGAGCACAAAAACTCTTAACCTTATGCATATCAGCCCAGTAACCAATGTGACATCATTTCCTTTATCCCAGAAGCTATTAAACATGCAGCTGATAATATCTTTGACATCCTGTTTAATGGCGGCCATAAAATATAATACCAATTACAGCAATACTATCAGCAGGGGTAATAATAATAGTAATAACTACTATCGATCCAATGGTTTTGAGGGCTAATATTGCAGTTGCCCCATTAACTGCTGGCACTGTCACGGCTTCGGCTCAGAGCGCCTGAGAATTAAATGTTAATTTTTATTGATGAAAAAATGTCAGCAGGAGGCAGAAACTCTCTGCTTGGAATGAGACATTCACACGATGCACTGGGGCATTGATAATCCATTCAAGCCAGCCAATGCGGCGGGAGATTAAAATCACATCTGGATTAGATGACTTTTTGTTGCGGTTTGTGTGTGGCTGCCTCATTTCAAATGGAAATAAGCGTAAACAAGTCTTAAGCCCAGACACAGCTCTGATCCAAAAGCTATTGAGCTGCCCTGCTGTCTACTGACTACATAGACAGCTGCCTTCTAAGACAACCGAAATGGAACCTTGTGAGTGATTGATTTGGAACACTCCACGTGCAGCAGCTCTGTGAGGCATACAAATACTTTTAAATTTAATCATTTAGCAGACACATTTATCCAAAGAACAACTGAAGCAATCAAATCAAAACAGTATGCAAAAGGTGTGACAAATCCCAGTTAGTCTAGCACAGTACTCAGCTTTTTTTATTTAAATAAAATAAATAAATAGAGTGTAAAAAGAAGTGTTAGTATTAACAGGTCAAATGTTGACAAAAAAGATGCGTCTTCAGCCATTTCTTGAAAGTGCTTGGGTCAATTTTGTCCAGGTATAGGTCAGTGAAAGTGATTTTATGCCTCTTTTGGATGGCACCACAAAGTGCTGTTCACTTGCAGAATGCAAGCTTCTGGAGGGTAAATAAGTCTGAAGTAGTGAGTTTAGGTATAGGGTGCAGAACCAGTGGTCGTTCAGTAGGCATCAGTGCCTTGAATTTGATGTGAGCGGCTATTGGCAACCAATACAAATTGACGAAGAGAGGTGTGACGTGTGTGACATCCCTTTGACTCGTTAAAGACCACTCTTGCTGCTGCATTCTGGATCAGTTGCAGAGGTTTGACAGTTGGTGCTGGAGAGCATTACAATAGTCCGGTCTGGATAGAACAAGAACTTGGACAAGGAGTTGTGTTCGTCCTAATGTTGTATAAGGCAAGTCTGCAGGACTGGGCCATTCTAGCAATGTGGTTTGTGAAGTTTAACTAATCATCAATCACATCTCTGAGGTTCCTGGCTGTCCTTGAAGGAGTTATGAAGGACAAACCTTGCTGAATGTAGAAGTTGTGAATCAAGTATTGGGAATATATTGTATAGCAACCTGTGATGAAGTATTGGGCTGGCCAAAATCACAAGCAGTTCTGTCTTTGCAAGGTTGAGTTGAAGGTGGTGGTCATCCAGTCCGAAATGTCTGTCAGGCAGGCTAAGATGCGAGCAGCTACCGTCAGATCATCTGGCTAGAATGAGAGGTAGAGTTGTGTGTCATCATCATAGCAGTGATATGAAAAGCCATGTTTCTTAATGACAGAACCTATTGATGTCATGTTGATGGAGAATAGAAGTGGTCCAAGCACTGAGCCTTGAGGAACACACCCTGAAGGACCTACCTTAGAGGTAAGACTTGAAGTGCGATTCCTGAGATTCCCACTGCCATGTGGGTTGACAGGAGGATCTGGTGGTTAACCATGTCAAAAGCAACTGACAGATCCAGCAAGATGAGTACTGATGATTTGGAGGCTAAGCCATACTGCTTGCTGTCCAGGAGGTTGTTCTGTGTGAGAAATGTAGATATTTGGTTGAACACAACTCGCTTAAGTGGAAAGCGTGCAAGAGTCAGAAGATATGTTAATTTTGTTGTAGTAGAATGTTAAGCAGTGGAGACAACGTAGGTTATGCCGAAAGGTGACCTGTGAGTTGTGTGTTGTGTAAGGAGCCAGGTTGAGGTTAAGAGTGAGGAGGAAGTGATCTGAGGTGTGCAGTGGAGTAACCAGCGAATGATCAGTGGGGCAGTAGCATGTGTAAATAAGGTCCAGTTACCTGATTTGTGATTAACCGCAGAAGACACTCGACTGAGGTCAAACGAGGCAAGCAGGTTGTGGAAGTCAGGAGAATTTATTTCAGTAGAGTTTAGTGTCAGTAGTCATATTTTAATAAGTTTAATAAGCATAATAAAAGTATGTGAATATATTTTTGTAATAGTAAACATTTTTCATAACTGAATTAATTATATGTTTGTTCGCCATCCATGTTTTTCAGCTTGTTTGCATTCCCTTGTGAAAAAGAAATACAATTTAGCATACTTTTAAAATAGTACTTACTATGGAAATTATATACTCCCCCCCACACACTTTATTTAGATTTTTTCCACATAAACAGAGTACATCACACAATTACAGATACCATTGGAATATCACATATATGTAAATAATTCCTTCTCTCTTGTTCATCGAAAGGACCATACAGCAAACAGAGACAGAATAAGGTTAATTCTAAGTTAAGCAAAAATAAAAAGGAAATATACAGTCATGGATCTGTCATATCATGCAAATTATGTCCAAACAGCATTCAGCATGAGAGAATAAGACAATGACAGAAGTATAAACAATAAACAAGAACAGCAACATAAAAAAAAATAAGGAGCCATTTAAAGCTTGGTCATCCAAAAACATATTCAGGTTAATATCACGTGTAAGAAGATTCTTTACTGCCAGAGGAGATATAGACAGGCATTTAAAACCATTTCACTTTCTACACAATCTAGGAAAGGACCCCAAATTTTATAGAAGTTGTCAGAAGATCCCTTCATTGTATGCCTGATTTTTTCTAGTTTGATGAAATGAAAGATATCATTAATCCATGAAGAATGAATAGGAGGTGTAGGCAATTTCCAATTTATTAAAATTAGGCGTCTTGCCAGAAGAGTGGCAAAAGCTACAAAATCTTATATCTTATATAAGTCTTATATTTGGGCATGTGACAGGCAAAGGTTTAACATAAATTCCAAGAACTTCAGATAATGTTTTAAAGATCAGAGACCAATATTTGTGTAGAGATGGATAAGACCAAAACATATGCGCAGTAGATGCAGGGGCTTGATGACAGGAAATGATATACTTTAAAAGAATACACTGTATACACTACAGTATGAATACACTAGAGTAAAAGACCTGGGTGTTATACTAGACTGCAACCTGTCTTTTGAAAATCATATTTCATATGTTACAAAAACAGCCTTTTTCCACCTTAGAAACATTGCTAGCGTAATATGCTAGCAGTTTCTGATGCAGAAAAGTTAGTTCATGCATTCATGACCTCGAGACTAGATTACTGTGATGCTTTATTAGCTACAGTTAGTCCAAAATGCAGCCGCTAGAGTTCTTACTAGATCAAGATAATATGATCATATAACACAGATTTTATCATCACTACATTGGTTACCTATAAAGTTCCGTATTAACTACAAGGTATTGCTACTGACTTATAAAGCCCTAAACGGCTTAGCTCCAGTCTATTTAACGGATCTTCTATCGCCCTATAATCCATCGCGCTCTTTAAGATCACTAAATTCGAGGCTTTTGGTCATACCTAGGATATCCAGATCCACCAAAGGAGGGAGAGCATTTTCACATTTAGCTCCAAAACTCTGGAATAGCCTTCCTGATACTGTTCGTTGCTCAGACTCGCTCTCCCAGTTTAAAACTAGATTAAAGACGCATCTCTTCAGCCAGGCATTCATATAATATTTTTAATCTTACAGTTAAATCCGACCTCTAGTTTATAAACGCCAGAGGAGAACTGGCCCCCGACTGAGCCCGGGTTCTTCCAAGGTTTTTTTTTTCTCCATTAGGTCACTTGGTGGAGTTTTTCGGTTCCTTGCCACTGTTGCCTTTGGCTTGCTCAGTTGGGGATATTTAATTTAATTTAATCAATCAATAATACTATTGATCAGCCTTACCAAACGTGGACGTTTTTTCCACTAGGTACAAACCTTGTTGTGTTATTTTGATTTAATACTGTGAAGCTGCTTTGATACAATCTGTATTGTGAAAAGCGCTATACAAATATACTTGACTTGACATGACTTGACACTGTGCCAACTTAATGTAATGTTTTCAGACACTTTCCATATTTCATAATTCCATATTATTTACTGTTAAATTAAAATGAATTATAGGACTTATGTAACAGTCACCTGTTAGTCACCGTCTGCACTACATGTCCCATCATCCTCTCCGGCTCACACCTGCACTCACTCCACCATTACCTGCACCTTCCAGCGATTATCATCACTCACCATGTTTAGCTGTATTCACCTTGTCTTCCTTATTCATCTGTCTATTTAAGTTCCTCCTTGTTCTGTGTTCACTGTCGGTTATTGTTTGTGTCGTGCACACTGTTTCATATGTTGGCCTGTTGTCTCGCTTGGAATAAATCCTCTTGCTGTTTGAATTTGAATTATCTTCGTCTTCCTTTGGGAACCTAGCATTACAACTTAAAGGGTACATAACATGCACAGTTTCATCTAATCTCATGTTAATCTTGAGTACCTATAGAGTAGTAGTGCATCTTTAATATCTCCAAAAAGTGTTTAGTATTATTATATTTATAAAAGAAAAATACAGCTTTCCGATTCTCTCCGGGAAAAGCCGAGGTCCTGGAGGCGGAGCTATAGAGTATAGCGGTAGTGCTTGATTTCCAGCAAAAGACAGAAATCTGATCCAGTTGTACTTACATGAATGGGGTCTTTTATCACTGGGACCGCTCCACGTTTTAATAGCAAACGATTTGCAAATCCAGCGTCGACCTGGGCCTTGTTAATAAAACATTCGTCACTGAAATGACCAGAACACACAACCGCACTTGGTACACTCCATTGCTGCCTGGGAAAAACAAACTGCATCCACTGTTCCTGTAACACTGGGTTCTTTGGAAAGCTGAACACGGTAAGCTTTCCCTCACATCCAAAAACACACTTTTTTGGAGACATTCTTGAACAAATCCTATGCAGCGCTGGCTGCCGATGATTTCCTGTTGAAGCGCGTTGATGTGCGCGGTCTCGCTCTCCTCTGGTCGACGCATGCGCGGGCGCGCTTTTCCGAGAGAAATGCTCATATAAGGAGTTCCACTCTCATCTACGACATTAGATCCACGATCGAAAAAAAACAGCCGAAACTTGTACCAACCCGGAAGTAAGATTTTCGGCACAGAAATTCTCCGTTATTCGTCCAAAATATATTTTTTATACTTTGCCCATGTTTAGCATGAGAATCCATCTCTTTAACACTGTAAACAACTCTGAATACATGAAACACCATTGTACCCCCCCTTTAAGTACATATTTATATTATTCTCTTTGAAATATGGTTAATGTGTACTGCCAAATGTGCATATAAAATATAATTTGATGTCATTTCTTTCGAAAGCTGTATGTCATACATTTAAATATATTTGTAATTGAATTTTGTAATGAAGTTTAGCAATTTAAAACCTTTAAAATATATTATCTTTAAGTGTAATATCAAATAACACACAACAGTAGGAATAATCAGGTACCTTCCATGTGCTAAATAAGTTTACTTCTTTATAGCACAACAAAAGATTATTAAAACATAAAGTTTTAAAATGTACTTTAAAGTAAAACTTTTAAATTGACATTACTAGTGCACTTTTTAAAGGTGTAAGTGTGTAAAGAAGCAGTCATGATTGTGCACACTTAAGTGGCCTTTTACTTTGTTAATATTGTGTTGTCTGCAAATAATACAATTTTAAGATTTGAAGTACACTCAACAAGTGCACATTCAGTACAATTAAGCACAAATAAGTGTTGACTTCTCTTTGAAGGATGCATGCAATCTGTCTTTTGGTCAAAAGAAGGACATCAATACAGCTTCACAACGAAACCACCTTAAAATTCTATCTACAGCTCACTAGCAAACAGAACTAACATGTCTCAATTCCAGACCAATCTTTGGACCAGGATTCCTCCTAGACACTTTGAATTCTGCCTGTTTATTTAGTCTTCACCCCCACTACATCTTGGTTTTTCCTCAGAGTTTTCATCTTCCCATCACCGTTGTTTACTGATCATTCATATTGCCTTTCAAATTCAAAAGAGGATTACATGTGGTAGATTTCCCAGCTGACATCAGTATTTGAACACAAAAGGCTCGGAGGCCAACTTCATTTTCATGAAAGTGAGATCTGCATACATGCAGCATCGCGGGGTTTAGTGAGTCAGTGGGGAGAGAATGTTCTTCAGGCAGGACTGACATCCGCTTCCACAGTTCGGATGCAGGAAGCGCATGGTTGAGTATGTGTGGGTGGCTAAAGGAAAAGAAAGAAAGTGAAGAAAACAGATGCTTTATATGAAAAGTATAACTTGTTTACATGTTTTAATCTGGAATGTATATAGCAATGGATTCATTTTTAAATAAGGAAGACCCATATACTGTAGGTGAGGTAATGAGCTCATTTTAATTGGTTAAACTGATGATGTAACTCTCCAAAGTGTTCATAAAGAGTTTAATGTAAATATGTGGAACACAGTGTTGGGAAAGTTCACTTTCTACATGAACTAGTTCAAAGTTCAGTTCACAAATTTTAAAATTAACTAGTTCAGTTCATAGTTCATACTCAAAATTTTGAACTAAGTTCACAGTTCCAAAAATGAACTAGTTCATAGTTCTTTTTTTTTCCCCATGTTGCTATTATTTTTCATAATGATTGCCACAGGCCCACAGTCCATATAGAACCACAGGCAATTATTTTATCAGTTTTAACACTGAAGCTATGCGTCAGATTTTTCCCATCCTCACCGACCTTGTCATAAAACTCGTTTAAATGATCATACCACGCCTGCTGCTTTTTGTTTTGATTTGTAACGTAAGTGATGAGTCATTCATCATGAACGATCCATTCATTGCGTCTGTCACGTGACAAATGAATGAAAGACTCGGAAGGTAAAGTAATTATTTATGTTCCCTGTAAACGATTTTTGACTGCATTATAATGATTTCTTAATTCAGAATATGATCAAGATTGTGTAGGTGGATGTGTTCTGGGAATTTACCAGTTAATAGTATAACATTTAAAGCCCCTTAAATTAACAAAATTACTTGAAAAAAGGTTTGTTCATTTTGATGAACGAGATCGAACAAGAGAGTCAGTGGACACTGGTGGCTGGTGTTGCCAGATTGCAGACATATTAAGGCCGGTTTACGGTGTGTTTTAGCCGGGTTTTCGCCTGGAAGGCTCTATAGAATTCTGGCACTCTATTGAACGAAGTTAAACTGAGAGAGCGTGGCGTTCAGAGACACCAGAATGAACGAGTTCACAGTAACGTTCATCAGGCAGTAATACAGTACATTCAGTTCACGTTCGGCCAAAATATGAACGAGTTCATGAACGCGTTCAGGCACAACACTGGTGGAACAACAGTGGCTCATACACTGAAAAGGCCATAGTATGGCCACACAAGCTGTTGTTCGGAGTGAATCATTGTTTATCTTGTTCTCTGTTGGGGTGGTGTAAGCCTGAAAAATCCCTTCTGACATGGCTGAGTGGAAGCCCAGGGCAATCTCTGGACCACAAGCAACACTGTGATTCGAATGACCCTGGAAAGCCAGTTCCTAAGGAAACAAGAACAGCATATTGCTTAAAATTGTGCTTCTGTAACTTGCTATAATGCATTAATTTTGATATGGTCGGTTTGTTGAAAAACAGTTGTAAAATGCAGCAGTGCCTTATAACAATAACAGCAAATCCCATTGTTCCGAAGATTATGGGAGTGCATTTAGCATAATTTTCTCAAACAATTCCAGACAATAAAAATTACATTTCATCAACAATGCATATATGTTCTCCAAAACGGTGTTTAATTATGCAAATTAAGCAAAATTTCAATCGAATTCATCCAAAAAAGTCATGATAAAAATTGTATTTACCTTCAAATCAAACAAAAATATTTTATGATGTAACTAATAATTCATCATATAATCCTAGAATTCCCCTATATCTAACATTTTGAAAGCATCATGCCGTTCACAAGGGTCTAAAATATATGCATCTCAGTATAAACAATAAAATTTGTATATCTCTTCTATACAGACCTTTCAGTTGATGATTAAAGCAATTCCAGTTCTAAAGGGTGACCAGCAAGAAGTGCTATTGACTCCATCCATGTCAAATAGGGCCGGTATCATGGTTTCCTAAAGGAGCATATCTCTTCAGCACCGATTTCTCATTCCTCTCCTGTCTCAGCATCAGATAAATGCAGGGGCGGACTTTACCATTAGGCAAAGGTCGGCAATTGCCTTGGGCCCCGAGCTACCTAGGGGCCCCCAAAATGCCCTATTAACTTATGTCTTAGTTTTTTTTTTTTTAATTATATATTTCTAAAACTCCATTTGCGAAAAATGGCATCAAATCATTAGTGTCGCAGACAGGAGGGGGCCCCCCCGCCTCACTACATTGGATTATTCCATTATCTCACTTACTGCGCATCTGCGAAAGTGACAAGGCTGTGCCAAAAAACTGACGGAGAAAAGAAGTGATTGACAGACAGAGTGTACAGAGTAGTAGACAGAGTAAAAATGAAGCGAAGCTAGCTACCCAAGCGGTGCTGAAAAAAAGGAGGAAGCGGGAGGAAAGCAAAAAGTCCGTAAAGGTGCGCGGCGCGAAAGATAAACAACATGCAGTAACAGGAGGACTGGGAAATACACAAACAGAGCAAGACGAGTCTAAACGCGAAAATTTAAAGTTTCGAGGTTACCCAAGCGGCTCAAATAAAAGAAATAAGTGAAAAGACGCTGATAAGTATTATTACGGCTACTGTTGGGGATACAGATCAGGAACAACAACGTCCAAGTCCAACGCACAGAAAAATCGTGAAGCAAAGAGGACACGGAGATCGACAGACAAAACTGAGCAGTTTATGAATCATGATATTTAAAAAAATCTCAGCTCTCAGATTCTGTCAATTCTATAACGAAATACAAACAATAAATAGCCTACCGTTTTGCCGTTTTAATGTTACGTGACAGATTCCTATAGCGGCACGTGAACTGATCATCTCTAGCTAATAGTAAATAAACACGAATTAACAATGTTGAAAGATACAGTATAACTTACCGAAATGTATAATCCTCTTTCATAATATCGATCAATAAGTGTTTTTCAACCGTGGAAAGCTGTAAAACAGCTGGAGAACAATCGTCACATAACTTTACCTCAGGAAAGCCATTTAATTGGCTAGAAAAATAAGAGCTATTAGAGAGTATTTGGCTAAATATGTGTAGGCTACTATATTACTTATTTTAACCTTAAATTATACCAGCTGATAGGGCTTTTTTTTCTTGAGAAAAAGTAACGCCTATCTTGTGAAACGTTACCTAATATTTATCCAAATAAGTCAATATTGAATCAAATCACAAGAATTGAATCGAAATGGTGAAATTTGTCAAGCAAAAAAAAAAAACAAAAAAACATAGCTTACCAGAAATTGTACCATGTAGGCTAAACATTGTAACATGTTTCTGTTTAGGAGTAAAGAAGTGTATGCAGGGTTTAAAGGGGACGTTTTTTCTCCTCTCTAACCTTTACATCCCCGTAGATTAGCTTTACCTGCCTATCCACCATTCAGTCCATACATATTTTTTTCGCTCTCTTTTAAAGATTGGATGGGGAGGGGGCCCATAGCTCTACCTTGCCTTGGGCCCCCGATTTGCTAAATCCGCCACTGGATAAATGCACGATGAAGGACGTCCCTTCCCTGGAGGACTTCCCCACTAGCTGTGTGCAGGCAATGAAGTTTCTGTTTATGCACTAGTTACAA
The DNA here is from genome assembly GCF_964197995.2 of Scardinius erythrophthalmus. Classification (NCBI taxonomy): domain Eukaryota; kingdom Metazoa; phylum Chordata; class Actinopteri; order Cypriniformes; family Leuciscidae; genus Scardinius; species Scardinius erythrophthalmus. The sequence goes on from NC_138228.1 coordinate 43,785,687, forward strand.
AAAAAGTTTGAAGTGTTTCTGTTGTCTTGGATTTTTGAAATTTGTGTGATATGTAAAATAATTCAGAATTCCCAAATGTATTCCCTAAGTTAGGATCAAAATGGAGTTGGATTCTGAAATGGCTGGTGCACTTGTGGTTACAGTATGTATTGCTCACCCTGTGGATGAATTTAAAGTTATTCCATCTTATTATGCTTAAAAATATTTAAGTAAAAAAAAATCTGCTCACTTCTATCTTTGCTTGGTATATATTGTAGTGATCCACTACTAGAAAAGAGGAGAACAGACACGAAATGCAGTGAAGCATCACCTTGGAAGGTGTCTTTATTTTTTCAACCAGTGCGAATTTAGGTGCAATTTAGGTCTCTGTGTTTCGTACAGGTGAAGTGTTCCGTGGTGACACCAGTTCCTTCTTGCCCAACAAAGAGAGGGGAGTTTAGCCAACTAGCCGGGTGATCCACACTCACTTGGGGAAGTCAATAACTCTCTAGGTAAAGAAAAGACACAGAGGTTAGTAACGCACCCAGTGAAAGTCCATACGGCTCTCCTCTAAAGAGTCAGGAACCATCTGGTGACTCTAGCATTGTTGTCCTTTGCCCTTGCCATCCACTGCAGAGGGGCATGGTCTGTCACCTGGGTGAAGGAACGACCTAGAAGATGGTACCTTAGCTCCTCGACAGCCCATTTTATGACCAGGGCCTCTTTCTCGATGGCTACATGCCGTGTTTCGGCTGATGAACGTTCTTTGGACCATTTGAGACAGTACAGCTCCTAGGCCCGTGTCAGAGGCATCCATTTTGAGGATGAATGGCAAGGAGAACCACACTGCACTTTATCTGGCTGGGCCTTCTTGGTCAGGTCTGTAAGGGCAAGCCAGAGAAGAGAACCCCGAAATAATACATAGACAATATTCGGCCAAACCTAGGAAGGCATGTACCTGTTTCTCTGTAGAGGGCCGGGGATACTCCCTGATGACCTTTACTTTTTCCTCTTGCAGTTCAATCAGTCCCCTCTCAATGCAATAACCCAGGTATTGTGCCTCCAAAAGCCCCAGATGACATTTTTGAGGGTTAGCTGTTAGTCCAGTCCAGTAGCATGGTCAGCACCTCTCTCAGCATAGGCCTGGTGTGTTAGGAGCACTCTGTTCATCAGCCTTTTGAAGGTTACTGGTGCAACATGCAGGCCGAAAGGTAAGACCCGGTAATGACAGTGCCCTGACGGAGCACTGAAAGCTGTCTTCTCTTTTGCTGAAGTGGAAAGGGGAACTTGCCAGTAAGTTTTTGTTAAGTCCAGTGTGGAGATTTACCGGGCCTTACCGAGACGTTCAGTGAGCTAATCGCAGGGTTGTCGTCCAAACAGCAATTTGAATGGCTGTAAAGCCGGTGGAAGCTTGGGGCATTTCTCGTATCCCAAAGAGCACATAGGGGATCATTTGGTCTCCACCTGTTTGAACATTTGCTTGAGGGTCTGATTAAAGCATTCCACCAGGTTTTCTGGGGGTGGTACGCTAAGGTGCAGAGATATTTCACTTGCAGTAACTTACACAGATCGGCCATGACCCAGGAAACAAAGGGGTTGCCCTGGTCCATCAGATTTTCAGATGGAATTCCCACCCAGCTGCAAAGGGCAAACAACTCGAGGGCGATGGTGGCGGCAGTGAAATGGCCTCAGGATAGCGGGTGGCATAATCCACCACGACCAGAATGTATTCGTGGCCATGTACAGACTTCGGCAACGGCCCAACAATGTCCATCCCAATGAGAACGGCACCTCTATTACTGGTAGCAGAATCAGGGGGCGGGGGCAGGTCTCTGAGGAGCCGTTTGTTGGTACACTGCACAGGCCTGGCAGAGCCGCTGCACTTTGGAATTCATCACAGGCCAGTGGAAGTGATCTCTTATCCGCTGGAACAAGAGGTGGCTGGAAAGTGGATGGGAGTGCCCCTTTAGTTCCCCCCGCCTTTCCGCTACACAGTATAACAAGTAATTTTTTACAATGAAGTGTGGAGAGGTGTTGGCAGGTGTCCTGTGCCGTTGACCACCCTGACCTGTGACCAGCAGTGTTTCAAGTGATCGTCCTGTCGTTGTTCTCTTCCCAGCGACCCGCTCCCTGCGATCTGCTGGAAAAGATCAGAGAAGACTTCATGATTACTTTGAGAAGACTTACTCACTCTCTCACTCTCTGATGCAAGGTAAGCCTGGCGTTGTCGGGGCGTCGTAGAAGTTGCTCCAAACCTGGCAAATCTCGCCACAGCAGGTCAACACCTTCAACACCTCAACCTCAACCATCCAGGTAATCGGAAATTGAGATGGTTTGGGCCGGCACATACCTCGTGTCACCATGAACGCAGGTAAGTGGGAGGAGGGACAGGCCAGGCTTTGTAGTTCGAAGAAGCTGGGGTGGATGAGGCTGCCCGTGTCCAGAATGGTAAGTGGGGAGCAAGCGATATCTCGTCACAATATATATATATATACTGGGGCGCTGTAAAGGGGGGGTAAACGATGACGATTCTCGGGGCCCATGACTAAGAGGGGGCCCAGAGAAGCCCCCAATAAAATTGTGGTGCTAAAAAAAATATTTGATAGTAAAAATTATTAACTTTAAATTATTCTATTTGCTGTTTCCTGGTGTCAAAAAAAATGTATTTGTTTAGGAAACACAAACGTCCGTGGGCCCCTCTCCCCCTCTCGATTATCATGGTTCAGTCCGCCCAAATTGTATCCAGGCAACACAAACAGCTTGACTTCACTTATAGCGCCGGTGTGCTGAAGTATCATAGAACCGAACGGTTCGTTGGACCATTTTTCCTGCCGACCAAAATTTCATTATTTCAAATGTAGGCGCGTTGCGCGTGGCAAGCGCGCTCATATTGTAAGAGACGCCGGCGCGACCACAACATTGTCCAACATCAAATGTGCAAACGTAATGTAAGCGGAATGAAACTGGGCTAAGTTACTCGTTATTGTGTGGTTGACGGACCGTTGTTTATCAGTTTGGACCAGTGCAGCGCGAGCGATCTTGATCAAGCGACACTGTTACACAGCGGTAATAAGAGATCCAGTAAATAAATCATTTTAATTCGCCACAGAAGTAATAACATCGCTGTAAGATCTAGTGAGAAACATTCACATTTCTCTGTTATTAACGGATCAAACAGCGCGTGGAAGCCAGGAAGAAACATTGTGCCATGAATGAACTATCTAACGTTAGTGTCCACAGATCAGCAACATTCACCATGGATTTACTGTAGTAACACTAACTGCAACCATGGAAGTTTGGCAGGAATAGTAGGCTATAATGGCTTCAAGTAATATTACGTCGGTTTTATTTTGACATTATGAATACAATTGCTGCCCTCAAATGTTAATCTGAACTAAAAATAGACCTTTGTTTATAACTACTACAATATTAGGTTACATTTCATTTTTTTTCCAAGGAGCTGTTTTGTTTATGCTCCTAAGAAGAGTCTATTATAGCTCCATCATTGGTCAAAGTGTATTAGTTTTAATAAATAAAATAATAATAATAATAAAAAAATTCTCTGGCATTTATTTCTTTTTGCTGTATCGAAAACATACCAAACCGTGACACAAGTGTATCGTATTGAACCGAACCGTGAATTTTGTGAACCGTTACACCCCTACTATCTATATCTCTCTTACCTATCTGTCTACCCCTCTGAAGCAATGGTTGAAGCAATTTGAATGCTGAGAAACTTTACTAAGACGTTTTGAAAAGTTAGTTCATCTGTTTATTGTTATGAATGTTTGATATTTACCAAAAACATCACTTTGCAGTGTGTTGTTGAATGCGTTTTTTTATATATAATAGGCCTAAATGTATTTTTAATTAAAACGTTTGTTAGTAATAGTCATTATTGGGATTTGATCTGGTGTTTTACGACTGCATAATGGGTGCGATGTAGGTGGTCTTAAAAAGGTCTTAAAAAAGTCTTAAATTTGGGGTGATCAAACCTGGGGAAACCCTGGAAAGGTTTTCTAAATTGTTATTGGACCGCCCGTGACAATGATCGTAGCCTACTGCACTTTTCTGTGCGTACGTACGCTTTGTACATGAGGCCCCGGGTCTCTACGGTAGCATTTTTCGACAAGTTAGCACGTTTCGATAGAGCAGGGTGCAGCGGGTGCACGGCTTTGCCTCACATACTGTACATACAAATATAAATATATGTGAATACACTATATGACATATGTACAGCTATGCACAGTATATACATTATACAGTACTGAAGTAGTGTATTACAGAGGACAAATTACGGGTGTGGACATGGGATGGAGTTCAATTGTCTGATTGACTTAAATATATGAGAATGATAGTCAAAATACCGTAAACCATGATTTTATGTAAATTAATATGAAAAAAGTCTCAGCTGTGTTGGGGGCCCTGTCAAGATTCTTTTCATGGGGCCCAAAATCCTTAGCAGCGCCCCTGTATATATATATATATTATTGAAAATAATAAAAATAATTTATATATTTTGACATGAAAAGGCCAGTATAAATATTTAAAATAGCAGGAGATACAGAGCAACGACCAAAGAGGCTGTCTAAATTTTATGCATACTGCGCAGGCCATCCTGGCTTTCGAAATAACTGAATCAAGGATGTGTCTCTTATCAGATTATGTATTGCGGAGAGAGAGAGAAAATGCAGAGAAAGGTTTCTGGATGCCATTGGCAGGTTAAACACAGACCTCATTAATTCTGTGACTCTTATCAGGAAGCGCCAAATACAGATAAAACAGCGGTTTACAACAGATTCACCTCAGACAGAAGATTGTTTAATTATAACCTCTTGATATTTATTTTCAATAACCAGATTCATTTGAATGAATAGAGAATTATATCCAACTCATTTGACTACAGTTTAGGCATACAAACAACCTGCACAAATCCAAGTTAAAATTTTTGGACTTAATAATAGAAAAGAAAGGAACCCATCTGTTACACCTGCCAACAACGTTGCAAGCAGATTTTAAGCAGGATATTTTAATTTCAGAGATGTCAAAAGTATCTGATATATTATGTTTGGATGGGGGGAAACAGTGTGGATTCAGGCTGCCTGAAGTTTGATAAGAAGTGCAAAATGCCAAAGAAGGAAGCTCACGCTAATTGAGACCAAGCCATCAGAGATAAGAGATACGGCCAGGTGTTCAGGAGCAAAGCAAAAGACAAATGTCACTGTGTCCAAATACTGATAAGAACTAGAGAGGCAGCAACAATGACATTTATTAAGCTTCAGTGGATATTCATATTCACAGCAGAATAAAAGCGCGATCAACACACACACACACATTCTCTTGTTAAAGGTCATGTTTTAAAGGTGTCTTGTTAAGTCTTTCAGGCAGCTCTTGGGACCTGTCTAATCTTTCATATGTCTTATAAAAAGTGCGTGGAGGTTAGTTGACCACAACAATGAGATTGTTATACAGGTTAACAAAGCGCTCATGTACAAGAACTTACATAGTCTTGCTCATTTTTTTATGCATAGCTCAGTGCAGTGTACTTGCAGGGTTGCCAACTCTCACGCATCTGGCGTGACACTCACGCTTTCAGCATCAATCTCACGCTCTCACGCACACGCAAGAAATGTCACACCAAAATCCATTTTTCTCCCCTCTCAATCCGTTCATTTTCTGTTGATGACTAGACCACTGCGTATTAATTACAGGAGAGGAGTTTAAGGCCCACAGCTGCAATATCTGCCTACAACGTTCTCACTGCAGTATATTCTGATCGTTGATTCGCTGAAAACCTTGCACCTGATACGTCAGTTGCTTGTGAGAAGTTCAGAGAGAGTTCAGAGCATAGGTTCGGAGTCGGAGCCACTGATGCGCGTTTGAAAGTTTGGATGACAAGGTAAGTAGATAACAAATTGGTGTGCCTTTCACTCACGGGCGTAATTTCCTATGTGGACAGAGGGCACATGTCCCCCCCTCTTTTCAAAATCCCGTTCGTCTCCCCCCCCCCCCCCACTTTCAAATTAGTTTGTTATGATTTTTTAACCACACGCCATCATCGCCAAAGAGGAGCAGGACCGAGCAGGACACACAATGCACGCAGCCGCATCCAGGAACGTCGCTTGCACATGTAACGGAGGCCAGCTAGTAGTCGCTGTGCGAGTAAACCTCACTCCTCTGATCTCAATAGGCGCTCTAGCAACAGATACTAGAGGCTGCAGTCTTTAGCCTCCTTGTTAGAGCGCCTGACTCTCATGCCGGAGACCCGGGGATCGAGACCCGCACGGAGCTGGGTGTGAAGGACCCAGTGAGAGGGGTTACATTGGTGCCTTGACCCGGATGGGAGTGAGGTTTAGGGGGGTGAGTGTAACGGATGCCAGCTAGTAGTCACTGTGCGAGTAAACCTCACTCCTCTGATCTCAATAGGCGCTCTAGCGACAGATGCTAGAGGCTGCAGTCTTTAGCCTCCTTGTTAGAGCGCCTGACTCTCATGCCGGAGACCCGGGTTCGAGACCCACACGAAGCGAGGTGTGAAGGACCCGGTGAGAGGGATTACACACACACTAAAAATACCTCACTGAAAGTTATAATGAGCAGGTATCACGCTGTCTGTGAATGTCCTGACGCACACACTCACACACACAATGCACTGAAAGACTCGCGCCAGTATCGAGCGTGTCAGAATCAGTTTTGCTGGGCAGTTCTCTTTCGCGCTTGAACGAACAATAACACATGCCAAAATGTCAGTTTTGTCGAGTATGCTCATAACAATAAGCAGTCTTAAATTAGTTACATAAAGTCTTAAATGAACAAGAGTAAATAAGAAAATGAGATGCGTGAGAGCCTGTCAGCAGCGGCAGATTTTAAAGTGACAGCAACCACTAATCCTGTAGTCAGTAAAGTTAACCAAAGAACAAAGGGAACAGAGAAAATCACTCACTGCTCTTGACTAAAGAACGCTGGCAGCTTTAATAAGGATTAATCTAATTTAATTCATAATTTATGCAATGCGGACTGTTTGATAACCTAATTCAATTTCTGTATATTTCATACCTGTTAGACAGGAAGGGCACATGAAGGGTAAATATGTAAATATTACATTTATTTTTGGGTTTATGTGAGGAAAGTTTTAAGTTCACTTATGTTAAAAGTTGTTATAATTTTCAAAAGTAAAAAAATCATTTTCATGGAGACATCTATAGCTACAGTGATACTGGCCTTCATTAATAAAAAAGGCATTAAACAATTGTTTAAAATATACTGTCTTTATGTTGTTTCTATATTACAGTGGAAATTGAGTCTCACATTATTAAAATTTTATTTGCACACAAAACATTAACTGACTTTATAAAATGATTCTCTCAAGTCTTGGCAATTGGCCCCTATTAAACAATAAAGAAAGTAGACATATTCTTCTTATACATAGTTTAGTAGCCTACTATATTCTTTTTGGCAGAATTTATCATTATAATCAAATTTCCTGGATTTTGTATCACCATAGTCCCTAAAGGTATGTAAATGCAGGAAATGTGATTAAAATTGTGAAAAACATTTTTGCTTTTTTTAAAGTGCAAAAACTTTTCCCCCCATTTTGTGTGATGATCAAAAAAATGATCGAAGGTTGCCCAGATTGCGTTGAGCCTGCCACAGTCAAATGCGGATGCTGAGCGAACCTTTTCAGTTCAGTTATTGGCCTAACAAGACTGACACCAGGAACAGACTGTCACTTGATGGCACCTTGTGAGTGATGGGAAGTTCGGATCATTTTACTTACTCTCGTTTGTTCGATCTTGTTCATTAAAATGAACAAATCTTTTTTCGAGTCATTTCATTCATTTAAGGGGCATAAAAATGTTATACTTTTAACAGCCAAATTCCCCGGACACATCCACCTACGCAGTCTTTATCATATTCTGAATTAAGAAATCATTATAATGCAGTCAAAAATAATTTACAGGGAACATAAGTAATTACTTGCCGAGTCTTTTGTTCATTTGTCACGTGACAGACGCAATGAACGTTCATGACCGGATTGAACCCTGCTTTAGATACGAGCTCCTGCAGAGGTGGTGAAAGCAAGCCAACACTGCCACTGTGGCACAGGCTACAACAGGCCTGATGTGTGGAACTTGTGTTGTGGTTTTCTGGGGAGGTGGAGTAACTATTATGTGTCCCTTTTGTTTTGAGATTTTTTATTGTTTTGATGGTGTTGTTTTACATGTTTGTTATTTAATCACCTCTATCTTTATTTTTTTTATAGTGCAATCAATAAATTAATTGTACATTTTGAAAAAAACTTTTTTTTTTCATAAATCAGGGTTTATACTAAGTAAACAAGGACTGATGTTTTTAAAATTAGGGTTAGGGTTACGCGCGCTCACTGATGTTTTACAGAGTCTCACTCCAGCCAAAGTCCCAAAGTTGGCAACCCTGGTACTTGTTACCCATGTGTGTGTAAGGAGGTAAATTGCTCTGATCTCATAAAACAGAAATGCAGAAATTGGTAGAAAAAGAATAGAGACAAAACAACCACAAGAAACTATCAATATATACTGTAGTTATGTGAACATTTTTAACATCTTAACTAGTTAACTGTTTTTTGAGCATAAATCCATTTAAAACTTAAATGGTTGTATTCATGAATGCTTTGGAATGCAGACCTGGTTGGTCTCTTTTTAAAGACATTTGGCAAATTATTGCAGAAGTGAACTTTAAACATAAACAATAGCAAATGCACTGAACTAAGCCTTTTTTATTTTATATAAAATATAAAATACAAAATATGTTTTCCAACTACCATGTCCCCTTAGGGGCTCCATAGTGAAGTTGTTTTTAAGTGATAATATGAAATATGTGAGTTATCTCAAGTTAAATCCGGGAAAGTTATTCTAACTCTAAGTTTTAAGTTGTAGCTAATTGCAAAAATAAATAAATAAATTCACATGCTTTCTAGCAAGTGAAGTAAAGGTGACAATGTACACACCTATTTTTTTCAGAATGATTTATTACTCAGGTAATTCTTTTGATTCATGGATAAGGCAAATATGGCAGGAGTTTATGAAAATCGCAATTCATTCTTTGTAGTGTAACTAGGTTTTCTTTACATTCACAGTCTGTTCACTGTATAGAAAAGCAAGCTTTTTTTTTTAATCTGACATGCTGTCATCTGATTGGCTGACTACTGAATACCATTTGTGCCCTCAAACAAGGAAGTTAAACCCAGGATTGGTCTAACAACCACTACCTGTATATTTTTCTATCTGTGACATACATTGCCTGCTATTTCTAAAGGACACATTTTCTTGAACCTCCAGGCCATTGGTTTCATTTTGAGTATGTCACACTCTTTCACCAGACCGGGATATATTGGTCTAGTCTGTCTAATTGCTCAGATCCCATGGAGGAGCCATTGAAGCTGGATCCTGATTGGCTGCCCTGTCATCCATAAAATTTTCTATCCCTTAGAGTAGCCCAAACTAAACGATGAGCAATGATCACTACAGAGTTCATTACAGAGCTCAAAAAGGTCCAGTGGTGTTCTTCACATTTGTGAGTACTTGATGTTATTTCATGTGGTTAATGTCTTTATGCATCATCTGTGTCGCATTATTTATATCTATGGCGGATTTCAAACCATTATAGAGCTTTCAAACTCCAAATGAATTTAGTCATGAACAGATTATTAAGAATTTAGTGTAACAGACTACTCGAAACAAAAAAATGTATGGTGGGACTTGGTTCCATGCATCAGTTCTTGATTGGATGTTGAGATGTGGGCGTGGCAATGCAAGCTTGAAGGGGCGGGTTTAATCAAATTAAATAAAAGTCCTGGAGAAGTCCTACGTCACTAGAAAGGAGATGATTAAACATTACACGGTCAAACTTTAAAATGAAACGTATATGCACAGATACATTTTTCACAATAAGATCCATAACATGAATTTAGAAAATAGATAGGGTGAATTTTCCTTTCATGCTGAATTTAAACTGCACGTATGAACTCAAATGAAAATTTCCCTGCAAAACGAATGCCTTCAACAGAGGATAAAAATTAATTGCTGGGTTTCAAGAGGTTAATGAAATATCGGTGAGCTGAAAGCCACTGCTTCAAACTATCACTTACCCTTTTCTTAATGGTTTCCTCTCCTTACACTCGTCTTTTCCTCTTTGATGTCCTCGTTTCCTTGCATCTCCTCCTCAGTGTCAGGTATGCCCAGGACATGCTGATTGATGTCAGACAGTTATAAAGGGTGCCTGCATTCGAACCAGCACCTGTCAATCAATAAATCACCACAGATTCCTTGACACTAGTGAACATGAACATGAGATTTTGAGGCTGTGGCGAGAGATGCACCGTCGCACACATACAGCATTGAAGTTCTTGGAATTTTTAGAGCTGGGCTTACAGGTGGATTGTGTAATTTCTGCACCACTAGTCACCAAATAAATGCAAAAATAATAGCATATTGAATATTTTCAATACACTCCCCATTTCATCTTTAAAAAAAAAATCCTTTCTGCTTAATAAACGTCCCTATCATGCTCTGTTAAACCCAACACTGAATTAGCAATTTAATTGAATTTTTTAGCAATTTAATTTGCTTGTTAGTTCAACATAAAAAGGAGAACTCAACTTATTTTCTTTTGTTTTAATACATTTTAATTGTAACTTAAATTTCAGTTAAACATGGCTTCATTTTTCTCAATTAGGTGTGAAGTTTATTTACTTATTTTAAGGCAATGAATTTCCTCATTTTTTTTCCAATTAAAGTCAACAAATCATGTTTCATAGTCAGTACATAAACCAAGGATGCCAGAGACCATAAATTGTAGAGATCTCGCTTTCTAACGAAGACAGCTGAAGCAGAAGCAGGATCCAAGTGCAGCAGGTTTTATTAAAGAAACTCAAAAGGACACGGACACGGACAACACCAAGACTGAAACAAGACACAGGGCTTAAATACACAGACAGACAAGCTAAACAAGATAACAAGGGGCGTGGCTAATGAAAAACACCTGGGGAGACTTATCAACATAACGGGGAACTGCTAAACATAGGATGAGACAGGGGAACACAGACATGAATCGTGACACACTTGGTGTGGAATGGTCCCTCTAATCTTTTAGCATCAACATGATTGGTTGGTATTTCCAGATGTCCTTTTTAAGGTCAGTTGTCTCCTTTGGAATAGTATGTACAGTGTTTTTGTAACCTGTTGCATCCAACCCTAATTTACAGTATCAGTAGAGATTCCAGATTGTTAACTTTGCAGTAAAAACACTTTATATTTAGAAAGATGGCAATTAAATCACCAAATTGTCTACATGAACTATCAGAGCTTGGACCCTGATAACTGGCGATTTACTATTTGCTGTTGTTAAGGATAAAGGATGTTGGGGCATCTGGAAAAATCCTGTAGATTTGCATTTGCGGTTGGGCTCCACGACCCCGTTGATATACTTGCATCATGTTTAACTGCACAGCTAATAAACCGGGACCGCCGTGAGATTAGTGTTCTAATCTCACTCTGCATGCGGTGATATCACTGTTTATCTGGGAATTATTCTTTATCTATTCAACCCAGCCCTCATCAGAGTCGGCTTTTCTCTTGAGTGTGCAACTGTGCATTAACCAGGATAATTAAATTCAATTCAATTAGCAGAAGCTCAGTAATGAACCGCTGGACAGGAGACAGTGGGGTATTTCATTTTTGTATTGTGTATCTACTTAACAGCTCAAATATTGGGTTGTTTTTATGTTAAAGGTGCACTCTGTCATTTTCCATAGAGTGCTGTATAGGGGTGATGTATTTTTGTAGGCCAAAACCCAGAAATGAGCAAATCCAGTTCCATTGTCCCAAAGTCAATGGGTTTTTTGAAAATAATGTAAGGTCTGTAAAATAAGATGCAGATGTAGATGCAGGGGTTTATTAGAACGTAAAGCAAAACAACAAACGCAAGAACCGGGAACAAGGGGAGCAGAGACACGGACCATCTACACCAGGGGACTTCAATCTTGCTCCTGGAGGGCCACTGTCCAACAGAGTTCTGCTCCAACCCCAATTAAACACACTTAAACCAGCCAATCAAGGTCTTCCTAGGCACAGTAGAAACTTCCAGGCAGGTGTTGAGGGAAGCTGGAGCTAAACTCTGCAGGACAGAGTTTGGACACCTACAGTATGATCTACAAAGAACAAGGGAAACACAAGGGTTATACACACAGGAAGCTAACTGGCTAACAAGACACACCTGGAAACAATGAGACTAATCAACGAGAAAAGAACTACAAACATGGCATAAGACAGGAAGTGACATAAAAGTCCAATCAAGACATGAGGAGCATTAAACAATTATCATGACGAACAAAATGTGTGAGAATAATAAACTTTTGTTAGTCACAGAGTTAATTTTCTGGCTGTTTTGTTGGATTCCTACTGATACTTATTGATCTGGATGTATTATCACGCATATGTAATGTAACAGTCAGTCAAACATCAAAGTACCATGGCATTGCTATCTGATTCCATCGATGTAGTACTGCCACAGACAGTGTGTGTTTGCAATGGGATATTTACACCTTGTCATTGGATATATTGTAATTGGCCTCTGTTAGGAGACCCTCTCTGTGATTTATGGGCACCACAGAGCCGTCCACCGGAGGGTGCCAGCCACTCGCTGTGTAATTGATGACGATTGATGGAATTCATTATTACCACAAGAGAGAGTCTAACCTGCCACCATAATGGCCAAATAACTGCTCTGCGTTCTCTCCTCAAGTCCACACTTGTTTGTCAGTAGTTTGGGAGCAATATTACATATTGACTTTGTGTTAAGGTGACGAGGGAGGCAGTGTTTCCTCAAATAGGCTTTGATTTGTTATGCTCCTCGTTTTTATTTGCTAAATCTCCTGACGATTAGGGTTGATAGTGTTTAGCATCTGGAAGATTTGAGAGCCAGCAATAATACTCCACCTCGCTTCCGTCTCTCCATATGGGCATGAGAAACACACACACACACAGACACTCTCACTTTCTGTCTTCCTCTGCGTCTATATATTTATCCACCATCTCTCTGGAGGACTTTCTATCTTTCTTTAGCCTCCGGCTGTTCTGGCTCAAGGTTTCGTGGTCATCCTGTTAGTTAGACCAGATCCTCTCATTTTAAAACATAAGGATCTTTTTTAAGATATATTACATAAATAGGCTATTCTTAGGCTAAAGTTTTTAATGCCTCATGTCTCTGTTAATTAGGCATATGTAAATTGTTTTCCAGGATCAATATCTTGTATTGATTCTGGAACAACATGAGTTTTGGGAAAGTATTCCAATGAAAAGGCATTGCAATAATCAATGCGGTTCATGAAAGCTTGCTCCAGCATCTCTATGGTTTAATGTTATGGCAGACGTGAGCTGTGTTATGCAGATGGTTAATGTAGGGAATGCAGAATGTCATGGAATTTGACGATTTTTGGAGGAATAAGAAGTGCTGTACACTTAATCAAGTCATGATATGGACTAGTGTCTGTGAATATAAAAGCGCAAAAATTGAAATCTGAAGTCTGTTCCGGATGTCTCTGTGTGAATGAGCGTTGCAGTTTGGTTTACTAAACATGTTCGAGCTGGGTGACACTCGTGGCGTTTCAGCGTCTGCCATCTCATATGAGGACATGAACACATGAACTTCTCTGAGAGTCACTTCACCAGCATTTCACCATTTCATTTGCTAAAAACTATCATAAGATACACACAGAAACTCAAAGGTCTTCATGACAACCCATCAAAATAAAGGTTTGGTTTAACTTGAAAAATGTATGAATTATATTACTACTGTACAGTAGAATGTACTTCTCTAAGTAATAATAAAACTATCAAAACTTTAATGTATAAGGAATATCACACAATTGCTCTGTTTTAATTTAAACAGTAAACCTGAAAGGAAGGAAAGGAATTGTTACATTTCCTTTTGATTGCCTTTTAAAAGATTAATTTGATTACCAGCATTTTTGATAATACATTTGGATTAAAGCATAAATCCAGAAAAATTTAAACAAACAGAATTTCTGAAATGTAAAATATTTCATAGGGCCCTATTGTTAAAATTATTAAATTGTTACATTTGTATTACTTTATTTGAATAGACATGTTTTTTTAAGGAAATTTTATTAAACAATTAAAACGGAAACCAGAAAAAAAAACACTAAGTTTTGGAAAAAAGAAAACAGATTCATTGGGCCCTAAAAAAACAGGATCCAAAGTAAAACGAAGAAACTGAATTTGAAAGGTATTTCATATGGCCTTATTAAAGTCAGTTCTGACCGAGCGTGGAGCTGACGTGGACTTCAAATGTGAAGGAAGGTTCAAATGTAACATCAAGGTAAGGTTATGCAGCCAATAACACACTGATAAAACACTTGGGCTTGGAAACTTCAGTGAATAGTATCCCACACTCCCATTTTTCTGTAACAGCCTCTATCCTCGCTGTCATGCTGCTCTGATTAAACTCTGCTCTTATCCAAACAGTCGAGTCTCCCAAAGCTCCTCTCACACCCGCCATTGTTATTTCTTTACACACACGTAGTCCCTGAAACAGACAGGTGACGCGCTAATTGAAACTGCAGAGAGATGGACAGAATGAGGAGAGGGAAAGAGAGCGAGAGAAATCAAAGAGAATTAGTGAGTCATTCATCAATGGTAGTGTGATCGATGAGCCCCTTTATTCTGATCTTTCTGTAGCTCTGGATGCTCAATTATGCATCTGACAAATGTTAAAATAGCAAAACAATATAGTGAAACTGCACACTAAGGCAGAAGTGAGAATTCTCCAAAGCCCTGAGCTAGAAGGAAATACAGTAATCATCATGCACGAGTCACGGCGCTCGCTGAGAAATGATTTATACCAAAATGATTAAAGGAACGTTCCGGTTTCAGAACAGCTTGAGCTCCATCGACAGCATCAGTGACGTACTGTTGATTAGGTTGGAAAATAATTTCACCTCAGTTTGTAAAAGCAAAAAAAAAAAATGTTTACATTAATGAACTTACAATGGACGTCTATGAGATAAGGCAAGAGCTTAAAAGCACAAATGTGCAACTTTTTTTTTTAGTAATGTATTACTATACATTAATCAATATTAATGGTCAATATTAATTCTTCTGTGGCAAGAAAAAAAAAGTGTGTTATTTGAGCTGTAATATATAGTCTAAATCAGGGTTATTATAGTTAACTTAAAGGTATAGCGGAGGATGTTTTACTTCCTGGTGGGTAACCTAAACTATTGGTCCTCCTAATTGTCAATCATTCTGGTGAATCAATCAAACTTTTCAAAAAGTGGAGAGGGCGGGTCTTATCTAAAATTTGGAAAGATCCTCCGCTATACCTTTAAACTAAAAAACAAGACAAGTAAACAACCAGTAATAAAATAAGAACAAAAAATATATGTATTTTTTTAAACGACAGCACAAATAAATACAATTAAATAAATAGACAAATGAAATAAACATGGCTTTAAGTTTTTCAGTTGTGTCAACAGTAGTATTCAGGTAAGTAATGCTTCAGAAATGAAAGTAATCAGATGTAAAATGACACTGGATGGTTTTCACTGTAAAAATGTAACACAGATTAATGCTTACAATTAAAGTTACCAAACTTATTCAGTCAAGAGCAGAGAGTGATTTTATTCTTTGTCTTTTGTTCTCTGAATAACGTGACGGACAGCAGCAGGTTTATTAGGCAACTGTCACTTTAAGAGGGTTAATGCACGGATCCAGTGTACTGTTACACAACGTGTGTTTTCTCTCAACTATTTACGTTCCAAAACTGACTGTATTTAGGCTACCTGAATACTCGCCAAGACGGCAGTCATTTGGCAACTGGCAAGCAGTTTGAGAGATGGCTTTATGAGAGCGCCACTTATATAGATCAGTGCGCACGCTTCTGGTCTGAGCGCGAAACCTGCGGGAATCACTCCCAGAGCCAATGAGACGAGAGAGTGACAGGTGGCGGGTGTGTGTCAAAGTGTAAATTTGCCGTCAGAGAGAAGAGAGAGTGAGAACGCAGAAAATGAGTATTGGAATCGTTTCAGATATTTCTGTATCAATAAATATCGAAATATCAATATTTTTGACAACACTGCAATGAATTTAATGGAAAAAAGCTGCATGAAGATTCCTCAAAACATTAACAGGAGACAGGAACAACATTAGCCGGACTAAATAATGATAGAATTCATAGAATTCAAAAATCAGTGACAAAGGATTAGCTCAGCCGTCGCCATTCATTTTCTCAAAATGTTCCTTTCCTTTTTCCGTTCACACATCTCTTTTTATAATGCTTATCTCTCTGCAGTTCATTGCCAGTTTGCTCTGTGCATGGAAGGACTGTGTGTGTTAACGCAGCTCTGTGTTGACAGACAGGCAGTTTTGACATTGTTTGATGCTTTATCTCTCTCGTGACAGTGTGCCGACAGCAGACGGTGAAACTGCAGAGGCGAGCGGTTTGGTCTGAGCTCCATTCCCTGGCCGCTGGTGCCCCCTGTGTACAGACCCCGCATTAAACACACACGCCGTCTTTCACACTCACTCATGCAGAAAGCTCTCGCCGCTGCTCGCCTGGATGAACCGCAACTTTTAATAATTCATCTGATTTGGTGAGGAGGGTGCCGAATGAGAGGAAGATTACGGTCTGGTGCCCGCAGGTGCTTTTTCTGTCAAAATAGCTGCAAAGTGGACTTTAGTGATAACAGAATGGTTGTTTTTCTGGTTTTGTTTTAACACCACAAAATGCTGCCTTTATTGGTTTTTGTCCACAGTTACTTACAGACCCCAGGCACTACAAACAAAGAGTTCATGAAATCAAAATGCGGCTTTTAGTCTGTTTGTTTGCTTTCAGGCCTAATAGGCCAGTGCTCTCCTAAAAGTTGAGAAAAGTCACTTTTAGCATACAATACACAAGAAATATTGATAACTCATCCTGCACAACACAGAATTTTGCAACCCAGGCTCATTGGAAAAACGTGCTTCTACCTACACTTTTGGGAAACTCCAAAAACTTCACTGCTGTTTCCGGCTGAAATGAACACAAGTGGCAGTATTTTATTCCTTTCTACACAAATTATGATAGCAGTATTAGATTATCTATTAATAAAGACTTTTTTTCAAACGGTTCCTTGCACAATATTATGTTATGACCTCAAAACACTTTTACCGTAGTGCATTATTTCTAATCACATAACATTTCTAATAATTTCTAATCACATAACCAGCTCCATATTTTTGGCCTTTCTGACAGGCTTACGATGCTTTGGGGAAACGCAGCCATGGTTGCTTCAGCCATTTTCTTTTGTTAACACTATCGGTTAGGTTTAGGGTAGGGTTTAGTCTAGGTGCTACTCTATTACATTTGAAAGAACAAACATACAGATCAAACTGAATGTGCTTTTAGCACCACTCACTGGACATTTAGGTTTGAAAGTGTTGCAAAACATGCAAGAAGTGTAATATAATTTTGCCGCTACAAGCATGTTTTTCCAATGAGCCCATAGGTTTGTCTAATCAAATCTAGAATGAGGAAATCCCTAATACCACCATTAACTGACTAGCATAGGAAATCATGATTCACACATCTGAAATCACATACTGTCTGAGTAGGTACTACATTTGAATTTAAAGTTACTTCATGTTCGTTTAAAAAGTATGTTTTATATAGTATGAATGAAATTCGGACGTCCATCCACCATGTTGTTACTGTCATGTGACCTACCAGCATCAGATGTGTCGCTTCACTGCCATTCATAAATCCTGTCCTGTGGCTTCATGGGATAGTAAAGTGTCCATCGTATGCACACTTCAGAATCTCAACGGAAGTAGTAGGTCATCCGGGAAATTTTCACCTACGATTCGAATACTATGAATTCGCATACTGTTTTTCGCATACTTAGGGAAGTATGCAATTTCGGATGCAGTGACAAAACTAGAGCCTATTCCTAAGCAACACATCTTTCCACATGCACCACCAGATCTTCCTGTTTCACTTGAAACTTGGTGAACACAGGAAAGAAAACTGCTCATCAAGCCATTCTCTCTGTAAGAGTATGAATGAATTCCCTTATTTGAAATGAAAAATATTATATTCTAATCAGGGTTGTAAGAATTTAAGAAATGGCTTTTACAAAACACAAACAGTAAGCATACTCTAATTCTGACCTTTTAAAAAAATGGAGATGATATAAAAAAATGTAAAAAGAAAAAAGAACAAACATCCACACTTCTCGTCAAGGCTGTGTTTTGGTGTTAGAGAGATAGCGAGGAGGAACGGTTGAAGCAATGTGACAGCATTCCCTTAAGAACAGAAGATAATGATAAATGCTGTGAGTCAAAACAATTAAGTGTGTGTGTGTGTGTGTGTGTGTGTGTGTGTGTGTGTGTGTGTGTGTGTGTGTGTGTGTGTGTGTGTGTGTGTGTGTGTGTGTGTGTGTGTGTGTGTGTGTGTGTGTGTGTGTGTGTGTGTGTGTGTGTGTGTGTGTGTGTGTGTCTTTATAAAATAAAAACCCTAGTTAATCCACAGAAGTTGACTACAAAGAACTGGCATTTTCTTGTTGGATTAACATACAAGATCTGAGATTCTACAACATAAAAAAGACAAGGCTTTGAAAACCAAGATTCAGAGAGTAAATATTTTAAATGTTTTTCATTAGCGCTAAGAGCACAGGGAAGAAAAGATGTCCACAAGGGAATGTCTAAAAGGGAAAGTCTAAAATTGATCCTTTGTAAAACACAGGCCTTGATTTACGTTTCTTTCAGTGAGTACCCCAAATAATCGTCACATCTTTAACTTTTTGTCTTAACAATATAATTATTATTATTATTATTATAGCATAATATAGCAACCTGCATTGTTCTCCATCATATACACTGTGTGTGTTTGCGATGACACAAGTTGCACCATCTGAAACCATAATCTGAATCCAGAGCGGCAGTGCAAGGGGTGCCAGGAACAACTGCACTCGGCTTCAGACCACAACAAATGTGCAGTGTGAAAATCACCTTTTTTTAAGGCGGCATGATTAAGCAGCTTACCTGTTGGAACAGCTATGGCATCATGCTTCTGAATGCTGTCTACACAGGCCGCTCACTAGGTTTCTGGAACAAAGCCATAGTTGGCTATAGTGTCATCAGCACATAAATTGATGTGAGCTTATTAACATCATGTTTTCTAAAGAGTGTTCGGCTTTTCCCATAGGTGCACATGCTCAGGAACACTTTCAATTTCAGTGTGAATGAACAAAAAAAAGTTTTATAAATGCAAAGTCAATAACAGGGAAGAATGGAATTACCATGTTTATATACTGTTATTAGAAGTGGAATTGAATCCCATACTAATCTCAACTAATCAAAAGAGATATATCTTAAATTTGAAAGCTTATTAAGATCAAACTCCCTCTATCACCAATACGCACACATGCACCTCCAGCGCTTGGGCAATTGTGAACAAATTCATTTCTATGTTAATTGGATTATATAAAGCTCTCATTAAAATCCCACCCATGTAACAGGAAGATGTTTACAGTTGATTCTGAACGTTTCTGCCATCTTATTTTAGTTCATTAACACTCAGAAAAAGCAGCATTAGTACTGCATGTTAATTAGACATGTGCAAGTGTTCCACAGCCTTGGTCGCTCATTAGCATTACATACAGATCATGTGAAAACAGCCAAGACAGGCGTTTCTGCTTTATAGACTGAGGGCCCTATTTTAACGGTCTGAAACGCAAGTATCAAACGTGAAACGCAAGTAACTTTGTGGGCGGATCTCGGGCGCTGTTGCTATTATACCGGCGGGATAAATGACTCTTGCGCCCGGCGCAAATCTAAAATGGGTTGGTCTGAAGTAGCTTCATTACTCATAGGTGTGGTTTGGGCGTAACATGAAATAAACCAATCAGAGCGTCATCTCACATTCCCTTTAAGAGCAGGCACGCTGGTTCCATGGTGGATTGCTATTGTAACGGCGGATTTGCCGATCACGCCAGGAGCGGTTCACAGCCGAGGAGATCGACGTTCAAATCAGGGCCGTAAAACACAGAGAAGTGACACCACAATCTTCAAAGACACCACAATGATTTCCCTCGTGTGGAATATTTTTCCTTGTAATTATGTATGGTGTGCAAAAATGGCAACTGCTGTGTCTGAGTAGATGAGAGAAGCAAAGTGTATGCACGTTGTGCACACGCTACATTATGGCCAAGCATGCGCCCTTAAAATAGCATCTGAACACGCCACTGAAAACGCGCACTGACTTTAGACTAGGTTTTTCCTGGTCTGTGGCGGAATTGTTTCCTGGAACTGCAAAATAGCACCAGGGAACGTTTACGCCGGAACACGCCTCCTCTTTTCGCTGAACCGCCCCCGGGAGCGCAAGTTCATTCCCTAATTTACCAACGTTTGTCTGTGGAGGGAAAAGTCCGCTGTGCGTCGGGCGCAAAATAGGAATGAAACATGCGTCGGTGTACAAAGTCAATTGCGCTGGGTGCAAGTATCAAAAACGTGAACTTTGAAACTCGTTTTCAAACGTTTGCGTTTTCAGGCACCCAAAAAAAAAAAAAAACGCCTGTTTAGGCGACACCGTTTTCAATTAAAAAAATTAAAACTTTTATGCATTTTGGTTGTTCGTTTACATGACAACTGCGTTTTTGGTACCTGAAAACTTATTTTTATTCTGTGGCGGAAACAAGCTTTCATAGCTCTCAGAGGAATTGTCTTTGAAGAAACTTTAAAGTTCCTTTTTTGGAAAGCACAAAGAGTCGTTTGGCAGGATGTTCACACAGCTACATACAGTACTTACCCTTACGAAAAAGAAGTTTATTCAAGTGTTCTATTAGTATACTTCTTTTAAACTAAAAATAAGAAAGTATACTTTCAGTGTACATTTTATATACTTCTCAACAATGTACTTTATGTACTTCTCAGAAATTTACTTAAAATTACACTTCAGTGTACTTGACTTATACTGAGAGAAAAGTCCAAGTATATTTGGCTCGTACTTGTACTCAATCTTTTGATCGAAATATACTTAAAAGTATAATTAAGTATTCAAAGTATACTTGGCTTGTAGTTGTGTTAACTCTAATCTTTTGATTGAGTAGTCTATTAAATATACTTTTTTTACATAGTTTTTCATATACAGTCTTATGAGATTCTGTACTAGAAGCACCACTAGCTATATGACACATCTTCTAGTACAGAATCTCCAGATCAAAACACAGGAGAAGAAGAAGCTGAAACAAGTGATAGAAGATTGCTCACTCAAATGTAAAATAACGTGATCATCAAACATTAAACAGAGTGTAAATCAAAACTGCTTAATATTACCAAATTAAATGAAGCGTAACCCATGAAGAGAAAACGACTGTGAAGCTTTGGGGGTGTTGGACTCGATCTACTCCATCTGTGTTTTGATCATCGTTCTGAATGTGATCAAGGCGTAGTCTTTGACAAAAATGTGATTTTCTCAACTTTTTTGTTTAAAATGTTGCCTTTCTTTATGAAACTTACCGACATTCAAGTGTTGATAAAAAAGGATGCATGAAGCTAATAAAATGTTTTTAAAATTAAAGTACAGTTAAAGGTATTTTTCAAGTATAAAAAATCTGCATTTGAACATAGTAGTATACTGCAAGTGCAAAATAATATATAAATAGTAAACTATAAGAATAATGTTATGTTCACTTAAAGAAAAATTACAAGTATACTTGCAGTATAAACTACTAAACTAGTAGTTTACTGAGTACACTTCAGTGTGTACTTTCATAAACTAAAAAAATTACTACTTGTATTAAAATGTTAAACTAAGTTGTTAATACTCTTACACTTATAGTTATAGTACACTTAAACGTATACTTTGATATACTAAAAGTTGGCCAATTTAGTCCCAAGCTGTATTGAAATAGTTCACTTACAAGTTTACTACAAGTACACATTGATATTAGTATACTTACTACATAAAGTATACTTAAAAATATACTTGAACATTACTTAAGTATACTTCATAAAATGAACTTGAAGTATAACATTCAACACAATGAAAGTTATATGAGTAATTCAGTGGTTCTCAAAATGTTGGGGATGTGAGCGATTCCTAGTTCTAATGGTGCATTCAAGTCATGTCAAAAAGATTTACGAGTTGAACGCACATGAATGCCACCACACAGACGTAATTACAAGTGAGAAACTTGGAAGTTATTTTTAAGCCCAGAGTTTCAGAGTTGGAGTCGTGTCAGAGAAAAGATATGGCGGACGCAATAGATACAGCGTCTGTTTTGATGGTAAATTTGTTGATACGTTTTTTTGTTCTTTTCCATTTACAATAAAATTAGCTATGTCACAATCCTCTCTTGTGTTTCACAAATGAAAAAGTCATAGAGCTTTAGTATTTGGGGGATATTGTAAAAGCCATAAATATCACATCTTATAAATGTAAATGATTAAAGAAAAAACATCATTATTCAATACTGATTATGGAAGTTAAGTGAATGATCCCGAACCGAATAGCGTGAAGAACACCAGCAGGTTCAAAAGTACTGTTGAAGACTAGTAAATGCTCCTGCCAAATTATTATTCCCCACACATTTCTATCTTCCTATTGCCTGAAGTGTCCTTGCAAAGGAAGAACGTAGCATATATAAAGTGTTAATATTTGAGGGAGCTCTAAGGGCATTAAAGTAAGCGTTATAAAACAGTCATTTTGTAGCCATTACAAATCACATTCCACCTGCTGTAACAAGAGGTCATATAGCATAACTTCACCCAACCATCTCTCATTACAGCCAAACCACAAGCCTAATGGCAACTTAACACACTAAATTCACCCTGAGATGGAGAATATGGGTGGAAACTGCAGATGGGGAGTAGATTAATAAAATAAAAAATTGAGGTGGCACAAGGCTATTTACAATGTGAGCTACAGGTAATGAGAAATACGACAGGAAAGCAGCAGCTGATGATCTGATTTAGAGTGAATGATGGAGAGATGAAGGAAAACAGGCTGCGGGAAGTTATGGCATAGAAAATTTATAAACTCACTACTCACAGTAATACAGTAAATGTCATGATTCAAAAATATTGTTGTTCATGTTTTTTAAAGGGGCAGTACATAAGATTGACAGCGGTTTGAAATGGGTACTGCAGTTCAAATTCAAAATATTGGAGAGGGTTGTTCTCTGATTGGTCAGATGGCCCAGTCTGTTGTGATTGGCCTACTCTGCTCTGATTGGCCTGCTTTGCTCTGATTGGCCTACTTTGCTCTGATTGGTTAGATGGCACAGTCCGTTGTGATTGGTCTACTCTACTCTGATTGGTCGGAAGGGCCAAGTTAGTTGTGATTGGTCAACTCTGCTCTGATTGGTCAGATGGCTCAGTCTGTTGTGATTGGTCTACTCTGCACTGATTGTTCAGATGGCCCAGTCTGTTGTGATTGACCTACACTCCTCTTATTGGTCAGATGGCCCAGTCTTTTGTAATTGTTCTACGCTACTCTGATTGGTTAGATGGCACAGTCTGTTGTGATTGGTCAACTCTGCTCTGATTGGTCAGAAGGCCCAGTCTGTTGTGATTGGTCAACTCTGCTCTGATTGGTCAGATGGCCCAGTCTGTTGTGATTGGCCTACTTTGCTCTGATTGGCCTACTTTGCTCTGATTGGTTAGATGGCACAGTCCGTTGTGATTGGTCTACTCTACTCTGATTGGTCGGAAGGGCCAAGTTAGTTTTTATTTATTTATTTATATTTTTAAAACAGGAAAAGATTAAGGACAATCGGGCCTGGCTCAGTATAAAACTGATTTTCAGCAGGTTCCTGCTCTGCAGAACATATAAACCACAGACACAACAAAGTTCACACACTAAACAGCTAGAGACAACGACAGACACACAAACCAAGATATTGGACAACAAGAGGGGCTATAGAGCCGTCTCAATGGTCACAGCTATACCTGTCCATTAAATGGCGAGCAAATGTTATTTTAAATAGTCTTCTTGATGTGATAGTTCTGATGTGCTGTGGGATCTCATTCCAGGTTTTAGTGAGCACATGAAAAAAAGATCTCTGTCCATAACAGTTTCTAAAAGCCGGTAAAGGCAAGAGTCCATTTGTAAAAGATCTCGTAGTGCGCTCAGACCTTGAGCTAAGTTTCGGAACCAATTCGTTTAGAGCAGTTACAGTGTGTCCATTTGAGATTTGATAAAACAAGTTTATCCCATGGCTTATTTTATAGTTCTGAAATGTCAAGGCATTACACAAAGATAGTGCAGTACAGTGGTGAGTCCAGCCTGGAAGCCTGACATGGATCTTATGAGCTCTATTATAAATTCTTATTACAGGTTCAATAATCTCATTTGTTGTTAGTGACCAAACAGGTAAACAATACGACAAAGTGGACAGAATGATGGCATGAAGATAGGTTTTTGAAACAGAAAGCAACAAATATGGTCTAATTTTGCTATAAACATATAACTTTTGGTTTAACTTTCTGGTTAGGGTTTGAACATGTTCTTGATAAGTAAGATGTGAGTCAAGATAGACTCCCAAATACTTATATGCTGATACAATTGAAAGCGTTTGATTAGAAAAAGTGATAGGATTGGATATGGATAGCTGTCTCCTAGATGAATAGAAATACATGCATTGTGTTTTCTTGACATTAAGTGTTAAATGGTTATCTTGCAGCCAGTTATGTAAATGCTGCAGATCTGTGTTAAGTCTGTAGTTAATTGTGTCGATATTAGAACCAGAAAGAAAAATAACAGTGTCATCAGCATATAGCAAAGAACTAGAAAAATTCAAAACACAAGGAAGATCATTAATATACATAAGGAAAAGTAAAGGACCTAAAATACTGCCCTGTGGAACTCCCATAGAACACACTCGTGGCTGTGATGTTACTGAGCCGATTTTTACAGTCTGAGATCTGTCACTTAAATATGATGTAAACATATCTATTGCGGAAGATGACAAATGAAAAGAAAGAAGTTTGTTTAACAGAATTTGATGATTGACTGTATCGAAAGCTTTCTGAAAATCTATGTATATAACTCCAGTAATCTAACCCTTGTTTAAAGACGCACGTATTTGCTCAGTGAGAAGCAACAAAGCCGACATAGTTGACCGTAAGGGTCGAAAGCCATGCTGGCAATCACTGAGCAGGTTATTATTTTCAAGGTGGTTAATTAGTTGATTGTACAATATTTTTTCAAGCAACTTGGAAATGGTTGGGAGAATTGCAATTGGACGGTAGTTCGAAATATTAGTTGGATCATCAGACTTAAACATCGGGGTGATCTGGGCCGTTTTCCACAAGGCAGGAAATACTGATTGTCTAATACACAAATTAACTAAATGATGCAAGACTGGTATAAGAGTACTGGCATGAGTTTTAAGAAAAGTCATGTTTAAATTATTTGTATCACAAGCATGAGAAGCATTCAGAGAACACAAAATATTAGTTATATCATTTTGTACAATTTCAGAAAAAGAGAATTGCTGAGATAATGCTGGTACTGATGTGAGAAACAGAGGAATAGTAAATTTAGAAGATAATTCTTGTACAGATGCAATAAAATACTCATTAAAAGAATTAGCAATTTTATCATGATCAGTAAGAAGAGTACCATTTATGGATATTTGCAAACTATTATTAATTTTACTTTTTTTTCACCAGTTATAGATTTCAATGTTCGCCATAATGTTCTTGGGTTGGAAACTGTTCGACTAATTTGATTTTCATAATAAGACTGTTTTGCTTTGTATAATTCAAATTTACACTTATTTCTAAACTGTGTGAAAATAAGCTTAGCTTCAGGTGTTTTTAATAATCTGTAGGCTTTCAAGGAAGAGGCCTTCTTTTTTAGGAGCTGTAAAATATCAGAAGTTACCCAAGGTACTGTATTTTGTTTAATATGTATTTTACAGGTAGTTGTATATTTTTGACGTATTGTCTCCACTCTCCTATGGAAATTTGACAAAACATGATCGGGATTCTTCAGAAACATCTCGTTACTCCAATCAGTATCAGCAAATTCAGCATTAAACTGAGACAATTTTGAATTTGGGACTTTGTTAATGTAATTATTTTTATGACATCTTGGCTGTTTAAAACATTTCCTAATGACATATATGAGTGAATGATCTGAAACTGCTGTGTTTATCACTCCTGATATGCCATACTTGGAGGGTTGATTAGTGAAAATAAGGTCCAAAATAGAATTTCGTGTTTTACCAAATCTGGTGGGATCTTTAATTAATTGATGAAGACCATATTTTATGGCAGTTGTTTTCAGAAGTTTAGATGAATTATCAATCCAATTTAAATTTATGTCACCAAGAATAACAAGCTCCTTAGTTTTAACCGATTTTATTAAGTCCGAGAACTGCAATAGATATGCAGTTGGACTGACATTTGGAGGCTTGTATGTGACAATAATAGTAACTGAAAGTTGATTAGTAAAATGAATAACCAATTGAAGTGACTCTGATACTGTTGATAGTTTTACTATAGAATGTGCATATTTTTTATTTACATAAAGAGCAACACCACCACCAGTTCTATCAGTCCTGTCATTGCGATATAATAAATAGTTTTCAATCGCAAGAAATGAATCCGATATAACAGGAGTCAGCCATGATTCAGATATTGCCATAACATGAGCCTTTGATTGAGTAAGCATGATTTTAAATTCATCCAGTTTGGGAACAAGGCTTCTCATATTTAGATGGCAAACTTTGAAACCTCTAATTCTACCAAGTTGGCATAAAGTAACTGGATTTTTCTTTAGACACAAAGGTCTTTTTTGTGCTCTAACAGGTTTAGGATTAAAGCCTGGGATAACAGGAGAAGAATTAAATAGCAACTGAGGTGCAACAAGAGGAGAATTAAATAGCAACTGAGGTATAACCGATGTGCCTACAGGTTGTTGAAAGCACTGCGGTTGAAAATCATTGCGTGGGACACCTGCATGTAAACCCATGCCCAGAATGTTATTTAAAACATGAGTATAAAATCCCAGGAAATATAGAAAAGCGGACATAAAGGCATTTTTGCCCGGACCAGGATTAAATTCAATATTTCCGATAAATAAAAGAACAGAGAGTAAGAGTCTTAATGAGGACTTTTGGCGCATATCTACAGTAGCGTCTCTTTTGCCCATCGGTTTAAACTTAAAGTCATTTACCCACTGATGGAAGATGATAGCGCGGGTCGAAATGGTTGTCCGTTCGAACTGGGGAACGATGTTAAGACGAGAGGTAAAACCTGTATGATCCTCCGGTCGCATACACAAGATGGAGCACTGCAAACTTGGTACATGAGGCCGGCCAGACGAAAACCAGGGCTGCTCTCCACACACGGCTCCTCCGCGCTGGGCATTGGGCGCATACCACAAACCGCCTCTCCGGGTGGGTGAGAAGGTCGCGTCCGTCTCTCCGCCGCGTCCACGTCGCGAGGCCGGACACCCCCACTCAGGCTCAGTCACTCTCTCGAGACAAGTAAATTGGCTAGGGACTTGAACAACATTTAAGGCGCTTAGTTGTGATTGGTCAACTCTGCTCTGATTGGTCAGATGGCTCAGTCTGTTGTGATTGGTCTACTCTGCACTGATTGTTCAGATGGCCCAGTCTGTTGTGATTGACCTACACTCCTCTTATTGGTCAGATGGCCCAGTCTTTTGTAATTGTTCTACTCTACTCTGATTGGTTAGATGGCCCAGTCTGTTGTGATTGGTCAACTCTGCTCTGATTGGTCAGATGGCCCAGTCTGTTGTGATTGGCCTACTCTGCTCTGATTGGCCTACTTTGCTCTGATTGGTTAGATGGCACAGTCCGTTGTGATTGGTCTACTCTACTCTGATTGGTCGGAAGGGCCAAGTTAGTTGTGATTGGTCAACTCTGCTCTGATTGGTCAGATGGCTCAGTCTGTTGTGATTGGTCTATTCTGCACTGATTGGTCAGATGGCTCAGTCTGTTGTGATTGACCTACACTGCTCTGATTGGTCAGATGGCCCAGTCTTTTGTGATTGGTCTACTCTAATCTGATTGGTTAGATGGCACAGTCCGTTGTGATTAGTTAACTCTGCTCTGATTGGTCAGATTGCCCAGTCTGTTATGATCGGTCTACACTGCTCTGATTGGTCAGATGGCCCACTCTGTTGTGATTGGTCAACTCTGCTCTGATTGGTCAGATGCCCCAGTCTGTTGTGATTTGTTTTACCTCTTACAGCACATGTCTAAAAACCAAACACCTATTATTATATTGGAATTTAAGTTCCTGATCTTCCTCAGCGCTTGTATACACAGTACAAACAGTAACAACGGGGTCAGTTTTACCGTTTTTCAGTTTTACTGTACAGTTTTACAGAGTCCTCATCCTTTGGAAGTGTAGTTAAATGGATTTGCTTTTGCTGCACAGAAAACAGCATCTTTTCAACATGTTGACAACACAAACCAAACTCTTGACTCTAGTCTCAGCTCCAACTGCAGTGTTTGAGGGCAGGGCAAAGTAGACGTTGTTCATGGGCAGCCAATGAAGACCATAGGCTGGAATTATGCAAATTTGTTACAAACCTACATATGTTTGAGCAGGAAGTAAATCTGGAATTACTGATGACTCGTTTT
The DNA here is from genome assembly GCF_964197995.2 of Scardinius erythrophthalmus. Lineage (NCBI taxonomy): Eukaryota > Metazoa > Chordata > Actinopteri > Cypriniformes > Leuciscidae > Scardinius > Scardinius erythrophthalmus. The sequence continues at coordinate 43,814,320 of NC_138228.1, forward strand.
AGGCAGTTAAGAATAGTTTCCTTCTTTTAGGAGACAGTAACTCCATTTGATCTTTGACCTTTTACATTCACAAACAGCTATTTTACACACAACACAAAGGCAATATTCAGAAAAGCGTAATAGGGGCACTTTAAAGGATCATTGGTTACATCATGTTTAATGTTTTAAAAAACACAACATTGTAAGCAATAAGAAAATAGCTGTACAATGGCAGTGTCTTCACGTTCCTTTGACAGATGCTGTGTCAGAAAGCTCACACCTTTAAATCTATGGTGATGTGATTTTCCTATTCAGGGATTGCTGTGGCAAATTCATAGTTCTTTTTGGTTCAGGTCTCAAAGAAGTTTCTCAGAGTCGAGGTTCCAGGTCAGAAGAATTAACTTTACTGACAAGCAACAAAGTGAGAAGCCGGCTGGCCAGCCGGACATCTAAAGTTACAATGGCCAGTGTTCATGTCGTAAACCTATCTCTTCCCCTCTGTCACACCTGGTGACCTTGACAAACCCCACATACCCCACATAATGGTGCTTTGTTTCATACAGTATTTTGACACGTTGCATGTCTGGGTATTTTTCCATTCTCTCATCTTTTTCAGACCTATTTTTTTCATGCTTGTCATTTTCATTACATCATACTTAGACATGAATCAAGGAAAATTCTCCAACATATCCCCCCTTTGGGACTAATCCTAGTCCCACCTTCATTTCTGTCCCAGAATGTATCTTCATGATCAGGCTTCTCTCCATTATCTTTCAATCATGGCCAGTATAGACCATCCATCTTTCTTATCAATAGGCCCACTCACGAAGGTACACCCTGGAGGAATAGTGAGACCAAACATCTCCGCCCCCACTCGACTAGAGTGGGGTAAAAGATCCTACCTTCCTTTTCTATTATCAGTCTTGAAGGGATAGATTACTTCAAACATTTGATTTTTCAGCATAATCAACATATCTCAGTGTATAGACTTAAAATTAAGATTATACCACGGTGCCAGAGGAACTGCACAGGCACTTCCAGTGGCCTGGAGTGCTATCTGGGTTCCTCCATCGTTGCCAGAGGTGCCCTGGGCACTATCTGGTGTTGGAGCAGACAGTGGGTTTTTAAACCACCAGTTGAGTCTGCCCTTGCTGGTCCGGCAATTGGCGACCACGCTTGTAATTAATTTCTCTTTTTACCCCGTGGAAACATTTACCAGAAGTCTAATGCATGTACTTCACTTTTGATTCATAAAAAAACTTTAAAATAATTAAAAGAACTCTGTTATAAGAGTAAAATGATTAGTAAGTGATAAAAATAGTAAAAAACTTTATATCTGGTTGCATTACCTCGTACCACGGGCAATGACCTGCTTCAAACCTTGTATCGTCCAATCTCATTCACATATTCATATTTGTGACAGTTAGTGTAATTATATGTAAAAATATTCTCAGTAGGATTATAAGTGTAAAAAAGAAAACACTCAGGAAGGGGTCCTTTATAAAAATCAAAGAAACAATTAAAACCCCTCTAACTAACTCCCTACTCTACTCATGTTCTAGTGATCTGTCTAATTTTACCCCAAAAATAAAATACACAGTGTGGCTACCTACCTCTCTATCAAAAACAGTATCAAATTGTTAAACCCAATAATAGTAAAGTAAAAAAAAAACAAGAATAAAAAGGCACCCTCTTCCTTACTCCTCCACCAGGACTTTTTACAGGAAGTCATCTAGCTCGTCCAGTCCTGGCCCAATTTGGTGCACTCTTGTGTTTGTGCACCCGATGTCAACTCCAGATGGTTTGACTGACACATTAATCATCTGTTTGGCGGCCACGTTGGCTAGCATGGATCTGAGAAAAGGCACAACACAGCAGAACAACAAAAGAAACATAACAACAGCCACAGCTATTATTATTCCCACCTTAATGAACCATTCTTTCCAAGACCCAAATACAGAATCAAACCAGTATCCAACGTCTCTGTCTTTCCCCGCATTTTCAGCAACTTCTTGTCTCAGATCCTTCAGCTTCTTCATGGCCCTAGTAAAAGCTCCATCAGGGGCTGTATTATTCGGAATAAAGGTGCAACAGTCAATTCCAAACATCACACATACCCCTCCTTTTTCTGCCAGTAGCCAATTCAGAGCTTGTCTGTTTTGCCATGTCATTTTGCTGGTGTATTTTAGCTGATGGCCTAAGGCATCCATTGCTTGATCTTAGTCTTAATTGTTCTGTTGATTGTCAGAGCTAATCTGAAATGGTATGCCAAATCTTGGGATGACTTCTTTGGTTAAAATTTTATCAGTTTATGCTTCTTGGTCTGCTGAGGGTTCTGCTTCGACCCATATGCTAAATCTGTCTACGAAAACAGATCTGTCTCTGTATCTTTTCCTCTTACTGATTTTATCATGTCCACATAATCCATCACTAGATGTTTAAAGGGTCCTTCTTGAACTGGGATAGAGCCTATTGGAGTTGCTATTCCTTTTCTGACATTATTTTGTGAATCTTTGTCTTTTTTATTTTTCTAATTTTATTTTTCTAATAATCTAATCTCCCCCCTTGCGCAATGGTCAACACCATGTGCATCTGGAATTAAAATGTTAAGCAATGGGGTGGGGTCTATCATATGGCCTTCATGTGATCTCCATATATTGTTAGTGTCTCTCTTGTCGCCCCCCTTTGCTGCCATATATGTATTTCAGATCAAGAGGCTCTGGATTGCATTTGAGCAATGCTGTCTACAGTAGGTAGGGACAGTAGTCAGAACAGACGGTGTCATAACTGCTAATTGACATCCTGAGGCTTGTTTAGCCTGTATATCGGCCGCATTTTTACCTTTGATCACAAAGTCATTGCCTTATTTATGAGCTTGACACTTGATAATGGCCAATTTGTTTGGAAACATCATAGCTGTGATTAGTTTAGTAATTTGGTCCCCATGTTGGATTGGGGTTCCATCACTCTTTTTGAATCCTCTTTGTTTCCATACTGCACTAAACAGATGACATACGTCATTGGCATATGCAGATTCGGTATAGATGTTGGCTTCTTTGTTTTTAGCCAACATGCAAGCTTCAGTAAGCGCTTTTAGTTTGGCCAATTGTGCTGAGCAAGGTTGTTCACAATGCTGCATCACAACAGAATTGAAATCATCTCCATCTCTTTGTACAACAGCAAAACCAGCATGATTGCCTAAGTGGTCTCTGAAGCTCGAGCCATCTACAAAATAGTCCACGTCTGCATCAACATTTGGTGTTGATTCCAAATCTGGTCTCAGACGAGTAAAGGCCAGAGAGGCAGAAACACATTCATGAGGTGTTCCCTCCCCCTCTAGCTGGACAAAATTAGCTGGGTTTGCTGCAGTAAATCTCTTTATTGTATCATCAGAATATGTTAGTAAAGTGGAGTATGTCAAACATCTAGCTTGGGTTAAAACAAAACGTCATTGTTCTATTAAATCAGTCCACGTCTTGATGATAGCATGGTGGGTAGCCTTGAGCAACATTATCCAATTTGGTGCTATAATATGCTTAAATCTTCCAAATCAAGCTTCAGGATTTGTTCCAAGACCAAGTGGTGAGTGTTTAAATCTTTAGGGCATCCTAGTGTATGTATATGGTTTACCTTGGTAAGTGAAGGAAAAAAGTTGTCTGCTATCATACGCTAAAGGGATGCTGAAAAATGCAGAACAGAGATCTATTACAGTGAAATAATGAGCAGCAGGTGGAACATTTTTTTCAATAGCGTATGTGGATTTGGGACTTCTGCCGGCCACTATCTTCTTCCACTATCTCATTGACTGCCCTTAAATCATCGACTAATCTCCATTTTGACTTATTGGCCTTTTCAACTGGTAGAATAGGCGTTACAATAACTAACAATTTCAACCAACACTCCAATCCATCGATTGTTTTTCTAATTCCTTCTACTGCTTCTCGCTTTAGTGAGTATTGTGGTTTTCTTGGCAGTTGCACTCCTGATTTGACTCTAATCCTAATAGGATTTGCTGACTTCACCAGGCCCACATCTGTGTCATGATTAGACCACAATTGTAGTGGTACCTTTTGTTCCACATCCAATATCAGGTCCTCCATTTTTGACTTCAATTCATCTTTCTTTTCTGTCTCTACTATCAATTTAGGGATCCCTAACATGTTGGTTGAGCATATAATTTTAAGATGTGTCATATCTGGTGTTTGAAAAATGAAAGGGTTTTCAGTGGCTTCCCACTGTTTTTCTGTGACTTTCATCATCATTGGGCCTAAGTCTTTCGCTTGACACCCTTCATTCAGGTATAGAGTAACATGTGGGATTGAATCGTCTACTCTAAACCATGTTTTAGTAAAGTCACATTCTTCAATTTGCAATGCTGCCCCTTCTGGTCCTACGATTATATAATTTGAATTCAAATATACTTTCTGTCCCCTCGTTTTTTCTAACCAGTCATTTTCTAATCTCGGGTTTCTAAGGGGGTCATATATCATTGTACAATGAAACTCAGATTATGGCACACTTGATTTTTTTTAACTGTTCTGCTGGTTCTGATTAGTCTGTTGCCATGGTTGGTACATCTGGTCACGCAGCGGTTCATTTTGGGGCCATGGGTTAATACAACAGTTTCTCTTGATATGTCCAGGCTGGTTGCACCCCCAACATATGCCTTGAATGTCTTGTGTTCTTTGTTGATTGTTGTATTCTCTTCCTCTTCCTCGTCCTCTTCCTGGCATTGCTCTATTTCTGTTGTTTTGCTGTTCAGGCAGGTATATCACAATTGGTGCACTTGGCTGTTGTTGATTTCCTGGGGTGTTGGAAGTGCTCTGACCCATAGGGGCTGGTGCCTGCGGCATGGCTTGTGCAGCTGGGTTCGGTATGTTCACCGCTGCCATCACTGCAGACTGATCTTCAGCATTTTTCATGGTAGCTTGGACTTTCTTCTTTTTGTTGATAAGGTC